>NW_011495046.1:152286-173962 GCF_000754665.1 Bison bison bison | reverse complement strand
GTGGTGTTGGAGAAGACTCTTGAGAGTCCCTTGGACTGCAAGGAGATCCAACCAGTCCATTCTGAAGGAGATCAGCCCTGGGATTTCTTTGGAAGGAATGATGCCAAAGCTGAAACTCCAGTACTTGGCCACCTCATGTGAAGAGTTGACTCATTGGAAAAGACTCTCATGCTGGGAGGGATTGGGGGCAAGAGGAGAAGGGGACAACAGAGGATGAGATGGCTGGATGGCATCACTGACTCAGTGGACGTGAGTCTGAGTGAACTCTGGGAGTTGGTGATGGACAGGGAGGCCTGGCGTGCTGCGATTCATGGGGTCGCAGAGTTGGACATGACTGAACAACTGATCTGATCTAATCTGAATGTATACAATTGGATGAGTTTGGACATATGCATACACGGTTCCTGAGCCATCCCAGCTTAGTCTTTAAGGAAGGAATTAATCAAGATTGAAAATTTGAGTAAGAACATTCTAAAAAGAGAAAACAGCAAATGCAAAGGTGCAGATGAGTGTAGAAAACGCTGGGATATTTTTGAATAAGAAAAAAATGAGAAAGTATTTAAACCAGAAGTCAGGGAAGACTTTTTTTCATGTTTTTACAATTTTTTATGATTGGAATTATACACTATATATTGTTTTATGTGGTTTATTTTGTTCAAAATTGTGTTTGAGAGATTAATCCATAATGTTCCTTATTGTATTGATCACTTTTAATTTATGGTTGCCCCTCATTTATCTCTTAGCAATGTAAATATATTTATTTTATAATTTCTGTTAGGCTGTTACATAACATTCTTTATATCAGGAATGAGAATATAATTCTGTTATCAGTTTAGTTACATTGCTTAACATTAGATTTCTTCATGTGTTTGAGAATTTTGTTTCATGGTTATTTTGAGAGAGAAATTTTCTAAGTTTATTCCTTTTTCCTCTTCTATTTAAAGATGAGTTGAGTGTAAGGAGTCCTTAACTTCCTCAGATCTTTAGGCCTCCAACTTGAATTTAAATGTCCCATAATGTTTTAGCATTCCTAGTCAATGGAGTGATGAGAGTTTTGATTAGTGATTTTGATCTTACAAAAATAATTGGTCCCTAACTTTGCATAGGCGGCTTCACTGGTGACTCAGTGGTGGACAATCTGCCTGCCAAGCAGGAGACATGGCTTCAATCCCTGGATCAGGAAGCTCCGCTGGAGAAGGAAATGGCAACCCACTTCAGTATTCTTGCCTGGGAAATCTCATGGACATAAGAGCTTCATGGGCTATGTACAATCCATGATTTCTTAAAAGTCAGACACAACTTGGAAACTAAACAGTGACAACTTTGCAACTGAGCTTGCGGTCACTGCATGCTTTTGTTCTAAGACAGTGGCATTATTTCCAAGTATGCAGTCATTTTATGAGACTAAGCAATAGTTCAGTTCAGTCGCTCAGTCGTGTTCAACTCTTTGCGACCCCATGAACTGCAGCATGACAGGCTTCCCTGTCCATCACCAACTCAATAGCCCCAAATAGATTTTGTAATCAAATAAAATTAAAACATAAATGATTTTTTTTCCAATTCTGATTCTTTGGTGCCATCTTGGTAAAGAGGATGAAGTAAATATTCCAAGTAAATAATACTTTGTGCTTCAAGTTATCTGTGTTATTTTAGTGGACAGGAAATACTTATCAGAAGAGCTAAAAAATGCAATTAGGGCAGAGTGCATCCCTGCCAAATTGATTTCTAATATAATAGAGCCAACAGCTTAAATACCAAGCAGTACAGTGAACAGCTATTTGATCTATTGTCAGGTAAACCCAATCAATTTTATCCATTTCTGTGACTACAAATGATTATAACTCTAGGAAGTTCCTTTTTTTCAATTTACAAAATACTCAAGGCTCTAAAGGGATAGCTTCTAGCTCAGCCCAGGGCAGCTGATGCTCTTAACATTATAAGATCTGAACAAAAACACCTTAGGTGATATGCTATCTGGCTAGCAGAGCTTCTTCATTCAGTGGGCATCTGGAAGCTGATTTCTTCCAAAAGTTGAACATGAATCTTAGCAGAGTGGATCTGAAGTCAGAGGGCCCTGAATTATTATGGATCATTTGTTTGCTTGGAGCATTTTGAGATAAGTGCTCCCTTATACCTTTCATGTCCATATTAGCAGTATTTTCATTGTTAAATGATTTGTGATGAACAGGAACCACAGTAAGATTCCTAAGGGTCTTGGATTTTTTATTATTATTTACATTGTTCAGTTACTAAGTCATGTCCAACTCTTTGCAACCCCATGGACTGCAGCACAGTAGACCTCCCTGTCCCTCACTATCTCCCAGAGATTTCCCAAGTTCATGTCCATTGAATTGGTTTGGTGATGCTATCCAACCATCTCATCCCCTGTCATCGCCTTCTCCTCCTGCCTTCAATTCTCCCAGCATCAGGGTCTTTTCTAATAAGTCGGCTCTTCTCATCAGGTGACCAAAGTATTGGAGCCTCAGCTTCAGCATCAGTCCTTCCAGCGAATAGTCAGTGTTGATTTCCCTTTAGGAATGACTGGTTTGATCTCAGTCTTCCCCGGTGGCTCAGATGGTAAAACATCTGCCTACAACACAGGAGACCTGGGTTTGATTCCTGGGTTGGGAAGATCTCCTGGAGAAGGAAATGGCAACCCACTCCAGTATTCTTGCCTGGAAAATCCCATGGACGGAGGAACCTGGTAGGCTACAGTCCATGGGGTCACAAAGAGTCGGACACGACTGAGCGACATTTACTTCCTTGCTGTCCAAGGGACTCTCAAAAGTGTTCTCCAACATCACAGTTCAAAAGCATCCATTCTTTGGCGTTCAGGCTTCTTTTTGGTTCAACTCCAACATCCATATATGACTACTGGGAAGATCATAGCTTTGACTAAATACATTTTATAATATATATTATTTACATTATATCTCCAATAGAGAAGCTTCTTTCGTAGTCAAACTTCTTATGAGAAACCAAATGATGTACTTGAAGATTTACACTTATAAAAGAGTTCTGTGTGGCAGCAACTACCCTCAGACATATAGGGTTCAGTGCTCCAGTATTCTGAGTCCAGTGCCTAAAAGGATGCTTGTCAATGGCCATTCTGAAGGACAAATATAATTATGCAGTGGGCAATAGATGTGGAAATTAGAAAATTTTAAGACTGGACAATTTAGTGTACATTTTGAATATGATTATTTTTAGCATATGACAACATGATACCAAAACATTCTAGGCTTAAACATAAGAAGAAGTGTATAACAGAAGGAAAAATAGAAGTTAGCAAACATTCATGTAGTCATGACGTCACATACATGCATGCTAAGTTGTTTCAGTCATGCCCAACCCTGTGACCCTATGGACTGTAGCCCACCAGGCGCCTCTGTCCATGGAATTCTTTCTCCAGGCAAGAATACTGGAATGAGTTGTCATGCCCTCCTCCAGGGGATCTTCCCGACCCAGAGATCAAACCCGTGTCTCTTATGTCTCCTGCATTGGCAGGCAGGTTCTTTACCACTAGCGGCCCCTGTTCCCAGGGGAATCCCCATTCATGTAGTCAGGTGTATCTATATAGCTATATAGCTATTCATATAGTCAGATATATCTATATAGCTATCAGGTAAGCAATGCAGATACAACACATTAAAAATAATGTTAATTTTCTTTTGTTTCAAATATGCTCCTCTCCATGTCCGATAAAAATCATCATAGGCAATTCACCAACTGAAACAGGAAAGTGGTATTAGATATTTCTCTTTCTTTTACCTCATCTTAAACCAACTCCTGTCCACTATAATTTTGGAGGAGCCCTCAAACTCATTTCTTCCCCTCCATCTTCACAGCTGCTGTCTCAGATCAGAACTGAATCTTTTCAGGCAAGCAAGTGTCTCAGCCTCCACCTGGCTTCCCTGTTCCTTCCTATTTGCACCTGTGCATCACCCACACGATCATCAGAAGTGTTTCTAAAGCCCACCTTAATCACATAAGCATTCAGTGGCTTTTCTTTGCCTCCAGAGTGCACACTCTTCTCAGAACATTTTTAATCTTTCACAGTGAGACTGCATATTTCTCTTTCGACCACATTTCATACATTCCCCCAAAGCCTTCTATGTTGTTATACCAAATTAGTCTATAATTTCTTAAATTAGCCATAGTCTTTCATGTAAGTTGATGCATCTTTTCTTTTCTTACATAGAACACCTTTTTTTAGCATCTCACAGATGAGTTCTTAACGCCCATTAAAACCTCTTACTGTCTACCTTTTTTATATACCTCTATTATAATTATATACCTCTATTATATACCTCTGGTTATGTTATAGTTAGTTGTATGTTTACTGTTCTCTTGCTCCCCTACTCGACTGTGAACTAGTTAAAGCAGCCTTTTTTCAAACTTTTATCTTCCCATTGTTCCCACCACCCAGGATTATAGCACAATCTCTGCTCAGTTTTATATGTTATTATATATTTAAACAAACAAAAAAATAGTGACTGAACTTAGACATAAGTTACGTCTAAAAGTTTATTTTGTTTTGTTTGTTTTTTTTTTAAAGTAGAGGAATTTGAATATTTATTAAATCTCCAAATTGGGAAGGGTCTCATGTTTAATAGGAAAAGACAGGGGGAAAAAATCACACAGGAAAAGAACAATAGAAAGGGAAACAAAGCAAAGATAGGAGAAAGAATTCATATTAATAGAATTTGAATGCTAATTGTGATTATTCAGCTGACAAATAGTTAAGGAAAATAATTGTAGAATATTTGTGATTGCTTTTAATGTAAACATATTCCATATTTAAGACAACCCAAGGTAAATTAGTGCCACTCAGTTGGTACCTTCATGGATAGTCTCATCCTCTTTCCATATGTAGTTGGCAGATGAGTTTTTCCCATTTCCAACAGAGTGCAAAGGGACATTGAAATGTTACAGGACAGAACTGAATAAATTCAAGACACATCCATTTTTATACTTAACTCTACTTGTCTTGCTGGATAATTTCTTTTTTTTTTAAGTATTTATTTATATAATTGTTTGTTTGTGGTTGTGCTGGGCATCCGTTGCTACGTGGGCTTTTTCCTCCACAGCAGTCAGGGGCTACTCTCCGTCATGGTGTACTGGCGTCTCGCTGTAGCGGCTTCTCTCGTTGTGGAGCAGAGGCTCTAGGCAGATAATTTCCTAATTAAAACAGAGCAGGTGATAATGAAATGGAGAGGTGGCCTTGAGATAGAATGAATTCACTAAAACTTGAGGAATTCACTGAAAGCCAAAGAAAAATCTCCCCCATTATATTTTTCTAAAGTTAAAAGCAAGTTTTATGATTAAAGCAATGCTTGAGACTCAGATGATTTCAAAGTATTGCCTCTTGAATAACTTTTACAAATTTCCATTTCTAAAAGCAAGGCAATAATATTTGATAATTTAAAATTTCTAACTGTTCAGATTATATTGTGTACAACAAACTGACTTTGCTATTTCCTAACCTAATACTTAACTTTTCTTCATACTAACTTTAAATTTACCTTAACTCTTTCTTTTTACATTTTTATATTCCCACAATTGTTCTATCTTTTTGGAGCAAAGAGAAGTCTGACTAAATTTTTTAAAAACCTATTTTTTAACATTATTCTTAATGTTAACATCTTTTAATATTATTCTTCCCTTTTCCTCTTCTCATCTGTATCTAAGCAAGCAGGCAAGAAAGCCAGGTGTATGCTGGCCTTTGATACAGGCAACAAGTTCAAACAACTTGCAGCAACCTTCAGCTAGAGATTATCCCCTAACCACCATAAAAACCCAAGCCATTTTCAGTTCAACTTGGGAGAGCTACACTGCTCTCCCCAGAAAAATCTCACTTGTGAGTATTAAGTGTTTGTTACACACATTTAGTATGAGTATGACATCATCACTCCAAATATCTGAACCAAATTTTGAAAAGGTGTCAATTTTGCTTCTTCAGGATAGCCATAAAATAATCAATCCATCACTTACTATCAGACATCTCTGTGCTCATTGCTAGTTATGTAATAAATTATTACTAAATGGTAAAAGATGCTGTTTTTTTTTTCTTATTCTGGAGCATATAATTTTGGTCTAGTGAGTTCAGAAATAAATTTACTTGTTTAATTAATTCACACTGAACACTAATGGAAAGAGATATACTATATGTTTTCAGTCACACTGCCTTGATACTGAAAAATTTTTTGTAATTAAATTTATTTATTTTAATTGGAGGCTAATTAATTTACAATATTGTATTGGTTTTGCCATACATCAACATGAATCCGCCACAGGTGTACACGTGTTCCCCATCCTGGAGCCCCCTCCCACCTCCCTCCCCGTACCATCCCTCTGGGTCATCCCAGTGCACCAGCCCCAAGCATCCTGTATCCTGCATCAAACCTGGACTGGCGATTCATTTCTTATATAATATTATACATGTTTCAATGCCATTCTCTCAAATCATCCCCCTCCCCATAGAGTCCAAAAGACTGTTCTATACATCTGTGTCTCTTTTACTGTCTCGCAGTAGTCAACAATACTGCATTGTGCACTTAAAAATGTGTTAAGAGGATATATCTCGTTAACCTTAAAATTTTTTTTAATGTTATTTATTGTAGTGAGAACACAACGAGATATATCCTCTTAACACATTTTTAAGTGCACAATGCAGTATTGTTGACTACATGTACAATATTTTACAGCAAGTCACTAGAGATTATTTATTTTACTAATTCAAACTTTATGCCCACTGATTAGTAGCTCCCTGTTTCTCCCTCTTCTCATCTCCTGGCAACCAGCTTTCCACAGTCTGACTCTATAAAATTTATTATTTGAATTATCTTACATAAGTGAAATTGTACAGTCTGTGTCTTTCTGTTATTGACTTATTTCACTTAGGGTAATGTCTTCAAGGTTCATTGAGCTCACTTATTTCAGAATGTTCTTCTTTTTAAAGGATGACTAGTATTCCATATGTATATACCACATTTTCTTTATCATTCCATCTCTCAGTGGATATTTAGGTTGTTTCCACATTTTGGCTGTTATATAGAGTGCTTCAGTGAACATCAGAGTTTTAGTATCTCTTAGAGATCCCAATTTCAACTATTCTGGATAAGTCCCCAGAAGTGGAACTGTTGGCTCATTTGGTGTTCTTTGAGAGAACAGCATACTCTTTTCTGTAGCAGCTGTACTATTTTGCATTCCCATCAGCTATGCAACAGGGTTCTAATTTTTTCGCACACTCATTAACCTTTGTTATTTTCTGTACTTTTAAAATAATGACCATCCTGACAGATAGGAGGTGATATCTCCTCGTTTTGATTTGCGTTTCCCTGATGACTAGCAGCGCTGAGAATCTCTTCCTAGACCAGTTGACCGTTCGTATGTCTTCCTTATATATTTTGGGGACTAACTGCATATCAGACACAGGATTTGCAAATAATTTCTTCCATAAGTTCCCCTTTCATATGGTATTCCCTTAGGTCTAGAGAAGCTTTTTCAGTTTGATGTAGTCCTACTTATTTATTTTTGGTTTTGTTGCCTGTGTTTTTTGGTGTCATATCTATGAAATCATTGCTAAGATCAATGTCATGAAGCTTTTCTCCTGTTTTCCTTTTAGAAGTTTTAGATGTTTTATCCACTCTAAGTTGATTTTTGTGTTTAGTGATTTTTGTGTATAATAAGTTTCCAATTTGTGTGTTGGTATCCACTTTTCCCAGCCCCATTTTTTGAAGAGGCTATACTTTCCCCACTGTATATTCTTGGCAATGAATGTGAATATTTATATACCTAGTTTTAGCTCTGGCTTTGAAAATATTTTGACTCTCAGCATTCTTGTCTGTCAAATGGAGATAATAACATCCCTCTCAAAGGTTCCTGGGAGGATTGAGTGGCCAAATGTAAGTAAGTCACCCAGAATAGAAGCTGAGCATACAGAAAACCCAAATGTTGTTTTGCTACCCCACTCTTTCCTTCTGGCTGCGAAGGATGTATAAAATATTGTACTTAAATTCTAGTTGAGAGACAACCTTTGCAATCATAAGATAAATATTGTAATGAGATTTAGGTATATACATACACCAAAATGTGTTTAACCTTTATATGTACAGTGTTGGAGACAAGAACCAGACATGCATAAAATAAAGACAGAACTAACTCCTTTATCAAGTCAGCCAAACAGACCCTTCTCTTAATAGACCAAACCATTTATAGGCACATTTAATATACCAGACACTGGGTTAAGTGTTTATATTACTTTTGTCATTTAATTATCACAGATTTGTGAAGTGAGGACAACGAATATAATGTTAATATCATTCACTAAGATATGTGTGAAATGTTTAGGATACTTTCACATATTTGGTTGAATCGTCATGATTTTTCTGCAAAGTTGGTGATGTTACTCATCTTACTTTTTGGTTGAGAAAACTGAGACAGACGCAAATTACTTTTGTAATAGCGTAGACAGTGATTGCCAAACAGGAGTGGGATTTGAGCCCAGGTTGGGTTCTCTCTTGGGCCCACAGGTACAATTACTAGATGCTACTGCAGCAAGACAGTTCAGAGATTCATTTGGTTCATTTTCTGAATCACTTGAGAAATTAAAATTCCAGCAAGTGTTTAAATAAATTGAAGCTAGAAGTGTAAGACATATGTGAAAAAGAGGTGTAAATTGACTATCCTGTGACTGTGGGAAGAACTAGTCTTATGCAGTGGGGAAATATTGTGGCTGCTGCTGTTACATCTGCACTCTGGTAAGGTCTTCTACCCTTCAGATTTCTCCTATAAGAAAAGTCCGTGAGGATAAAGAAAGTTTAAAATGTAAACCCCCTCTGAAGGAGAAAATATCCATGTTCTAGAATAGAAATGCCTCATTCTAAACCTCTTCTGACAGCTACTGTGGAAAGCCTCAGGCAAGATGGGTTCTTGATTAGGAGCTGGAAGGAAATCCCTCAAGGTACCAAGGTGAGGACCTGTAAGGGCATTGAAACTCAAGGAAAATGTCACAGGTTTTACATTTTATAGTTGCTGTTGAACTTATGTATCTATTTTATCTAATGGATCATTTAAGATCTTATGCCTTTTTATAAAAATGGTAGAAGAGGAAATGTACCTTTTCTTTAGAATGGATATAAACGATTTGATCATGTTTACTCAAAACAGTACTAAAAGTCTTCAAGCTGTACCAGCCATTTCTTTTGAAATCTTTTACTGATTTCCTTCTGTGGTCCTCCTCATCCTCCCACCCTGAAAGAAACAGGATTATCTTCTACCTCAACCTTTTGCTGAAATGTACTATGTTTTTCTTTATCCTTTTCTTTCCCCTTCAATGGTATCAGGAAAAGTAGCTGTAATGTAATTTTTCTGAACCGATTATTTGGTGTGGTGGTACTAATCCACTGGAAATGACACTTGCTGCATCAAAATGATGTCATTAGTGTGAGGGGAGCCATCCTGGCCTTCTCCACCGTATTTCTTGTCACTATCACTGCCGCATAAATACAACCGTTAGTCCCAAGTGCCCTTTGTCACTTCTGTGCCTACATTGGTGCCTACTTTCTTGATTAAGGTCTCAATATTCAGATAAAAAATGTTAAATAACAAAGGGTCCTGGTTGTTATATTGATTTTGTAAAACAGTTGTGCATATGTGTGTGCTAAATCGCTTCAGTCATGTCCGACTATGTGTGACCCCATGGACTGCAGCCTGCCAGCCTCCTCTATCCATGGAATTCTCCAGGCAAAAATACTGGAGTGGGTTGCCATTTCCTTCTCCAGGGGATCTTCCCAATACAGGGATTAAACTCACATCTCTTATGTCTCCTGCATTGGCAGTGGGTCTAACTGCAATTTTGAAAGTACCTTTCAAAGAAGATAACAAGCTGAATTATTGAAAATGTAAGCATTTCTACAAAATTATATTTAAATAAGTTTATTTTAGCCTTTTGTCTTAGAAATTCTGTGTCTAAGTCCTAAAATTTCATCACACAACAAATGAATACTCCATTATGAATCTGGAAACCTTATCCTTTTGAAAAGTCTAAAGATTGAAATTCTCTAACCTAATGTGCCTAATGATATAAAAATCAAGTAATAATTCAAAATATTATCATTTTTATTCTTATCCAAAAATTATACTCCTTGTGAAACAAGAATGTAAATGAATTATAAAATCTAGTTTTCAGCAACCCACTCTTTATTGAGACTTGTATTTACTATAGTTGATTTTCATATGGCAGATTTATATTAGCTCAATCTTTAAATGTGCACAAATCCAGATACACTCTTTATAAAGAGTGACACTACAGTGTCATGTATCTTTTATTCACAGTTTCCTTAAACTTAATTACAGTACATTCACTGTAATGTAAAGAAGTTTCTGCTTTTAAGCTTTTAGAAAAAATAAGACATACAGAAGGTATCTTCACTTTATTGTAGTTACTCATTACTACCATGTGTGCCTTCTGGGTCACTTTGGTAGTTCATGATACATTTTCCCACATGTAAATTATTTTTATCTTTTTACATAACAGAGAAGAAAATACATAGATGTATATGCATTCAGAAAAATAATTCATAATGCACAGCTTATAAGAGCAGACATCACTGAAATTAAAATTCTTTACAAAATACAATTCTGACTTTTAGAATCCAATTTTGTGACAGAGACTATTATAGTACATTTTGAAATCGTAAACTACTATAAAATGCTGACTTATAGATGTAGTACTTAAGTAAATAATATTTGCAGACCATTTTCTTGTTTCAAAGACTTCTAAATGTCATGATTTACCATTAATTTTTGGCCACAATTCTTATATTTATTCCGATTACAACATATCTTTGAAGATAATAAAATAACTCCAGTTCAAAATACATAGAAGGTATTTTTGAAAATAGCAATCTTGATTAGAACAAAAAGGTATAACAGGAAAGTTCTAAGATGTGTTACTAATTTAGTTTATTTTGAATTTGGATAATTTGTCATTATTTATGGATGTTATAGACTGTCAATTAGTGTTCAAAGGGAACCTCCAATAAATTTCTTTCTTTTTAATTTAATTAATTATTTTTTTTAGCACCAAAAACATTTTGTATTGGGGTATAGCCAATTAACAATGTTGTGATAGTTTCAGATGAATAGTGAAGCGATTTAGCCATACTGTCTTTGTATCTATTCTCTCCCAAACCGTCCTTCCATCCAGGCTGGCACATAGCACTGGGCAGAGTTTCATGTGCTATGCAACAGGTTTTGTTGGTTCTCCGTTTTAAATATTGCAGTGTGTATATGACCTTCCCAAAATCCTTAACTATCCCAAACCATGAGTTTGTTTTCTAAGTCATGAGTCTCTTTCTGTTTTGTAAGTAAGTTCATTTGTATTATTACTTTTTAGATTCCACATATAAGGAATATCACATGATATTTCTCCTTCTCTCTCTGACTTACTTTGCTCAGTATGATACTCTCTAGGTCCATTCATGTTGCTGCCAATGGCCTTAATTAAACTACATTTTTTAAATTTTATAAAATATCTTTATGTCTCAAATATATATATATATGTATACACACACACACACATATAAACACCTGAGCTGAAACTAAGTGTAACAAAAATCATGTTAAAAGTAGCTTATTTCCAAGAAGTAAATAATATTGCATTATAAATTTATTTGTGGACAGACAATAAAAAGGGAAAAATATGAAGCTCCAAGTAAGAAATAAATCTAAATTCAGTGAGTTCTCTTAATTATCTTGACTATATTTGACAGCTGTGTGTTTAGTCTGAGCAACTGAGCTCACACACACATTATATATGGGCTTCCCAGGAGGCACAGAGGTAAAGTATCTGCCTGCCAGTGCAAGAGACGCAAGCCACACGGGTTCGATCCCTGGGTTGGGAAGATCCCCTGGAGTAGGAAATGACAACCCACTCCAGTATTCTTGCCTGGAAAATTCCACGGATAGAGGAGCCTGGCAGGCTACAGTCCATGGGGTCACAAAGAGTCAGACAGGACTGAGCACAGGATAGAGATGCAGATTTCCTTTTTAGGTGATGTCTAGGTATAGTAAAATATGTTAGCAAAAGTAAGATTATTCCAAGTTTCTTTTCTAGAGGCAATTCTTTTTTTAAAAAAATTTAATTCGTTTATTTTTGTCTGCGCTGGGTCTTCATTGCTACGCTGGCTTTCTCTACTTGTGGCAAGTGAGGGCTACTCTCTTGGTACACAGGCTTCGCACTGTGGTGGCTTCTCTTACTGTGGAGCACAGGCTCTAGGGCACAGGGACTTCAGTAGTTGCGGCACATTTGCTCAACAGTCGTGACACAGGGGCTTACTTGCTCCAAGGCATGCGATATCTTCCCAGGTCAGGGATCAAACAGTGTCTCCTGCATTGGCAGGTGGATTCTTATCTACTGAGCCAACCAGGGAAGTCCCTGGAGGCAACTCTTGATAGTTTTTTTAAACTGTATTCTTGTCTTTTTTTTTTTTTTTTTAAATCTTCAAACTTTCCATTATTTAGCTGTTAAATAAAATCTCTGCTACTGAGTCAGCTCTACCATTTTCAAGATTAGATCTGATTAGTTTGCCATTTTCTATTTTGGGATCATAGTAGGAACTTTATATTTTAACCTTACTCTGAATTCTTCAGAGCTTGCTTTGAAAATTTGAGTAAAGACACTTTCACAGGATAATTCTGGGAACAGTGTTTCTGTGTGATGTTACTGTTTTAGAATATAAATTAGACTTCAGAGGACTCTCTTGGATGTTCAATAATTTGAATTTTCATTTTTTTTTCACAGAGATAGATAACCAACCACATCAATATCATAAACGATCTCAGAAACAATAACATTATTTAGCTGGCAGTGGCATTCTTTTTACATTTTACATATATTTTGCTTCTCATTAAGAGATAGGTAGGCTTTTAGTTGTAAGTGGTGGCAACCATCTTGTTTGTCTCCATGATATGTTAGGATTTAAAAAAAAAAATTGAGCTTTAAAGCAGACTGATAATCATTTTGATAAATGTACACAGATTAGAGACATCCATTGAGAACAATACATTTTGGATATAATGACAGGATTTGCCTTTTGCTGAGACAGATTATATTTCACAGAAAAGCCTAAACATTTTAATAAATTGATGTTTGAACCTCACTTTTAAATTTCTTGAGGAAAAGTGAATTAAAGTTTTAGTACCCAAGCCGGCAAATGCTGATGAGAGTCTCTCCTGCTCAAATAGGATTGTATGCTAATAAGAGTATAAGTTAACAGTTTTTGCTTCTATTGAGAGAATGACAGCATATTGCTGAGAGTGGCAAAAAACTCAGACGGTCACAAGCCAAACCTGTCTCTTTACTGAGAATGGGCAGTGAGTACCCAGCAAAAGACAGTTTGCTTTCAAAATCAAAACAGCAGTAAACAAACTTCTGGAGCAACCTCACTGGGAATCATTATCTACCAGGCATGAAGCTTTTCATGCAGATTCCATCCTCATCTGAATCTGCCCTAGAGTCCCAGGAATAGTGACTTACAAGTTCCACAGGCTGCTAACCTAAATGTCTCTCGTGATCTTTATTGTCTTTCCAATTTCAGGCTTATATATTCATGTATATTAACTTTTTTACTGAGCAAGGAACACTTTTGGAAGAGAAGCATGAGAATCAAGTATATCTGTAAAGTACAAGACAGGCAAAAAACATTAGTACCAACTGTACAAGTGAGAAATCCAAGAATAGGGAAATTTAAAGAACTTGCTCAAAGTCACGGATTATGGAAATACGAACTATATTCAGTTGTATATATGAATATCATCAAGAAACAGATATTCCATACACACTAGCCTACCCAGAGAAACTTTATCGTGACCCTGAAAAAATCATAACCTGCTCAAATCTTCAGATTATGGCATTCATAATGCAATTCTGTTACGTGATCAAGTCTCAGAAACATAAGGGCTAAAAGAGAAAGGCACTTTAATTTCACATTAAATCCCTATAATTTTCTATGAAGAAAAACAATGCTGTGTTACTGAGGGTAATCTAAGATTGTGAACAATAGATGATAGTAATGAAAATTGTGAATTCTTTGAAATCTCCCCTGCAACCCAATAGCAAGCCTAAATTCTACAGTGATCGAATAAAATTTTTTCAGAAAATTCATATTTTAATAAAATATTATGAGGTTTTCATTGTGATTTATTCATAATATCAATTTACACAAGTGTGAAAAATAGCAAAATTTTATTAATTAAACATGTAATGAATGAGCTACTAAACTATTTCCAAAGACTCCCTCTTGAATGCATGTCAACCTACAATATATATTCCCATTAGTGGTCATATTATTTCTGCTAGGTCAATTATTACTTTGTCTATGAAAATAACATTCATAAAGATTATGTTGCTGCTATGAAAGAATTCCAATATTTAAAGGGCTTTAGTAGTATTAAAACTGTCAGATTTTGTTTTCATGAACCAATGTATGTAATGCATTTTTGTTAGTGATGCTTACATTTAGTCCTGCTGAGAACTGACCTAAACTAATTGGGCAGTTTTATGTTTATCTGGAGAAGGCAATGGCACCCCACTCCAGTACTCTTGCCTGGAAAATCCCATGGACGGAGGAGACTGGAAGGCTGCAGTCCCTGGGGTCACTAAGAGTCGGACACGACTGAGCTACTTCACTTTCACTTTTCACTTTCATGCATTGGAGAAGGAAATGGCAACCCACTCGAGTGTTCTTGCCTGGAGAATCCCAGGGACAGGGGAGCCTGGTGGGCTGCTGTCTATGGGGTCGCACAGAGTCGGACACGACTGAAGTGACATAGCAGCAGCATGTTTATCTAGTTCTTCTTTACACATATTGGTAGCCTCTTACAATTTGAGATAGAACCCATTGTCCACAAAGTATAAATGAAATTATGTCTCAGGCTGAATTTTTTCATATATATAAAAATTTACTAGCAAAAAGGAGCTAGTTTCTTGTAAGTTTGGAATTGCCATATTTGTGTGCCTTTTTTGTGTCTCTGAATTTTTGGAATGTCCTCCTATTTTCAACACATCTAATTTTCCAACAATAAAATGATTTTTCTGAACCTCATGTAATCTGTGGTTAACTGTTTTCCCAAGGTATTAGTTGTTCTTCACAAGATAAAACACCTTTTATTTTAAAATGAGAAAAAGTTTTTGGTATCCTTTATTTTTGCATGTGAAGTTTCTGTTCTCCCAGCACGTTTTTCCAGGAGTTCTTTTGTCAATTCTTTCAGATTTTCTACAGAGACATTCATGTTTTCTACAATTGAAAGTAGTTTTATGTCTTCATTCCCAGTCTATATACCTTTTCCATTCTTTTCTTCTCTTTTCTTTTCATTCCTTTTCTTTTCTTTCCTTATTCCACTATCAGGAACTTCTAGTACATATAGAAAAGAAGTGGTGAGAAGAGACATCCTGGTCTCATGATTGATCTTAGTGGGAAGACTTTGGGTTTCTCACCATGAAGTATGATGTTAGTTGGAGGTAGTTTTATCAAGTTGAAGCAGTTCCTTTCTATTTCTAGTTTACTGAACAGTTATATCATGAATAGGTGTTGAATTTTGTCAAATGTTTTTATCTGCATATTGATATGTTCATATGACTTTTTTTTCTTTTTTGGTATTTTGATATAATGGGTTACATTAATTAATATTTGAGTATTGAATCAGCTTTGCATATCTGAGATAAATCCCTCTTGTCGTGGTGTATAATTCTCTCTTGTAATTTTTTGATTCAATTTTCTCATATTTTGTTAAGATTTTTTGCATCTATGTTCATGAGAGACTTCGGCCTTTATTTTTCTTGTAATGGCTGTGTCTGGTTTTGGCATTAGAGTGATGCTGTTTCATGAAATGAGTTAAAAAATATTCTCTCTCTGCTTCTATCTTTTGTAGAGATTATAGATAACTGACATTCAAACATTTGGTAGAACTCACCAATGAACCTATCTGGGCCTGGTACTTTCTGTTTGGAAGTTCCATTCAGACTTTTAAATTTTTGTTAGAATAGAGACACAAAGTTTATTTCTAGTGAATCTGGAAACTGGAAGTCATAAATTTGGTTTTAATGTCATCAGTTTTTTGAGGGGTTTTGATTGACATTTTGAATGACCATGAGAATAATTTACACTGGATATTATAGCTTAATATTATGATTTTGTCCTATTTCTGGACACAAGTCCTTTTCACTAAATTTCTAACAACTGATGCCTAGGCAGTAATTGCAAAGCAATTTACCTGTCCCTTGCTCTAAACTTATATATTTGTTGGGCTCCATAGTTTGAATCAAGTTTGTTTTTACTGAAAGAATAAATCAGCTCACTAAAGAATTAGTTTTGGACAGAAAAAAGTAATAAGGATATTTTTTCTTCCCAACAGTTACAAAAATTTTGTATACTTCTATAAAACTAAGCAGCAGGCATCCTTAGATAACTTCAGTTGGCTTAGATATACAGAATAAGGAGAAAATATCTATATTGACCATATGATGAGAAGAACTTAAAATCACAGCATGCAAAATGGCACCCAGTGAATGATTCTTCTGAACTTTATGCATGGATTTTTTTTCATTGAAAGAGATGTGGAAACATTATCTTTCACTGTCCTTCCTGTTCTTTCTAACCCATTCAGCTTCTCCTTATTGTAAATCATTCATCCAGCTAGAAAACAAAAGTTCCCATGGGCTCACAACCATCCAAATCAAGGGGAATGTAAAATCCCCAGCTACCTTTTCACCTCTCCTGATGAAGCACTGAGAAATAAAAAGAGCTTTTAATGTACAATATCTATTTTAACTTTCATCTATCTAACAAAAGTTATGTATGATTGAATGAAAATATTAAATGGCCATTGAGTTCTTTGCCACAATCCTTTGTATCATTGATTAAACCCTTTGGGAATGGTGACCTTAACAGAGCTTTGTACTGCTTAATATTTAAGGGAGTAAGGTGAAAAATGACATTTGGTTTTCTAATGTTTTATAAAATATTACCATAAGTTGCACTAGAAACAATTATTGCTTCTTCCTCACCCTAAAGGGACAAGTTACTGAATGTAATAAGTAGTTCAGTTTTCTGAGACACATTGTAAATTGGTACTTATGATTTTTTAAAATTATCATCAGTTGAAATTGTCTCAACAGCTGTCTTCAAAGATTTGGCTACTTCAAAGGCAATGATTCATGCTCAGTTATGAAACTCAAGCACAGCTCATTTACTACCTAAAATAATTCTTTGCCAAACAGAAGCTGATGTATTGAGCCAATTATCAGGGTAATAACAATTGTATTAAAAAATGAGTAAGGAATGGAAGAGTTCTGTTTGTTTGTGTGCTTTGACTCAAAAATTATTTAGCCTCTTTTTTTCTCATAGAGGAGCCCTTCTGCTGTCTTTACCTTGCAGTCATCTTTCCCAGGATTATCATAAAACAAATTCTGATATTGATTACCAGCTTCCTTTTTTGTTGGCATGCATTTGTCACAAAAATAAACCTTAATTTCATGTAGTACAGTCACTGAATTAATTAAAGCACTGATTAAGGATTCTGGGGAGGAATTCAAGTGTTATATTTTAGTAATATATGTTACTATTCTTACTGCTCATGTTTATGTCAATGTTAGAAGCTGAAAAATACGTTAAACTTATTTTAGCAACAGACTCATATTAATTATAAATTGCTATTGCAAATAATAAAAGTAAATCACTTTAACTGCTTGCCTAACATAACGATATACAGCAATTTCATGGATTCACTTTATGAATGCAGACAGCCTTACAAATCAGTGTGATATGCTTTGGAACTCCATATATTCATCCAACAGGGGATCTTACTTCTAATTCAATTACAAGCTTCTTATTTACACTCCTTGTCATCCTATAAAGTATTTTTAGATAAATTCATGGGTTAATCGATTAACACAGTGTTTCTCTTATTTCTAATACACTGTTAGTTGTTTAGCTTAAGAAGCAATATTAAAGTAAACCCATAGAATTAACCATGACTTTACATCTAAACAAACTGAATTGTGTTGTTGTTCAGTCACTAAATCAAGTCTGACTCTATGCAATCCTATGGACTGTAGCGTGCCAGGCTTCCCTGTCCTTCACTACCCCACAGAGTTTGCTTAGATTCATGTCCATTGACTCAGTGGTGCCATCTAACCATCTCATCCTCTGCTACCCTCTTCTTTTGCCTTTAGTCTTTCTCAGCATTAAGATCTTTTCCAGTGAGTCATCTCTTCATATCAGGTGGCCAAATATTGGAGCTACAACCTCAGCACCAATCCCTCCAATGAATATTCAAGGTTGATTTCTTTTAGGATTGACTGGTTTGATCTCCCTGGGGTCCAAAAGAATAGTGTTAGATGAATTCAATTCTGTAACTACCTACTGATGAGAACTGGGCTAAATTGTATGGGGGAAATCCAGAAAAGTGAAACCTGTTCTTGGTAATTTGTTGGTTAATGAAGAGAGCAGAAATGCCCAAAAATTATCTAAGAAACTGTGTGATAAGTTATAGAATACGGTGCCAAATGAGAAGAGATATTTAGCAGAACTGATCTCCAACTATTGTTGTAAAAATAACCTTTCTATAGACAAGGAAAGCACCATTTGTCATAAAGGTTTTAACTTTCAATTAACATCCCTCACCAGGCATGGCCAGAGATAACTTGGAGGTTATAAGTTTTTCACCTCTCTTCAATCATTAAAAACCAACACACACAAATGCACACATAGCAATATATACAACACACATAGGAAATGAACCACATGGTATAAAGAATTTGTTCACTAAGGTGATAGCTTAATAATAACTGGGCCAGTATAAGGCAGGTCAAAAGGGAATAGAAGAGAGAAAAACTCATAAATATGGCTTTGTGTCACACGCTCACTGCTAGCCAAACTTCTACTGGGGGGTGTATGCTCCCCAGACCCTCTACAGCATTTGTTTTTGTTGCCCAAAAACCTCGCAGTAACTGATTTTCACATGTCTTCAATCAAGAATTTCCTCTTCTGTTTCAGTGATTGTATCACACCTAACTTTTCACAGTATGATATTCTCTTTCCTGAGAATTCTGCTTCTAGTCCTTTAGTTAACAGATGTGCATATATCAGTACTGTCTGTTGTTTGAAATGTATTATGTTATGTACATCAAACATTTGTGAAATATTTATGTATCAGGAAATACACAACAAATGGTGCTTTTATGATAGAAGGAACAAAATGAAAAATTCTAGGTTTTAGTATGTTACAATAGATCTTTACTTAAAGTGCTAGGTAAGCACCTAATTTCTAGCAGGGATAAGAACCAAAAGAGGAAATGTTGGAGCTGAATTCTAAAAAAAATCAGTAGTTTATTAGGCAGAATTGAGGTGCTAGCCACTCTAGGTTGAGATATACAGTTCAGGATCAATGACTGAAACATGAACTGGGGATATGGTATGAAATGAGGCTTCCTGTCATGATAAGTAGCCAGCTCTGTAACTCTTAGATAATGCAGAATCACTGAAATGTTTTATAAATGAGAGAGATGTGATAGATTTGTGTTTTGGTAAAATAGGTCTTGCCCTATTTAAATATGATTGAGAATGAGAAAATGCAGGGCATAATAAGGATCAGTGGATATTTGAGTTGCATCAGATTGGAACAAGTTAACCTGATACAGGTTGGTTGGATAAAAAAAAAAATTGGGTCTTTTTCATATTTTTATGTGGAGTTAAGGCATCATTGAAGAATTTAGAGCAGGAAACAGTATTAATACCTAGATTAGTATTTAGAGAAAGATCTCTGGCAAATCTATATAGGCTTAATTGGAAAGTAGTTAGTTCAGTTCAGTTCAGTCTCTCAGTCGTGTCCGACTCTTTGTGAGCCCATGAAGCACAGCATGCCAGGCCTCCCTGTCCATCACCAACTCCTGGAGTTCACCCAAACTCATGTCCATCGAATCAATGATGCCATCCAGCCATCTCATCCTCTCTCGTCCCCTTCTCCTCCTGCCCCCAATCCCTCCCAGCATCAGAGTCTTTTCCAATGAGTCAACTCTTCACATCAGGTGGCCAAAGTATTGGAGTTTCAGCTTCAGCATCAGTCCCTTCAATGAACACCCAGGACTGGTCTCCTTTAGGATGGACTGGTTGGATCTCCATGCAATCCAAGGGATTCTCAAGAGTCTTCTCTAACACCACAGTTCAAAAGCATCAATTCTTCGGTGCTCAGCCTTCTTCACAGTCCAACTCTCACATCCATACATGACCACTGGAAAAACCATAGCCTTGACTAGATGGACCTTTGTTGGCAAAGTAATGTCTCCGCTTTTTAATATGCTATCTAGGTTGGTCATAACTTTCCTTCCAAGGAGTAAGCGTCTTTTAATTTCATGGCTGAAATCACCATCTGCAGTGATTTTGGAGCCCCTCAAAATAAAGTCTGACACTGTTTCCACTGTTTCCCCATCTATTTCCCATGAAGTGATGGGACCGGATGCCATAATCTTAGTTTGCTGAATGTTGAGCTTTAAGCCAACTTTTTCACTCTCCTCTTTCACTTTCATCAAGAGGCTTTTTAGTTCCTCTTCACTTTCTGCCATAATGGGGAAGCTAATTAGGACCCATCAACAGTAGATGGAATCAGGTGGCTAAAGTTGGGTAGAGTCAGTGCTTATGTAGAAAAGAAAATAACTCACAGATTTCCAACTTAAAGACTGTTTTACTTCCTTATTTAGAATTTCCCACTTATAACTCACTTATGACTACGATATATACTATACAGATTTACTCATTTATCTTGCTTGCTGTGTCTCTCTAGAACTGGAATATTAGCAAAGACAATTTGTCTATTTTATGCTCAGTTCTGAATCCTATGAATAATAATGCAAATTTGTTACTTTGAGCACCTTGGCTGAAAGCCTGAGCTGGGTGTCCAAAACCATTCTTCCTTGATGGTCTCTGTGCTCCTACTTTAGTTTCCTCAGCTTCTGTGGCATTGTCAGCATCTTTGCGTATCAGCAATTTGGTTGAGACTACTGGATTAGATTTGGTAAATACCTTAAGTGGTATACAATATCAGTTTATTAATCCGAGTTCCTCTTTTTTCTGAATTATTCACCCCTCAAATTCTCATTCTCTTGGTGATTTTCCAATGCTTTCATTTAGTTCATTATTATTTTCTTTTATGTATACATTTTTTCTAATTGCTCTTTGCCAAAGGGTTCTCACAAAAGCTAAACTGCCACAACTTGAAATAGAAGTTTCTCCCAGTCCTTATTTATGATTTTGCCTGTTTATGACTCTCTTGATTCTATTTCATGGTGATCATATTCTCTGTGTTTTCAGAAAACATTAACAGGTTTAGCAAAAAGTTTTGCACTTGCTCTTGGGTAATTCATTTTTTGTTTTTTAATTTTATTTTATTTTTAAACTTTACAATATTGTATTAGTTTTGCCAAATATCGAAATGAATCCACCACAGGTATACCTGTGTTCCCCATCCTGAACCCTCCTCCCTCCTCCCTCCCCATACCCTCCCTCTGGGTTGTCCCAGTGCACCAGCCCCAAGCATCCAGTATCGTGCATCGAACCTGGACTGGCGACTCGTTTCATACATGATATTATACATGTTTCAATGCCATTCTCCCAAA
>NW_011495046.1:145663-152186 GCF_000754665.1 Bison bison bison | reverse complement strand
ACTATACATCAGTGTCTCTTTTGCTGTCTCATACACAGGGTTATTGTTACCATCTTTCTAAATTCCATATATATGCGTTAGTATACTGTATTGATGTTTTTCTTTCTGGCTTACTTCACTCTGTATAATAGGTTCCAGTTTCATCCACCTCATTAGAACTGATTCAAATGTATTCTTTTTAATGGCTGATAGCCAGGACATGGAAGCAACCTAGATGCCCATCAGCAGATGAATGGATAAGAAAGCTGTGGTAATTCATTTTTGACCTAGTATTCTTTTTTCAATTTGGGGGTCAATTCTATTTTCTTTATGCTACATTTTTATTTTGTTTAAGTGAGCTGAATTGTTTGTCATTTACAGTCTAAAACTTCATAACTCATGTATTTTTATTTTTTGACTGAACTCAGTTGTCAGACATGCTATCGTCTCAAGTGGCAACTGAGTGGTGAATGAAGAGTGGCTAGAGACCAGTCATTAGGAAGGACTTTAGGAAAAGTGTTCTTCTAGTGCTGTCACTGGTAGACCAGATCTTCCTGTGAAGCTGTTAGGTAAGAGTTGTCCCCCCTGCAAAGTACGTATGTCTTTTCAGTTCAAATCACAAAGAAAGACAAATACATATTTTCTTCTTATCCCACTTCAAAATTCCTGGAAAATAGTCCAAACTTAGATCACATGCCTACTGCTAATTGAAGTCTTAGGAGAAGATCTGAAAACTTACTTCACCTGGGCAAGACTGAGTATGCTTCAGACTTTCATAAATAGAATCATATTGGAAGACAACCATATCCATTTATTTAAGCATTGTCTATGGCCGGTATACACTGCCATGGCAGAGTTGAGTAGTAGCAACAGAAATCGTATGGCCCACAGAGCATAAAATATTTAGTAGCTGGCACCTTAATAAAGAGCAAGCTAAACCTTGGCTTAGGATTTCATAGAATAAACCAGGCAGCCCATCTACTGTGTGGAGTGGGGGAGGTTCTCAGAGTTAAACAGTTAATCAATATCCCAAAAAGTACATCATATACCTAATCAGAGAGTTGGTTCTTTGTTGTCATAGCCAGCAGTCTAAATCAGTATCCAAAATATCATTAGAAAGTTGATTTCCTGAGAGGTTCAGTGAGGTAGAGGGTACTTGAGACACAGCAGAAACAATGTTTTACACCATGTTAATGTGAGAGTAACCATGGTAAAACAGTGTAGAGCCATGATTTTAGATGATCTTAAGAGTTTAGCCCTGGATTCTAGCTGATAACTGGAAATAAAAACAGAATCAAGATTTATGGGGAATAATAATGAATTAGATTATGCCTAAATAATATTCCATTATACAGATACACTGGGGGGCTTCCCTGGTGGCTCAGATGGTATAGAATCTGCCTGCAATGCAGGAGAGCTGGGTTCAACCCTTGGGTCGGGTAGATCCCCTGGAGAAGGAAATGGCAACCCACTCCAGTATTCTTGCCTGGAGAACTCCATGGACAGAGGAGCCTGGTGGGCTACAGTCTGTGGGGTCGCAAAGAGTCAGACACGATTGAGCGACTAACACACACACTAATGAATTAGAGTTATTCAGTAGGTCCCAGTGAAATGGTTGCAGTCCAGGACAAATGAAAGATCCTGGGACCTAAGATTAAAATTAAAAAACTAACACAAAAGCTCATCATATGGACTGGAAAAATATGTTTAAGGTTAACAAACAAAACAGCAAATCCTTGGGCACACAGACAACCAAAGGCCCATAGCAGACAGTTTGGGCAGCTGCCGTAGGGCAGCAAGATTGATTTGGGGCTGCCAAAAAATTGGGGCTATTTAAGTCTGAGTTCTTAGAAAGAATTGTTCAGCTTTGTGCCAGGACTGTGCACAGCGACCCTGTAATGATTCCTCATCTCCACTGCTAAGCTTACTTTGGGAAGGAAAGGTTATATATTATGAAAAGGTAAGAACCAGTGAAAACAAAAGACATAGATGATAGCAGGATTCAATGCACTGAAATAAAATATCTATATTTTTAGTACAGATTTTCTGAGTTGCTGAACCTAAAAATTAAATTTTTCACTTACTTGTCTGGTTAAAGTCACAGATTTTGAATCCAGTGGGCAAGTCTCTGACTGGCTAAGAATTCAGAAAGATTAATAAGAGAGCTGTCTGTCCATAAGAAAGATGTCTATGTGGTTTCCTTAGGCAAGAAATGAGCACTTTGGGTTGGGTTCTAAAGGTTAAAGAGGCTGATTGCAATTATAGAAGGAATATGGTATGAATGGAAACTTTCTAGGCAAATAGTTACAACTGCATAAAAAGGAGTTCTTTGAACCCATCTACAAAACAGGAACAGACTCACAGACATAGAGAACTAGCTTGTGGTTGCCAAGGAGGTGGGGAGCAGGGAGAGAGATGGACTGAGAGTTTGGGGTTGGTAGATGCAAACTGGTACATTTAGAATGGATAAACAACAAGATCTTAACGTATAGCACATGGGGAACTATATTCAATATCCTATGATAAACCATGATGGAAAATATTTTTTTAAAAAACATTTGCGAAAATAAGGAGTGCTTGTGACATAAATAAATAAGAAGCCCTACAAATGCTATAACAGTATAAAGCAAGAGAATAAAAGGGAGTGGAGGGGCTTACACAGAATCATTTTTCTAGGCATTGCCCCTTGTATGTTTGGTGTCTTCTCTATACTCCAAAATGCTGTCAAGCTGGGAAAGAAGAACTAATAGGTGAATTAATGAAAAGACCTCATAATTTCAGCCACTCCTGTCTTTTATTTTACCGATGAAGAGACTGAAGCTACCAATATGGACTAACCTGATAAATGTCACAACCCCTACTTCCAAGTGCAGTATTGTTTTCACTGACAAGTATGATGCCACTGCCCCAATTACTCACAGGTTTGTTCTCTAGGTTTTTTCACATTTCAAGCCATTTCTACAGGTTATGAAGAAAAAGTCATAGTGGCTGTTTGGTTTGGAAATTTCCATAAAACCAGTCCCACTCCTTCCTTAATCCACTGGTCTTCCTCATTATCAGTCTGTCTCTGTCTTTGTACCATGATTTTTGCTTTTCTATCCAAATCTGCTGCTTCCAGGTTTGGGGGTCATCATTAGGGACATGGTAGCTTAGTGTACTTGGCTCTTCTCTCAACTAGCCATTTAAATGTGGCAATTCAGAATTTTTTTTTTATTCCAACCCTGAGTACCCCTGTCTTTGTTACATATTTCTTGGATCATTTATGTTTAATGAGAGCCCTGTCCTCACATTGAATTTGAAAGATCCCAATGGCAAAGATCAATACTAACCAAAAATGACCTGTTTTCCTAAATTCTGTATCTAGTTTGCCTATTCTGTAAAACATTGCAGTGCTAATATGTTCTTTAAAGAGCTGTATGTGATTGATCAAAATGATCATTTAATCTTAGTCCATGACTTTTCTTAAAGTACTTTAGAAATGATCTACTACATACAAATTGCTTGGTGTGAAGCAGGGTTTCCCAACCTCTGCACTAGTGACATTTGGGGTCATACAATCCTCTGTTGTGGAATGATATCCTGTGTTTAGCAGCATCTCTGGCTTCTACCTGCTAGATGCCCAAGGTATACCATCAAGTCATGACAGAAACATGACTCCAGATGGTTTAATGACCCCTAGAGCAAAAATCATAGCCAATTGAGAGCCACTGGTGAAGACTGTAGCACATAGAAAGCAACTCAAGATAATTAGGTATAATTTTTATATACAGTGGTATGTAAAATACAACATGCACATTTTTATATAATTTTTATATACAGTGGTATGTAAAATACAACATGCACATTTTAAGAATATGATTTAATGAGATTTTTTAATAAATTTATAACAATGTAACCAAACTCTTACGACAAAAAGTTTCATCTCCACAGAAAGTGCCTTCATTCCCATTCCAGTCTACTTCTACCCTTCATAGGTAACCATTTTTCTTATTTCTATCACCAGAAAGATTTTTGCCTATTCTTGAGATTCATATAATTAGAAATTTTATATATAATATTATATAAATATATGTTATAAAATGCAGATTATTAGAGTCACATATATAAATATTTTCTTCCAAATCATAACTACCATTTACAATTTCTTAATTATTATTTGATGTAAAGACATAAGTTTGAAGTTTGTTTTATTTTTTTTCTTTTATGATTAGTGCATTTTGTGTTCTCTAAGAAATATTTGTCTTCCCAAAGTCCCAGATATAGTCTCTTAAATGTTATTCTAGAAGATTTATAATTGTGACACTTTAAGATTTGACCTATGAAGCATCTCAAATTAATCCTGTTATAATGTAAAGGTAGAGGTTCACTTTCCCCCATATATTTGTTAAGTTTCTTCACCAACACATGATGAAAATTTATATTTACATTTACATTTATACCCCCCTATTTAAGTTGATGCCTTTGCAGGAAATTGATACTATATGTCTGTCTGTCTCTAGCTGCTATTAAGCCCTTTAAATAAATTTACTTTTGCTTTCTTCCTTTTATCATTTTTAGTTCTCTGTGGACATTTTCCATCTCACCATTATGTCCATCTTCTCCTTCACATCTTTGAATATAATTACATAGGTTTTGATCACTGTCTATAATTCCAACATCTCAGTCATCTTGAGGTCTTTTTCTATTTCTGTTATCATTTTTTAAAATATGGGTTACATTTTTATCATTTCTCATATGTCTAGTACTTTCTATTGTATGTTTGGCATTTTGGGGTGCTACATTGTAGCAATATAGGCTACACTGTCTTCCTTTAAACGGTGCTGAGATTTATTCTGACAGACAGTTAAGTTTTTGGTGATTCTGATTGGTTTGAAAGGTTTGGTTTTAGGAGATAGTGTATTTTAGTTTTTTCCATGGTTTTAGGGCATGGCACTTAACCTAGAGCATTATACTTAATCCTATAGGGTGTTTTTCTGGAATTTCAATCAGTTCTTCAAAGTGTTTAGTAATATTTCTCCAGTCTAAGCAGGCCAGAACTCCAAACTCTCAAAGAACTGCATCATTTCTAGTATCTTCTTTATCTCTCACAGCTATGACACTTTCTCCTTACAAAGCCTGTTGTGTAGCCCAGCCTTCCATGAAGACCTCAAGGAACCCCTATGCAGATTTTGTATTAGCTAGTACAGGGATGTACAAATTCCAGTCACTCCAGCAGCTCCCAAATCCAATCTGCCTCTTTAGCTTAGTGAGTTCATCCTGCTCTACTTGGGCTGAATATCCCACCTTCCAGTTTATAAAATATTCCAAAGCAGAATTCCAGAGGAAATGTGGGATTCAATTCCTATGTTCCTCTTAAGAATAGAAATCCTGTACTAGCTGTTGAACAATTCCTAAAAATATTTGCCTTATATATTTTATGGTGATTTATGGCATAAAGATAAATCCAGTAGCAGTTTATCTGTCCTGGGCAGAAATGGGAAGTTCCCTGATATTTTTTAAAAATATGTCTTACTCATTTTGAATGCAGTAAAAATTTATTGTAGAATCATTAGAAGATATAAAAAATTGTTAAGTCTCTAATTTAAAAGATTTATAGAAACAGTACGTAGAAAACAGCAGTTAATGTTTTGGTATCCAAAGGTTTTCTCCTTCTTCCTTCTTTTCTCTAAAAAAAATTTTAAACTGTCTGGGTCCTTAAGGCATTTAGTCATAGAGATCGCTTCTCACTGCTTGCTGTCAAGGTTCAATGCAGTCTTATTGACTTAAAGTAGAATTCATCCATTACTTTTGCCTGTACATCTTACATTCCTTCATTTTTAGTAACAGTATCTCAGTTCTTGTTTTGGCAATTATGATATCTTAATGAAAGTGTCACTTAACTAATGTTGTATGCCCTTGATCAAGGAGTAAGCTTGTGGTCTGAGTTTCATCACTAAGCCTTATTCTCTTGGGAAGTGATAAATACAGAAAATGTTTGGCATAGATTTATCCAATTTCAGACTATAGGCTACTGATTATTGGTCCTGCCACCTGGATACTAGAGTTGCTCCCTTTTGATGTATGTTGCAAAGTCAATGTTTTTCCTTTGATTTTTGTAACAGCTACTTTTAAAAAATAATTTCTGGCTTATTTTGGCCCAGTTGTCATTGTCTGTATCTTGCAAAAGAAGACTCCTAGGTAATACAAAAATTGGTCTTACAGTGGGCCAGAGGTCTTCAAGAAAATGTTGAATTGATTCCTGGCCTGAGATGTGATAAAAGGCACTATCTCGAATTGTAAACTGTAAGAAAGATAGTACGGTTGGATAGTAAGGAAGATAACAAGCAAGCTTTAAGTTTGCAATGGTGTAGAACAATGAGATGGAATGAGAGAACAGTAAACTAAAATGACATAAATCCTTTTGTCAAGATCTATAATGAAATTCACATGCATTTCGAGGGTTAATTTGAAAATACTGAAAGAATTACTTGGGTTTTCTAACCTTTGGCTAAGATAAGGAAATAATAATGACAACCAAAGAAACAAAATAACAAACAAAAATGTG
>NW_011495046.1:118471-145563 GCF_000754665.1 Bison bison bison | reverse complement strand
AAACAAAACTTTCAGAGAATTAGTTTTTGAGAGGCAGAGTTGAAAATCATTTGAGTTTATCAGGGTTAACATGAAATCTAATCTGGAAAACAGCAGTGGCCACAGGACTGGAAACAGTCAGTTTGCATTACAATCCCACAGAAGGTCTGCCAAACAATGTTCAAACTACAACACAATTGCACTTATTTCACATACTAACAAAGTAATCCTCAAAATTCTCAAAGTTAGGCTTCAACAGTACATGAACCAAGAACTCCCAGATGTGCAAGCTGCATTTAGGAAAAGCAGAGGAACCAGAGATCAAATTGCCAACATCCATTGGATCATCGAAAAAGCAAGAGAATTCCAGAAAAACATCTACTTCTGCTTCTGACTATACTAAAACCTTGACTGTGTGGATTACAACAAACTGGAAAATTCTTCAAGAGATGAGAATACCAGACCACCTTACCTGCCTCCTGAAAACCACTATGCAGGTCAAGAAGCAACAGTTAGAACTGGACATGGAACAATGGACTGTTTCCAAATCGGGAAAGGAGTACGTCAAGGCTGTACATTGTCACCCTGTTTATTTAACTTTTATGCCGAGTACATCATATGAAATGCTGGGTTGGATGAAGCACGAGCTGGAATCGAGATTGCCGGGAGAAAAGTCAATAACTTCAAATATGCAAATGACACCACACTTATGGCAGAAAGGGAAGAGGAACTAAGAGCCTCTTGATGAAAGTGAAAGAGGAAACTGAAAAAGCTGGCTTAAAGCTCAACATTCAGAAAACTAAGATCATGGCATCCAGTCCCATCACTTCATGGCAAGCAGATGGGGAAATAATGGAAACAGTGACAGACTTCATTTTCTTGGGCTCCAAAATCACTGCAGATGGTGACTGCAGCCATGAAACTGAAACATGCTTGCTTTTGGAAGAAAAGCTATGACAAACCTAGACAACATATTAAAAGGCAGAGACATTAGTTTGCCAACAAAGGTCTGTATAGTCAAAGCTGTGATTTTTCCATTAGTTATGTATGAACGTGACAGTTGGACCATGAAAAAGACTGAATGCCAGAGAATTGATGCCTTTGACCTGTGGTGTTGCAGAAGGTTCTTGAGATACCCTTTGACTGCAAGAAGATCAAATCATTCAATCCTAAAGGAATCAGTACTGAATATTCATTGGAAAGTTGATGCTGAAGCTCCAATACTTTGGCCACCTGATGCAAAGAGCTGACTCACTAGAAAAGACCCTGATGCTAAGAAAGATTGAAAGCAGGAGGAGAAGGGGATAACAGAGGATGAGATGGTTGGATGGCATCACCAACTTAATGGACATGAGTTTGAGCAATACCAGGAGATGGTGAAGGACAGGAAAGTTGGATTGCTACAGTCCATGGGGTCACAAAGAGTCAGACATGACTAAGTGACTGAACAACAAAAATGACAACATGAAAGCTAGTATGTGTGCGTGCTAAATTTCTTCTCTCACGTCCAACTCTTTGCAACACTATGGACTGTACCCACCAGGCTCCTCTCTCTCCATGAGATTCTCCAGGTAAGAATACTGGAGTGTGTTTCCATGCCCTCCTCCAGGAGATCTTCCCAACCCAAGGATCAAACCCAGGTCTCCTCCCTTAGCAGGCAGATTTTTTACCGCTGTACTGCTGGGGAAGCCCTAAAGAATTCTAGTGTATCAATCAGCAAAGAAGCAAATTCTAGCAATCAGACTGAGGGTTCTGGAAAGATGCATGCATTTGGGTTATTTCAAACTTTCAGGAGAAAGCTGATGTGTTCTCTCTTACCCCTAATCTCACTATTAAATTAGTAATCAGATTCCAAGATCAACATGTTCTATATTTTACTTGTCATGTGAATCTGTCCCAATTATGCCTTCCCCACATTCCCCCAATAGATCACAGTTTTTCCCTTATAAAAGCTTTCAGTTTAGTTCAGTTCAGTCGCTCAGTCATATCCAACTCTTTGTGACCCCATGAATCACAGCATGCCAGGCCTCACTGTGCATCACCAACTCCCGGAGTTCACCCAAACCCGCATCCATCGAGTCCGTGATGCCATCCAGCCATCTCATCCTCTGTCGTCCCCTTCTCCTCCTGCCCCCAATCCCTCCCAGCATCAGAGTCTTTTCCAATGAGTCAACTCTTCGCATGAGGTGGCCAAAGTACTGGAGTTTCAGCTTTAGCATCATTCCTTCCAAAGAACACCCAGGACTGATCTCCTTTAGAATGGACTGGTTGGATCTCCTTGCAGTCCATGGGATTCTCAAGAGTATTCTCCAACACCATAGTTCAAAAGCATCAATTCTTTGGTGCTCAGCTTTCTTCACAGTCTAACTCTCACATCCATACATGACTACTGGAAAAACCATAGCCTTGGCTAGATGGACCTTTGTTGGCAAAGTATAAAGGCTTTAGGGGGCAGGTTAATTAGCAAAAGCACAGGATTATTTAAAAAGTAGGGTAAAATAATTTTTTTTTAAATGGCATTTCATTGGTTGTTATATTTATCCTAAAAATATACTGGAGGGAGTTGAAATCTCAGTGGAGGTGGGAGGATCCCAGGTGGCTGATCTTAAGAAGTGAAAATAGTGGATGTGACTACAAGAATAGGCAATAGGACAAGAGGGATAGTAGAACTCTGTTGAACCAATAAAAATCTCTGCCCAGGGTAATGGTTCATGGGGTTCCTAAGAATGAAATCATTGTATCTCTAAGATCTTACTTAATTTACATACCCAAAACACTCCAGATGTGGCCAACTAAAGAATAGACCTGATATAGCAAACCCAAGAATTATGGACCCTCAACCATTATTAGATCTGAGGCAGTTCATCAACTGAGCCTTGTATGAGCCTTAACAATCTATTTTAGAAGATAGATCTCAATAAAGAGATGCATACAAATGCATATAGTGAATTTCTCAGTAGCCTTCCTCCAAGGAGCCCAGAGCCATTCTCCTGGGAAACTGGGCCCTTGGAAAATTGTCCTTTGTTTTCTTCGAAAGTAAAATGAGGCAATTATTTTAACTGTCAAACAAGTTGCTTTGAGGAATAAGAAAAACATAATACCTATGAAGTACATAGAATAGTACCTGGTTCATAATAAGAGCTTGATGATGTTAGTCATTATTAAAGTACAACTTTATAACCCTTACTGTCCTCAGGAAATATTTCACATTTGTATTTCATGAAGTCTTTATAGTCTGTTAGCTATAAAAAGAATTATTTTTTTTAGCTGAAATGTGTGTGTGCATGCTCAGTCATGTCTGATTCTTTTCCACTTCATGGACTGTAGCTCACCAGGCTCCTCTGTCCACGGAATTTTCTAGGCAAGAATACTGGAGTGGGTTGCCATTTCCTCCTCCAGGGGATTTTCATGACCTAGGGATCGAACCCACATTTCTTGTGCCTCCTGCATTGGCAGGTGGATTCTGTACCACTGTACCACCTGGGAAGCCCAAGAATGTGTACTTAAGACAATTTGAAGCACCAAACTGGGCCACTGTGAAAGTTGTTTCATGGACATTTTTAAAGTCCCTCAAATTGTCCGATGCTTTATTAGAAATCTGCTTTCCTAGAACTTGTGATTGGCCCTGTTGCTAAAGGTTTGTTTCACTCCTTGACTCCCAGAGAAGGTAATCTCCCTCCTCTAAAATCCAGTACAGCAGCACTTCTTTTATAATCTCTCCTTGCATTGTATTATTAGTTGCTTCTGTGTGTGTTTCCTCTAAAGATGAGCTCCTTAAGATCTAAGGGAAATCATTATAGTAGACTTGGTGGCAGGAAATTGAGACTAAACTCTATACTCCTCCATTTAACAGCCTTTGTATTTTACTCCTGCAAGTACCATTTTCCTTATTTGCAAGTGCTAATAACAATGTAAGTCTAATTCCTGTTCGTAGCCTCACATTGTTATGTGGTGAAATGCTAAGAGCTCCTTCCCGACTTTGAATTTATCTCCACCACCATCACTAGCATTGTGCCCTAGCTACACTCCTACGCTCCTATCCATACTCCCAGTGTTTCTGCTTCCTCGATGCAGAGTTGAGATGGGGATTAAGAGGGCCGACTCATACAAAGCACTGAGAGCAATGCCTAGCAAGTAGTAATTACTCAATATATGTTAAATTACTATTGAAATAAATAAGTTAATATACATGTAAATATTTCATAAACAGCTAATACAAATTTTCATTACTAGGATGAATTGTTTTAAAGTGTCAATAAATTGATGGGTTAATTAATGAACTTTTTAAACTATATGGTATGCATTAATTTGTGAATATATTATTTTTTTAACCAGTGCAAATTGGTGCATTTAAAGATCTGTTTTCATAACTTTGGTTTTAAGACCAAAATAGTGAGCTCCAAATTCACATTTCGAAAAAATTAAAGATGATTACATCTAGCCTTAAAAACCTACTCCCTCAAGGTATCCTTGACTCAGAGAGTCAGGATCTATGTTTACAACTGGAGAGAACTGGTCCTCTCCTCACCGTATGCTCTCTTATCATAGTTATAACATCTACGACTGCCTCTTCCCATAGTTCTGAGGTGGGAAACATGATCTCACTGTGTTTTTACATAGTTGAATGCAGTGGCTTTTCTTCCTTGAAAAATAACATTTGTTTAACATGCCTGATGTTTTGGAAAGAAATTTAACACAATAATAAAACTGTCCTTACATGTTACTATTAATATTTTTAAAAATCACTCCTTTATAAAGCACTGCTTTTTTCTATTCTCAAAGACTGCATGGTGTTTAAGTAATTTGCAGTATAACACTGAAGTGGTGTTTTATATGTAACTTAAATAACTTTTTATGTTTTAGTCCATGATTTTATATAGTGTCCTACTGACATTTGCTATCCATATTTGAAATCTCATGTTTTGCTGGTTTCATAGATTGCAGCTATAAAATAGTATGCAAGATTGGACATTTACCACAAATCTCAAAAGCTGTAGGAGGGATTAGGCTCTAAAATGTAATTTTTTAAATGACAGTGAAGCAGGGATTTCAATAAATTTCTTTTGTTCAAAAACTAGCTAAAATTGCCCACAATTTAAAATAACAAGTAGAACTAAACTTCTAATTAATAGCCAATTTTGAAATAATTCAGAGCACTGTTTTTTTTAATAAAGTCTTTTGAAATAGAAATATATCTTATTCTAATGGAGTTTATGATTTTTTAATCTAATTTAATTTTCTTGATTTTACTTATATTAAAATGTTCAGAAATATAATGAATTATCTTATCAATTAACAAGAACTTCCCTCATAACTCAGTTGGTAAAGAATCGACCTGCAATGCAGGAGATCCAGATCTGATCCCTGGGTTAGGAAGATCCCCTGGAGAAGGAAATGGCAACCCACTCAAGTATTCTTGCCTGGAGAATCCCATGGACAGGGGAGCCTGGCAGGCTACAGTCCATGGGGTTGCAAGAGTCGAACACGACTTAGCAACTAAAGAGACAGAGAGAGAGGGAGATCAATTAACATAATGAAATCATGAGGCTGTATTATGTATCTATAATCTCTATCTCTCTTAAATGCTTTCTTAACAATACTTTTTGTCAGTCTACAGAAATATTCTTATGGGTCATACCAATAAAACCCAGAAAGATCTCTAAAAATTCCATAAAGTGCAACAAACTAAACTGAATTGACTTATTCTGAATCTTTCATAAAGATGGTTTCCATGTTTGCAATTGGACTTTCATTTATTGCAAACATTTATTTTTAATTTTAATGACCAAACCTTGCCTTTATATATATTTTTCTTTAATACACCGTTTTTTACAAAACAAATTCTCAGCCAGAATATTAACTTAAACAGAGGAATAAGACATCATCAAGCATAGTAATACAAAGTTTGCTTTTTGAGATAAATATTGTGTCTGGAATTCTTTTTGGAGCAGGCAAAGTAAAAATAACTAAAGCATGCTGTGTGCTAAGTTACTTCAGTTGTGTCCAACTCTATGTGATGACATGGACCATAGCCTGCCAGGCTTCTCTATCCATGGGATTCTCCAGGCCAGAATAGTGGAATGGGTTGCCATTTCTGCCTCCAGGGGATCTTCCCAACCCAAGAATCGAACCTGCGTCTCTTATACCTCCTACACTGACAGGTGGATTCTTTACCACTAGCATCTCCTGGGAAGCCCAACTAAAGCATGCTACTGCTAAGTCATGTCAATCGTGTCCAACTGTGCGACCCCATAGACGGCAGCCCACCTGGCTCCCCCGTCCCTGGGATTCTCCAGGCAAGAACACTGGAGTGGGTTGCCATTTCCTTCTCCAATGCATGAAAGTGGAAAGGGAAAGGGAAGTCGCTCAGTCGTGTCCGACTCCTAGCGACCCCATGGACTGCAGCCCACCAGGCTCCTCTGTCCATGGGAGTTTCCAGGCAAGAGTACTGGAGTGGGTCGCCAGTGCCTTCTCCGAACTAAAGCATGTTTTGTGTACAAAAATACACAGGTGTGATTTTAAACTAAATATGAGTCTTTATTTACTTGTTCTTACTTCCCCTCTGAATCTCATGAAAATTGATCATATTCAAAGTCCCTTTCAATTTTAAAATAAAAAGCATCACAATTAAAAGCAGCTTGCATCACAATCTATTTTAGTTAGACTACAGGGCTTGGTGGTATTAAAGATCTAATGTGACTAATATGTTAACCAGCTTCCACAATGGGCCCCAGTGATTTGCACTTCTTAGTAGCCGCATCTTTGTGTATCCACCTTGTATCAACTTTGGTCTGTGTGACCAACAGAGTACAGCAGACATGATGCTGCATCACTTCTGAGGCTAAATTATTGAAGCATGGTGGCTTCTAGCTTGGGCAAGCTCTCTCGTTTTCTCTCTTGGATCCCTCAGTCTAGAGAAAGTGAATTACCAGAGCATAAGTGATCCTTAGAAGAGGCCCATGTGGTGTAACTAAACTCTCTTGCCAAAGTCCTTGTAAGTGGATTTAGACACAAATCTTGTAGCCCTAACCAACTACAGCCCTAGCTGTTAGTTGTCTATTACTTCATGAGAGCTTTTGAGCCAGAAGCACTGACTTGAGCCATTCCTAGATTCCTGACCTTCAGAAAAATATGTGCAATGACATACTTTTTCAAGTGGCTGTGTTTGGGGTCATTTGTTATAGAGCAGTAGGTAAGGAATACAACTCACAAAAGAAAAACAAGGCCCCAAATTTCACACCTTTCACAGTGAATCAGGATTAGTGAATTGGCCATAGATAATTAAATGGCTTGAGACCCACTGGCAAATCATTTTGGTCTAAAAGAATTTTCTCTTATGCATACAAAAGTAACTGAACTACACTATTAAACTCATGCAACAACCTCCTAGGAAGGCTCTCTGAGGGGTTCCCAAGCTCTCCTGCAGTCCCTAGCCCTTTAGTGAACACATTTATCTCTATTATATTCGAATTATTATTTGTTTATCTTCAGTCTTGGTGGAGATATCTTGAAGGTAGAGACTTTCTTTTTACTCATTGTAATTCCTGGTATATAGTAGTTACTTGAGATACCTCAGCCAAGTACATATCTAAATTACCATACTCTAGTTATCCTAAGATCCAAGCAAGTAAGAATTAATACTTTTAAAGTAAAAGGAAATTGTCATCATAAGCACAGTTTATACTAAAAGAAGTCAGACAGTATTGAAGGATATTTTCCAGACTCCTGTCTGATAATAGTCTTAGCCCCCAGGTTCCACGCTGCCCTGCTCCAGACTGTCCTGAATGCATGCTGACAAAACTTACTTGTCTATTTCCTGGTTTTTTCTACCTACCATTCTTCTTCTCTTGATAGATTTCCTTAGCTCTAATCATGTGATTCAAGAATGCATTTAAAGGACTCCCCCTTATGCCAATCCACATTTTAAAAGAAAATATCTTAGAAGCAGAACTACATATACACATCCCGAGCTGAGCTACCCAGCAGTGTTGGTGTGAACTTTTCACAAATCACTTTAGCTTCCCACCCTGGAACACCTGGATTGCACATCTGTTACCAGTTACCTTGGTATACAGCACATTCAAAGCCACTGCCCCAGGAAACCGAACCATCCCAGTTACCCTCCACATCTGTCAAATAGGTAGCCAGACAAATCATCCATTTTATATTGGAAACTTCAATATAAATTGATATTTCATTTTATTTAGATAGAAATGGCATTTCTGATATTTTAAATTGGGTCATCATTGACTCTTTACAAGCCTGGGTCTTAATATCTATTTACTCTAATATCTAACTGATAAAATACTTGGGATTATAATTGTACCATCTTCTTTTCCTGAAGATTTGCAGATTTCCTAACCTAAACTGAGCAGAGAGCATTTGTGTTTCAGTTAATGACCCATTTGTGTGTTAGATGCAAAGATTCTAGCAGTGACTTATTTCATTAATTCAGTCATCATTTCAGCAGCAATAACGTTCAGTCACAGGCAGCAATAATGATTTCTGAGAGAAGCTAATGCTAGAGGCCTCTAGCCATGTTTGCAAATAAGCCCATGTATCATGGCATTCAAAGATTGATCCACAGAGGCACATTTGGTGATTTTTGCAGCATAGCTTACAGACAGTAATTTTTCGGGAGCAGAATGATTGATAAAGAGAAGTGAGACTAATCACAGTTTCCTCCAGTCTTTAAAAGACTATGAAAGATGAAGGTCTGCATACCATACAACTTCAATTATCCGAAATTAGCTCATCTAAAGCCAAAGTAGTAATATCAAGTATCAGGTATTATATTTATTTTATTTACCATGACATCTAAAATTAGTGTTGAAGAGTAGGTCACTCATTTGGAAAGAAAAATGGAAACCAGAAAGTGACACAGAAATTATTTTCAAAATATTTCAGGCTCATTGGCCTGAAAATTCCTCTCCAATCGATTAACTGATAATGACATGCATAAGCATTTGGCTAAAAGTAAAATGGATGCCTTTTTAAAGAAAAATACAAATAAGCCTGCATTTTCCAGACTCTCCTTGCTTTAAATAATGACCAAAATGTGTTAGTACTTCTAAATTAAAAGTCACAATTTTTTTTATTAATATCTCAATCTTATAAGCATCCTTTAGTATTAATATTTTGAATGCTATGAAAATAAACACTTTTTCTCCTTAGTTTAATAACCAAGGCTTGTAGATTAAGGCAAATGAAGGTCTGTTTCAATGGGGTTTTGAGATCAGCTTTGGTGTCTGAGCCCATTTTTGTGTTTGCTTATGTGTATGTTTTTATGCTCATAGTTTTTCATTTAAAAGTAGGAAACTGCTTCATATGAATACTTTTATAGCATTGAGAATAAATCTATTGAAAAAGTGGTATCAAAAATGAGATCATCTGGACGCTAATAACCTGCAAATTCATATTTGTTCTGAAACTGTTCTCTAAACTTCATAAAAGCAACTATCTATTCGACATTTCCACCTTGATGCTTAAAGTCATTTGAAACTCAACCTATCCAAAATAAAACACACATTCTCCCTGTCCACCTCATTCCTTCTCTAATCAAAGCTGCCAGACAACTATCATGACCTCTTAAGTATTCCTTCAGCATATACTCATGCTCTCTTCCAGTTCTACTCCATGCTGTTTGCATGCATGTGTGATCAATTGTGTCTGACTCTTTGTAACCAAATGGACTATAGCCCACCAGGCTCCTCTGTCCAGGCAAGAATACTGGAGTGGGTTGCCATTTCCTTCTCCAAGGGATCTTTCCTACACAGGGATTGAACCTGTGTCTCTTGCTTCTCCTGCAATGGCTGGCAGATTCTTTACCCGGGAAGCCAAAAGTGCAGGAACTACTTGGGAACACTAAATTGCTCACTGCATGCATGCTGAGTTAAGTTCAGTCACTCAGTTGTGTCCAACTCTCTGGGACCCCATGGACTGCATCATGCCAGGCTTTCCTGTCCATCACCAACTCCTGGAGCTTACTCAAACTCCTGTCTGTCGAGTCGGTGATGCCATCCAACCATCTCATCCTCTGTCGTCCCTTTCACCTCCCCCTTCAATCTTTCCAAGCATCAGGGTCTTTTCCAGTGAGTCAGTTCTTTGTATCAGGTGGCCAAAGTATTGGAGTTTCAGCTTCATTATCAGTCCTTCAAATAAATATTCAGGGCTGATTTCTTTTAGAATTGACTGGTTGGACCTTCTTGCAGTCCAAGAGACTCTCAAGAGTCTTCTCCAACACCACAGGTCAAAAGCATCAATTCTTTGGCACTCAGCTTTCTTTATGGTCCAACTCTCACATCCATACATGACTACTGGAAAAACTATAGCTTTCACTAGACAGACATTTGTTGGCAAAGTAATGTCTCTCCTTTTTAATATGTTATCTAGGTTGGTCATAACTTTTCTTCCCAAGGAGCAAGTGTCTTTTAATTTCAAGGCTGAAATCACCATCTGCAGTGATTTTGGAGCCCAAGAAAATAAAGTCTGTCTCTGTTTCCACATCTATTTGCAATGAAGTGATAGGACTCATGCCATGATCTTAGTTTTCTGAATGTTGAGTTTAAAGCCAACTTTTTCATTCTCCTCTTTCACTTTCATCAAGAGGCTCTTTAGTTCTTCTTCGCTTTCTGCCATAAGGATGCTGTCATCTGCCTATCTGAGGTTATTAATATTTCTACCAGCAATCTTGATTCCAGGTTGTGCCTCATCTACCCTGGAATTTCTTATATCCAAGCTCTGCAAATAAGTTAAATAAGCAGGGTGACAATATACAGCCTTGACGTACTCCTTTCCCAATTTGGAACTAGTCTGTTGTTCCGTGTCCAGTTCTAACTGTTGCTTCCTAACCTGTGTACAGATTACTCAGGAGAATTTTCCACAGTTTGATAAAATCCACACAGTCACAGGCTTTAGCATAGTCAATAAAGCTTCTGCTTTATAAAATATTATAACTATTATAAAATAGATGTTTTTCTGGAACTCTCTTGCTTTTTCAATGATCCACAGGATGTTGACAATTTGATCTCTGGTTCTACTGCCTTTTCTCAATCCAGCTTGAACGGCTGGAAGTGCACGGTTCACAACTGTTGAAGCCTGGCTTGGAGAATTTTGAGCAACACTTTACTAGCATGTGAGATGAGTACAAGTGTGCAGTAGTTTGAACATTCTTTGGCATTGCCTTTCTTTGGGATTGGAATGAAAACTGACCTTTTCCAGTCCTGTGACCACTGCTGAGTTTTCCAAATTTGCTGGCATATTGAGTGCAGCACTTTCAGAATGTCATCTTTTGGATTTGAAATAGCTCTGCTTGAATTCCATCACCTCCACTAGCTTTGTTTGTAGTGAGTGACACTTCCTGAGGCCCACTTGACTTCGCATTCCAAGATATCTGGCTCTAAGTGAGTGATCACACCATTGTGGTTATCTGGGTGATGAAGATCTTTTTTTGTAAAGTTCTGTGCTCTTGCCACCTCTTCTTAATATTTTATGCCCTGTTAGGTCCATATCATTTCTGTCCTTTATTGTGCCCATCTTTGCATGAAATGTTCCCAAGGTATCTCTAATTTTCTTGAAGAGATCTCTAGTCTACCCATTTGATTGTTTTCCTCTATTTCTTTGCATGATCACTGAGGAAGGCTTTCTTGTCTCTCCATGCTATTCTTTGGAACTTTGCATTCAAATGGGTATATCTTTGCTTTTCTCCTTTGCCTTTTGCTTCTCTTCTTTTCGTAGCTATTTGTAAGGCCTCCTCAGACAACCATTTTGCTTTTTTGCATTTCTTTTTCTTGGGGATGGTCGTGATCACTGCCTCTTGTACAATGTCATGAACCCCCATCCATAGTTCTTCAGATGCTCTATCAGATCTATTCCCTTGTATCTATTTGTCACTTCCACCGTATAATCATAAGGGATTTGATTTAGGTCATACCTGAGTGGTCTAGTGGTTTTCCCTACTTTCTTCACTTTAAGTCTGAATTTGGCAATAAGGAGTTCATGATCTGAGCCACAGTCAGTTCCCAGTCTTCTTTTTGTTGACTGTTTAGAGCCTTTCCATCTCAGCATGAAAAGGCATGCATGCTCAGTCTTATCCAAATCTTTGTGATCATTCTGACTCCCTGCTGTCTGAGTCATCTTGTAAAGATGAAAATCTGATTATGCAGTTGGTTGTGAAAACTCAGTTATCTATTTCTTGATTGTTCTTAGAATTTTTTGCTTTTGATTGGTGCCTACGGATAAAAGACTCATATATGCACATTCAGAAAAGCGAGCATACTTCAAAAATTTTTTTTTCATTTTATTATTTTTTTATTGCACTGGGTCTTCACTGCTGAGTGGACTTTCTCTAGTTATGGCAGCAAGGACTACTCTTCCTTACAGTGCACAGACTTCTCACTGTGGTGTCATCTCTTGTTGTGGAGCACAGGCTCTGGGTACTCAGGCTTCAGTAGTTGCCTCACACAGGTTCAGCAGTTGCAGCACGCGTGCTGAGTTGCTCCATGGCTTATGGAATCTTCCTGGACCAGGGATTGAACCTGTGTCCCCTGCATTGGCAGGCGGACTCTCAACCACTGTACTGCCAGGGAAGTCCACAAGCTTACCTTTCATTCTCTTTGTTTCTTCATTCTTTGGTTCATGAAGGAGAGTCAGTGATGGGTGGGAAGAGCACTGCTCTTAGATGAATGCAGACTGCACAGTCTCCCTCTCTAGCAGAGGCTAGTACATCTTAAGGAGGGTAAGAAAAATAAGAGCTAATCTCATAGTATGATAGTCCTCAGACTTTGGCTCATCTTCCAACCAAGAGTGAGAGAACCTTGCCTTAAGCTGGTCCTGGTGTTGTTGGCAGAGAGCAGAGTACAATGGGACAAGATTCTCCATCAGATCAGATCAGTCGCTCAGTCGTGTCCGACTCTTTGCGACCCCATGAATCACAGCACTCCAGGCCTCCCTGTCCATCACCAACTCCCGGAGTTCACTCAGACTCGTGTCCATCGTGTCAGTGATGCCATCCAGCCATCTCATCCTCTGTCGTCCCCTTCTCCTCCTGCCCCCAATCCCTCCCAGCATCAGAGTCTTTTCCAATGAGTCAACTCTTCGCATGAGGTGGCCAAAGTACTGGAGTTTCAGCTTTAGCATCATTCCCTCCAAAGAATTCCCAGGGCTGATCTCCTTCAGAATGGACTGGTTGGATCTCCTTGCAGTTCAAGGGACTCTCAAGAATCTTCTCCAACACCACAGTTCAAAAGCATCAATTCTTCAGCGCTCAGCCTTCCTCACAGTCCAACACTCACATCCATACAAGATGCCATGATCTTCATTTTCTGAACGTTGAGCTTTAAGCCAACTTTTTCACTCTCCACTTTCACTTTCATCAACAAGCTTTTTAGTTCCTTTTCACTTTCTGCCACAAGGGTGGTGTCATCTGCATATCTGAGGTTATTGATATTTCTCCCAGCAATCTTGATTCCAGCTTGTGTTTTCTTCCAGTCCAGCGTTTCTCATGATGTACTCTGCATATAAGTTAAATAAACAGGGTGACAATATACAGCCTTGACGTACTCCTTTTCCTATTTGGATTCTCCATAAATGAGGCACAGTTGTTCTCTGCATAAGTGGTAATCTGCTATTGCCAAAGTTCAAGAAATTTTTACTGAATATTCCCAACTTCTTAACTCTCATCTTCATTATGAGTAATTAGTACTAATTCTCACTTTCTCAGTTTTATGCCCAAGACTCCTATTAATTAGTTAAAGCAATCTGGGTAAAAGTTTAAGAGGGTCTTTTTTCCTGATGTAAAAAACAGCCAGGCAAGCCAGTACTGGTATTTCCTCCACTAAACATTATTGTACTCAATATCTCAAATTGTCTTTAGGACAAAAAAAAATTCTACCATGACTTATAATTCCCCTGTTTTTTCCTTTTCTTTTTTTTTAAGTTTCTAAGCAGTTTTACGTTTCTTTTAATCTCAGATCTTGCAGATGTCACCGGCTATGCAGGAGAGAACTCCCTTTGCCTTCATCTAGTTAATACATTCTTCAGGTCTCAGGTTTAGTGTCACTTCCACCTGCAATGTGGGAGACCTGGGTTCAATCCCTGGGTTGGGAAGATCCCCTGGAAAAGGGAATGTCTATGCACTCCAGTATTCTGGCCTGAAGAATTCCATGGACTGTATAATCAATGAGGTCGCAAAGAGTCAGACACGACCGAGTGACTATCATTTTCACTTCCCTTAGCAAAATGAGATCATATTTCCATATTGCCTGACAGTAAACTTTTCTGCTGCAAAACATTCACTTCTGTGTTTATACATGTGGTTATTTAATGAATGGCCATCTCTATCATTAGAATGTAAGTTCCATGTGGCCACAGGCCACATATGCTATGTGCGGTGTCTTATATAAAATGTATTCAATGAGTATTTGTTAAGTGGATCAATTCATTTAAATAAGAGAATAAAAAATAATTGGATCTTATAAAATCTTTAAACACGTATAGCAAATGCAAGAATATAATTTCTACTCAGGTGTTGGTTTTGGCAGTTTTTGTTGTTGTTCAGTCGCTCAGTCATGTCCAGCTCTTTGCAACCCCATGGACTGCAGCACACCAGGTTTCCCTGTCCTTCACCATCTCCCAGAGTTTGCTCAAACTCATGTCCATTGAGTCTGTGATGACATCCATCTCGTCCTCTGTCATCCCCTTCTTATTCTATCTTCAGTCTTTCCCAGCATCAGGGTCTTTTCCAGTGAGTCAGCTCTTTGCATCAAGTGGCCGAAGTATTGGAGCTTCAGCATCAGTCCTTCCAGTGAATATTCAGGATTGATTTCCTTTAGGATTGACTGGTTTAATCTCCTTGCAGTCCAAAGGACTCTCAACAGTCTTCTCCAACACCACAGTTTGAAAGCATCAGTTATGGAAAAATAAATGCCCTTGTTATATACCATTTAAAATATATAACAGTAGAATATGAGAGAAAGAAATATGAATTATCAGAATTGCACAAATAATTACTCATGAACCCTAATATTAATTTTAATCTCTAGAGTTAATACTATTTTCATATCTAGAATTAAATGGAATAAAGCAAAATCACTGTTTTCAAAATATGTGTGATATCACTTTTCCATTACGCAGCTTTCACCAGGAACTGGAGTGAGTGAAGGCATTTATGAAATTTCAAGTGTATTGATAGAGGACTCCAGTCAGGACTCATCTTCACATTAAAATACTGCTAAGAAAATATTTTTTAAAGACGTATACATCCATATTAGAAGGGCCTATACTACTCACTATAAATAGTCCATTTAAGGCACCAGTTAAAAGAAACAAAACCTAAGGGCTGCTCCTTATGAAAGACAGTTTTGAACACTATTTCTCCTTTCCCTCCAATGAAAAACATAGTAAAGATAGAATTTTTTGAAAGCTAATCCATTTGCAACATACAATAGCTGAAGCCAAAAGAGATTTTGACAAATAGCATGGCTTTCCCCGCTTTTTTCTGCTGTGTTAAGAAGAATTTCTTTCACAACACAATTAAAGCCTATTTCACTACATAACCAAATGCCCAAATGGACTCTGAGAAAAAATTTAATGTCAGAGAAAGCCATTGTCCAGTGCAAAATCAATGACCTGGTCAAGTTAAAGACATATTTTAAAACCCGATTACATCAGATGGCAAGTCTAATGAGAACATTCAAACTGTTACTGTATTAGTCATAAATTCAACCACTAGTGTCAAACATCATTAGTTTTGATTGCTTGGGGATTTGGAAATTCATATTTATGAAATATTTTTTTTGTGGAACACTGGGAAGAGTTTTTCACTTCTTTCCCATAATTACCAAGAGGAAGAGGATAATACTGCTTTCATTGACTAGATTATAGAAAAAAATGTTAAAAACAGGGCACAACCATGCAAAGACATTAAACTCTAAAAGCATATAAAATGAGCTTGAAGAAATTCAGTGCTCTACTAGAGATGAATATGTTATTTGATGATCATATAATATGGAAGAAAATATTTAGATTCAAAAATACAACCTACATTAATAGATTTAAGATGATGCCTATCTTTTGTAAGGTGTTCAGTCATAAATAAATGAAATGAACATTTTAGGTGTTAAACTATTTCTTTATTTTAATGTTGAAATTGTATTAATTCTGCCTAGCCTATAGCAGAATGTTTTTGTGTTTTACCAAGAAAATGATTCCTTACAATGTGATTTGTTATATCAATTTAGAATACTGACCAAAGTGCTTAAACCTGGTAATTTAGCCTGGTAATTTAAGGGTATTTAAGTTATGCTTTTTAATTTTATTATAAAGAATGAATGTTATTTATTTTGCATGTGATATACTTTGCCTATATAAAGTATATCACATGCAAAATAAATAACATTCATTCTATAAAGATATAAAACTGGATTTTTCATTTCTTACATTTTGAGTTTGTATAATATTCAGATCAATTGGTCTCTTTTCTCTCCCTCATTTCTGTGTACTTTATTGGTAATAGCCTTCAATTTATTTTTAGGAAGAGCTATAAATTGTCTAACAATTCCTGCCCACCTCATTTTTGTTACTAAACTAGACCCTTTTTCACCTCAGCAGGGAAAGATATTGTGTTATGACAAAGTGGTGTATGAAACAAAATATATGGATATTGATTTCTAAACTCAAGATCCACTGTTTTAGAAAGGTAAAGAGGTTGACATCTGAGCACAATATATTCTCTCATTGCTGGTGACCATTACCTCCCATTACAAAATGAGGTTGTCCCGGGTTCTATCATAAATTTTATTTAGTGTTTGTAACTCAGCTATAAAACAGTCTCTGAGACAGAAATTCAGCACATGAGGATTCAACTTAGGGTGCTTTATTTTTTAATTCAAGTTTAGTTTAAATTGGTTCAACTATTTCTAAACAAGAAAATAGTAACAAAAAAGCAAATATGGGAGTGCAGCATGTCTTTGCATTCCTGTAACACAGAAATTAATTTCTTTTCTAAAATACAGTTTGGGGATTGTTTGTTGGAGACATATTATCAATTAAGAGAGATATATTAAAAATTGTTGAATAGGCAAGAAACTAACAATTCAGCACATTTAGATGAAAAATAATAATTAACATATCCATGTAGGCATTTGTTCCTTTATTTATTTTAAGATTAATAAGTCCATCTATAGGCACTGTCAATTTATCAGGTAGATAAATACTTTTTCTATTAAATAACTTTGCATAAAGTTGATGACAGACCTAGAAGAAATGCAAGATGTTCATTTATATTGAGTTCCATTTTTAAAAAAAATAATTTAAAGTCAATTCAGTACTGGCTAAGGTTATTCAAACTATGTGATCCTGCCTAATTTCAGTAAATAATTAACCAGAAAATGCTATATACATAAGAATATTATATACTGATACATAATATAATGTTACATTTATAGATTTATTTCTCTCCAACTTTACATCTGTACTGGAGTTTGGAGAGAATAATTGCATAAATTATAAGAATAAAAATGCAAATTACAATAAAATTTCTCTTTCATCATGAGGTTGTATACTGACAGGTCATTAAATCTCTTCTATACCCAAGCTTAGTAGGGGAACTACTTTATATTATTTATCCAGCAATTGGGAGCAGTTTAACTGTGCTATTCACTCTTTCCATCCTCTAGTTACTTGTGTCTAGTCCTGTTGGGTAAGATCGTAATCACTGACTCTGGAACACAGAACAATTCAAGGACAACATGAGAATCAAACTCATAGGTTTCGACGCGAGACCCCTAAATTTGCTTGCTACGATCCCTGATAGCAACATAAAGCTCAAAATCCCTCAAGCTAGGCTTCAACCGTATGTGAACCAAGAACTTCCAGATGTTCAAGCTGGATTTAGAAAAGGCAGAGGAACCAGAGATCAAATTGCAAACATTTGTTGGATCAGAGAAAAAGCTAGAGAATTCCAGAAAAACGTCTACTTCTGCTTCGTGGACACTAAAGCCTTTCACTTTGTAAATACAACAAACTGTGGAAAATTCTTAAAGAGATGGGAATATCAGACCGCCTTACCTGCCTCCTGAGAAACCTATATGCAGGTCAAGAAGCAACAGTAAGAACAAAATATGGAACAACAGACTGGTTCAAAATTGGGAAAGGAGTATGTCAACTGTGTATATTGTCACCCTGCTTATTTAACTTATATACAGAGTACATCATGTGAAATGCTGGGCTGGATGAAGCACAAGCTGGAATCAAGATTTCTGGGAGAAATATCGATAACCTCAAATATGCAGATGACACCACCCTTACGGCAGAAAGAAAAGCAGAATTAAATAGACTCTTGATGAAGGTGAAAGAGGAGAGTGAAAAAGCTGGCTTAAAACTCAGCATTCAAAAAATGAAGATCATGGCATCTGTTCCCATGATCTCATGGCAAATAGATGAGGAAACAATGAAAACAGTGACAGACTTTATTTGCTTGGGCTCCAAAATCACTGTGGAGGGTGTCTGAAACCGTGAAATTAAAAGATGCTTGGTCCTTGGAAAAAAAAGCAGTGACAAACCTACACAGTGTATTAAAAAGCAGAGACATTACTTTGTCTACAAAGGTCGATCTGATCAAAGCTAGGGTTTTCCAGTAGTCATGTATGGATGTGAGAGCTGGACCATAAATAAAGAAAGCTGAGCACTGAAGAATTGATACCTTCAAACTATGGTGCTGGAGAAGACTCTTGAGAGTCCCCTGGACAGAAAGGAGATCAAGCCAGCCAATCCTACAGGAAATAAGTCCTGAATATTCATTGGAATGACTGATGCTGAAGCTGAAGCTCCAGTACTTTGGCCACCTGATGTGAAGAGCCGACTCATTGGAAAAGACCCTGATGCTGGGAAAGATTGAAGGCAGGAAGAGAAGGGGATGACAGAGGGTGAGATGGTTGGATGTCATCGCCAGCTCAATGGACATAAGTTTAAGCAATCTCCGGGAGGTGGTGAAGGACAGGGAAGCCTGGTGTGCTGCTGTCCATGGGGTCACAAATAGTCAGACATAACTGAGCAACTGAACAACAACAACAGCAGCAACCCCTGTAGACACCAACGTAATACCTTTTTAAATCTTTGGGTTGAAAGCCTATATGGCAGGAATGAAAGAAAATTCAGTCAAACAAAAATCCTAACACCTAGTGTTGACCTGGGTCTTTCTGGGCCCACACTTTTGCTGCCTCTGCTTTTTCTATACCAGTCTACATCTGATTTTCTGCCCCCCTGATATTATACACAGCCTGCAATGTATTTAATTTGACTTGGATAACCTCTGCTATTTGATCACTGTCTCTGATTCATTAGATATAATCTCTGCCCTTGGACTCTCAGTCTGTGGAGTATCTCCTCACTTTCTTTCTCCCTTTTCATTCTTTTTTTTTCTTTGGTTCTGTAGAATTAGCATTCAAATATCAGTATAGCACCTGACCTAAACAGACTTCTGAAATTTCTCACCAAACATATTGTTGGGTCTACAGAGGTACTGATAGAAAGCAGAAGAAAAATACATTGGTGCTTCAGTTTTGGGGTGCAAAAGTAAAGTCCCACACCTTTCCAAACCTTGAATAATGCTTTGTCAGGAGCCGCGTTAGGCATTACTGACAAAATGGAGGCACGGCCCCAGCCCCCTCTCCTCATTCCACAGGCATGGACCCAGGATGAAGGAGTTAGCCCTTGTTTTTTCCTCTCCTCGGCTGAGTTGACTGAAAAGGAATATTAAGGTGCTTACTGTTCTTGAGAGGAGCGTGAGAAGGCATGAACCTTCTACAGCTGTGCTCAGAGAATAATTCATAAAGTTAATCATTGACATTTCAAGGACTTTTACAAAAGAGTATTCCAGGATGAGCACATAGGCCATAGCTTAAGGCCATGGGAGGGATTGCTATCTGAAGCCTATTTGTGAGGAAAATGTTTATGGCAAAGGTGTTTACTGAATTTAGGGCTTGGAAATAATTAAAATAGTTAGAAGTTAAAGATTTAAGGAATGTTGTAATGTTAACATATTTTACTATAGCTTATAGAGGTTAGGAATTTTAGAGATACTATAGCTAGAAGCCTTTTTAAGAGATAGTGAGCTCAGGATATTAGGGGCAAACAGGATTTAGAAAGATAAGAAATAAACAGGAATGTAGCATGAGTTACAATGTAATCACAAGATAACTATAGGACACATAAGAGGAAGTAGATAATAGATGGTAAAGCTGATTCCGAGAGAATTGCTGAAGCAGGAACTCTGTTTGAAGAACAATGATTTATGGAGATAATAAATCTGGGTGAGGGAGAACTGAAAATGTCAAACCTCTGGCCTAATGTTTTTGTAAAAGTATAAAAGAGAATCTTAAACTTGAAATAAGTAGGCAGTCCAAGAAAACTGAGAGGCTGTCTCATCACCAACACCGTCCATCTCTTCAGGTTGAATCCCTGGCTGCTGGAGCTGGACTCTGGCAATGCTTTATATGGCATTTTTCATCTATGCTTTTGACTGAAAATGACCTGTAATTATCCTTTTCCGTAATCTCTTTGTCCTATTTTGTAAGCAAGATAAGAAAGTTGTAAAACAAGTCGTTGATTTTTCTTTCTATTCTCTTCAAAGAGTTTATGTAAGATTGGTATTTATTCAAAAACATTTGGTAAAACTTTTTTGTAAAATCATCTCCTTTGAAGTTTTCTTTGTGGAGAATTTTTTTTGTTTGTTTGATTGATTGGTTTCTTTGTTTTTATTAAGGATTTAATTTCCTTAATGGTTGGGAGAGAATTAGGATGTCCTACTTTTGTTGAATTTGTTAAATGTATTTTTGTTGGATTGATGGGGAAAAAATTAACAAGGAGATTAATTAAATGGATTTTCTGTCAAGAAAATATTCCATTGTGAATCACAGTTTCAGCAGGCAAATGAGATCAGTTAAGTTGTGAGACACTATTCTCAGTGCCAACTAGAAATTTTTGTCCTAAATCAGTAATTTATGGTATTTAAAGATTTGTGTAAGCAAAAAGAAATGGTATGCATACATCTAAAACAACTATATAGAGGGAAAGCAGCTATGAAGAGGCAAGTTGGAGCTAGATTTTCTGATTTTTTTACAGCCCATATATTTTTTTAATTTTTTTTTTATTTAGACCATTTTTATAAAGTCTTTGGTTGAATTTGTTACAATATTGCTCTGTTCTATATTTTGGTTTTTTAGCCCAGAGGCATGTGGGATCTTACCTCCCCTAACAGGGACTGAACCTACACCTCCCTCCATTAGAGAGCAAAGTTTTAACCACTGGACTGCCAGGGAAGTCGCATAACCCATGTATTTTAGGAATTATAGGTATTCTCCAAAAAATAAGATTTATAAACATTTAAAATTCTTTAAAATAAAAACTGTAAATCAAAGGTTCTTATCCACAGATGACAGTGGGATCACCTATGGATACTTTATACAAATATTGATGCACATGCAGTCTGAATCAATTAAGTGAGCAACTTACAAGTTGAGGCTTACCATCTGTGTTTTGCAGAAGTTCCAAATGATATTAAAATAAAGCCAAGTCTGAGAACTACTGATTTCGATGGATTGGTGATTGCTCTCTAGACAAAATGTGAGGGTTTGAAGTACTATATTTTTCATTGGTGGGCTATAATACATTCACAGTAAAGTATGGGGCTGAAATATGATTTTCATGTTTCATTAATACTGTTCCTGAGCACTTTCTATTATTATAATTCAAGACATTCAGAACAAAGCAGTGAACATTGTCTAGCTTCCTGGTTTTATGGAATATATTTTTGGGTTGTGCCAAAGGAGGAGTAACAAACAAAGGTCAGTTATTGATAAGTGCACTTATTTGGATGAAGGAGTAGAAATTGTAGGCGGACGATCAGGGGAGTCCTCTCTGGGAGTTATTAACTTACATTTAAGGAATGGGAAGGGGGATTCCTTGATGGTTCAGATGGTAAAGAATCTGCCTGCAATGAAGGAGACCCAGGTTTGATCCCTAGTTCAGAAAGATTCCCTGGAGAAGGGAATAGCAACCCACTCCAGTATTCTTGCCGAGAGAATCCCATGGACAGAGGAGCCTAGTGGGCTACAGTCCACGAGGTAACAAAAGGTTGGACATGACTGAGCAACTAAAGCTTTCACTTCGCTTTTAAGCAACAGGAAAGAAAAGGCTGTAATGGGCTTGTAGCAAGAAGAGATGGCACAATAGTAGGTAGAAGTCACCTTATAGCAGGTTTTGTAGTTGAAACCAGTGAGTTTGGTTTTCATTCAGAGCTTTTAACTCAGGGAATTATATAGTCTGATTTATACTAAAAGAATGGGGCCATCCTGGGTATAATGCGAAGAATAAATTGAAGAAGAATCAGAGAGGAAGCAAGGATACTGAGAATAGGTTCTCATATAATGGATGAGGTTTTTTTATTTTTTTTAATTGGAGTATGGTTGATTTACAATGTTGTACCAGTCTCTGTTGTACAGCATAGTGACTTGATTATACACATATAGACATTTTTTCCATTATGATTTATCACAGGATCTTGAATATAATTTCCTGCACTACACAGTAGAACCTTGCTGTTTATCCATCCTGTATATAACAGTTTGCATCTGCTAATCCTAGTATTTCCCTCTCCTCCAAACCCCTCCCCTTTGGCAACCACAGGTTTGTTCTCTGTGATTCTGTTTCTCTTTTGTGGATAGGCTCATTTGTGCCCTAGTTTAGATTCCAAATATAAGTGATATCATTTGATATTTGTCTTTCTCTCTGACTCACTTAGTGTGATAATCTCCGTTTCTATCCATGTTACTGCAAATGGCATTATTTTGTTCTTTTTTATAGCTAATATTCCATTGTATATATGTACCACATCATCTTTATCCATTCATTTATCAATGGACATTTAGGTTTTTTCCATGTTTGACTATTGTCAATACTGCTGCTATGAATATAGGGTTGCATGTTTCTTTTTGAATTATAGTTTTGTCCAGGAATTAGGTGGTTTTGACTTGGGTTGAAGGGTGCAAGCATGAGATGAGGTGGGTGGATACAGAATATACTTTGTAGTTTGACCTGACAGGACTTGATAAGGAATGTCATACAGAAACTGAGAGAAAGAAGGGAATAAAGATGACTTCTAAATTTTTGGTTTCAGCAACACGATAGGCATTAAGATGGTAAAGACTGAAGGAGAGGAGAGTTATGTGAAGAAAATGAAATCAGGAGTGGAATTTTCCAGTGTCAAGTTTGAGAGTCCTAATAGAAATTCAAACAAAAATGTCCAATGGGTATTGGATATACAAGTCTAGAATTCAAATCGCAGAGACAAGCCTGAAGTAGAAGTTCTGGAGTCAAATATATTATGATAATTGAGGAAAACTGCCTCTGAGTAAAAGAATGAAAGTCATGGGAAAACTGAATCACAGAGACTGTACAGGCAGGGTTTCTTCCCAGAGAATAAAAAGACAAGGGAAAACTGAGAGCGTTTGGGTTTGGCTTAGCAATCAACCAGTTCTTAGGAAGAATTAGGGTACAAATAGAAGTCAGAAGTCAAGAAAAATTTGGAAAGAGTTGTCAAGAAGCAAAAAGATCAGGAAAAACACTGAGTCCTAACTCAGCAAACAGACTGAGGAAATCTGCATATAGTCTTAACAACGTTTATACTGGAGCTTCTTTCTTTCTGACGGAGCCGAAGTCAATTCTGGAAGTCCATGGCCCAAAACTGAAATAAGGAACCCGAACAAGTGGATTACTGACTAAGTTAATGTAGGTGGAAATTAGGATAAAAAGATTTAAAAAGGAAATTAGGATAAAAGGATAGATAGTAACAAGATACTTAGGAATCTGAAAGATGTGTGCTAATCAGATATTCCAGTTAAATATTTAATTTTGCACTTCACAAAATTCTGTAGACTTGGTTAAATTCAGTAATATAGTTTATTTTACTGACCAGTCAAAAAAGTACTTTCTTTGCATGAAAAGTATTTAATTTACTAAACTTGGAAATATACATATATGTATATTAGCAAATGTAGTAATCCTAGAACTAGTAAACAATGCAATAAAAAAACAAAAGAGCAGTTAAGTACAATTAAATTTTCTGTGCTATTTGAACTCATTGACATGTAAAGTCTACTGTATTTCCTCAAGCTGTGTTTTTATATCATTAATGTGAACAAAAAAGATTATATTACAAAGTATGTTTGTGATAGTAAAGGGAGTAAAATGTTTTATAAAAATAAATATATAAGGGAAGTCCTTTGGATCTAAGATTTCGTATTGTTTCTGGCATGATTTCTTTATATAACAAAGAAGCCATCTGTAGACATCTGATTGGTTTCTACATTTTCCTTAACAAAATAAAATCTTAAAAACATTTTTTGCATATCTGCAGTGTTCTTATATTTCAGATTCAACTCTTGCAAATTGCATAGAATTTGTTGCATCACCAGAAAATATTCAAAGTAGGAAAAATCAGTGCTTTGCAAGTAGGTCATCCCTGTTTTTTTGTTTAATTTTTAGAAAAATACAATATAAATATTCAGTTGTTATTCATGTATTGCCTATACAGATAAATAATGAAATTAATCTCTATATCTCAGCATATGAAAGTAAAGTAAAGAATAAATGTTTATTCTGGTGTAACATAAAATTAGCTATTCAGAAGATAAGATTGTCTATGTGGCCATAAGACTTCTCACCTCCTGCCTCCTGGTCATTAGGACTGCAATTACAGGCAAGGAAGAAGAAAATGAGATACGAAATTCATATTACTCCGTTTCCTTCTAGCTCACAGTTACAGTAAAAAATCTAAGGGCCAAAAGAAAACTTGGTAAACAACTTCCCATCTGAAATTAGAGTTGTCTTAGACTTCTCTTTGCCTGTTTCATGACCCAGAATTTAAAAACTCACATGTGATCTCTTGTATTCTATTACTGTTATAATGTAAATATGACTCTATTGGCAAATGGAGAAGAAATAGCTATTTTCTCATTCTAGTCTGAGTGAGTTCTAAAGTCAAATGTAACTGTGGCAGCATCTGGTAAGAGAAAGAGCTGCAAAGTAAGCAGTGTACTGAAATGAAAGATGGGTACCAGACCACCATATGCAGGTACTAGATAACCTAACTCAGGAATTGACTAAAGGCTTTGTACAAAGCTACTGGAGAACTGATCTGTGTGGGATATCCAACTCATTTAAAAAGGAAAGAAAGAGAGAAGGGAAGAAAAAATGACTATTTCTAATGATTTCAATATTTTGGCTAGAATATCTCCAGATCTTTATGGATTGTATTGTTTCTTCAATAAGGACATTTGAGTTGTGTGTAGTAAGCACTACTATTCACTTTCCCTTTAGCTGCTGTTCCATTACCTCCTTCTAACAGAACCTAATGTTAATGCGTCCCACACCAGGCAATGTAAAACAGTTGGGAAAAGACAGTCTCAGTGTTGCTCTAACCCTTGGACAGATAGTTTTCCAGACTCCCTTTCCGCTCTCACTGGCCATGTGAACCATTCTCTCCCATGGGACGTTGCGTGATCTCCTGGGATAGGGCTTTTCTTTTAAGAAATGTTATGTTCCCAAGAAGGAGACAGGACAGGTACCTTTTTTCAATTTCTTATTGTTTTGATTGTGAAAATGATGCCTGTATATTCAGTAGCCATGCTGTACACACCAGGTAACAAATAGCAGATGAGTGGGTATGAACTAAGTCCAGTGAAACAGAAAAAAAAGAGCCATGAGAACCAAAGTAATGCTTACAGCATTTTACCTTCAGACTTTTATTGTAAGTGAAGCATTGTGAGTTGAATATTCTGTTACTCTACCCAGTTGAATTCCTAACTTATATATTCTGGCCAAATTATTCTTAAGGATTATCTGTAGAGCTCTTTGACTCCAAAATTCTACCAGTTCCTCTTGGGTAATATTGAGAGAAAAAATGATCATCCTATATCTCTATTTGATTTATTTTGATTCATAATACCCAGTGAAATCATGACATAGTCATCAGTTTCTCATCCTAGGATTATATCAAGTTCAGTTTCATTATATGTAACTGTTCTCTCTGCACTACAAACTAAAATCAAGAATTGGTCTACTTATTTACCAGTTGGCCTACTTATTTACTTTTATTTTTATCTTTTTTACTGGAAGTATAAAAAAGTATAACATTATAAAGTATAATAGTATTTTTCTCCGAAAAATATTGAACATTACTTGTGTCATGTATTTCTTAAAAACAAAAGGCATTACTATTGTTAATACCAATATAAATATTGCTTTGAGTTTTAAAAATATATCAAAATTTTCTCAGAAGACATAAAATCAGGAATGCACCCTGAAATTTTGACTAGCTTTATAGATTATTATCTATAACCCACCTCTCTATTGAGAATTATCTGACTATCTCTGTCCTGAAACATCATAAAACAAAGAAATATACCTGTCTTTCAGCTCCGTCCATTTTGTCACAAATGGCAGGATTTCCCTCTTTTATAAGGTTAAATAGTATTTCATTTCATGTATATGTGTATCTATACATGCACATCTATATGTGTGTGTACCATCTACCACATTTCATCATTCATTCCTCCACGGATACTTAGATTGTTTTCACAATGTAAATATTATAAATAATGCTGCAATGAACATGTAAACATGAGAGTACAAATGTGGCTTTGAGATAATGACTTTGTATCTTTTGGTTATATATCGGGAGGTGGGAGTGCTGGTTCATATGGTTCAGTTCAGTTCAGTTCAATCGCTCAGTCGCTCAGTCGTGTCCAACTCTCTGCGACCCCATGAATTGCAGCATGCCAGGCCTCTCTGTCCATCACCAACTGCCGGAGTTCACCCAAACTCATGTCCATCGAGTCGGTGATGCCATCCAGCCATCTCATCCTCTGTTGTCCCCTTCTCCTCCTGCCCCCAATCCCTTTCAGCATGAGTCTTTTCCAATGAGTCAACTCTTCACATGAGGTGGCCAAAGTATTGGAGTTTCAGCTTTAGCATCAGTCCTTCCAAATAAATCCCAGGGCTGATCTCCTTTAGGATGGACTGGTTGGATCTCCTTGCAGTCCAAGGGACTCTCAAGA
>NW_011495046.1:112713-118042 GCF_000754665.1 Bison bison bison | reverse complement strand
CAGCCAAGGAGTAAGCGTCTTTTAATTTCATGGCTGCAATCACCATCTGCAGTGATTTTGGAGCCCCAAAAAATAAAGTCTGACACTGTTTCCACTGTTTCCCCATCTATTTCCCATGAAGTGATAGGACCAGATGCCATGATCTTCTATTTATAGAACTACTATATTCAGAAAACTAAGATCATGGCACCTGGTCCTATCACTTCATGGGAAATAGATGGGGAAACAGTGGAAACAGTGTCAGACTTTATTTTTGGGGGCTCCAAAATCACTACAGATGGTGACTGCAGCCATGAAATTAAAAGACGCTTACTCCTTGGAAGGAAAGTTATGACCAACCTAGATAGCATATTCAAAAGCAGAGACATTACTTTGCCAACAAAGGTCTGTCTAGTCAAGGCTATATGGTTTTTCCTGTGGTCCTGTATGGATGTGAGAGTTGTACTGTGAAGAAGGCTGAGCGCCAAAGAATTGATGCTTTTGAACTGTGGTGTTGGAGAAGACTCTTGAGAGTCCCTTGGACTGCAAGGAAATCCAACCAGTCCATTCTGAAGGAGATCAGCCCTGGGATTTCTTTGGAGGGAATGATGCTAAAGCTGAAACTCCAGTACTTTGGCCACCTCATGTGAAGAGTTGACTCATTGGAAAAGATTCTGATGCTGAAAGGGATTGGGGGCAGGAGGAGAAGGGGACGACAGAGGATGAGATGGCTGGATGGCATTGCTGATTCGATGGACGTGAGTCTGAGTGAACTCCGGGAGTTTGTGATGGACAGAGAGGCTTGGCGTGCTGCAATTCATGGGGTCTCAAAGAGTCGGACACGACTGAGCAACTAATCTGATCTGATCTGATTTTAAAATTCTTGAGGAACTCCCTGCTGCTGTTGCTAAGTCACTTCAGTCGTGTCCAACTCTGCGCAACCCCATAGATGGCAGCCCACCAGGCTCCTCCATCCCTGGAATTCTGCAGGCAAGAATACTGGAGTGGGTTGCCATTTCCTTCTCCAATGCATGCATGCATGCTAAGTTGCTTCAGTCGTGTCTGACTCTGTGCGACCCCATGGACAGTAACCCACCAGGCTCCCCTGTCCACAGGACTCTCCAGGCAAGAATACTGGAGTGGGTTGTCATTTCCTTCTCCCGCGGAACTGCCTACTCTTTCCTAGGCTGCTATGCAAGTTTACACTCCCACCAACAGTGTACAAAATTCCTCTTTTCTCCAATCCTTGCCAGCATTAGACATCTCTTGTCTTTTTGATAATAGCTATTGTAACAGCTGTGGTTTTGATTTGCATTTTCCTGGTATTTAGTAAGGTTGAGCATCTTTTCATGTACCTCTTATCCATTTGTATGTCTTCTTTTGGATAATGTCTGTTTAGATCCTTTGCTCATTTTTAATCAGTGTATTTGTTGTTTTGCCCATTGAGTTTAATGCATTCTTTGTGTGTTTTGAATATTAACCCCTTTTGGATATATGGTATGCAAATATTTTCTCCCATTAAGTAGCTTGCCTTTCATTTGTTGATGGTTTACCTTGCTATTCACAGGTATTTTAGTTGGATATGGATTCAATTGTCTATTTTTGCTTTTGTTACCTTTGCTTTTGTCCTGGGTGTTCTTTGGAAGGAATGATGCTAAAGCTGAAACTCCAGTACTTTGGTCACCTCATGTGAAGAGTTGACTCATTGGAAAAAACTCTGATGCTGGGAGGGATTGGGGCGAGGAGGAGAAGGGGACGACAGAGGATGAGATGGCTGGATGGCATCATCGACTCGTTGGATGTCAGTTTGAGTGAACTCCGGGAGTTGGTGATGGACAGGGAGGCCTGGCGTGCTGCGATTCATGGGGTCGCAAAGAGTTGGACACGACTGAGTGACTGAACTGAACTGAACTGACTGAACTGACCTTTGCTTTTGGTGTCAAATTCAATACAATGTCAAGGATTTATATACCTATAGGGTTTTTTCTAGGAGTTTTATGGTTTCAAATCCTTATGAAGAAGCTGACACTTGGGGTTCCCTCCTAATAATTGTGGAGTGGAATTTATGACAAGAGTGTGTCTCAGCCTTTCCTATCTGTTTCAGTGTAGATATTTTTTTCATTCGCCCTGTTAAAAGATCAGCTAAAATATATATAAAATTTTAAGAGTTTATTTGAGCAAACTGATTCAAATTAGCACCGAATGGTAAGTGGTTAGGAGTGCTCCACTGACAGAAGCTAGCAGCAAGAGTTTTACAGAGAAACGTGCTTAGTTGCTCAGTCATGTCAGACTCTTTGTGACCCCATGGAATATAGTCTGCCAGGCTCCTCTGTCCATGTGGATTCTCCAGGCGAGAATACTGGAGTGGGTTGCCATGCCCTCCTCCAGGGGATCTTCCCAACCCGGGGATCGAACCCAGGTCTCCCATATTGCAGGCAGATTCTTTACCAACTGAGTCACCAGGGAAGCCTAAGAATACTGGATTGGGTAGCCTATCCCTTCTCCAGGGCATCTTCCCAACCCAGAAATCAAATTGGGATCTCCTGCATTACAGGCAGATTCTTTACCAAACTCAGAAACAAAACAAAGCAATTGATTGGCTATATAGCTTAAGTGGTCATCTTTTGGGGGTGGGGGGTGGGTAAAGCCTAGTTGGCTGTTTGTGATTGGTTGTCAATTAAGTTTTAATTACTTAACCTGAGGCATTTTTAGGCTTAGGTTGTTTCTGTGCTTAAATAGTGTGCTAAGGCATTGAGGCCACCTTTGTCAAAGGATCTCTTTGTTAATTAATTAAACAATCTGGTGTGTAGGCGTGCCTCAGCTAGTTTCTGGATATCTTTCAGAAGATTGTGTGGCTGCGTGTTCCATGTGTCTGTGGAGCAGGGGAACTCAGGAGCTCCTATGTCACCATTTTAGCTGAAGAATTTTGTTTCATGCAGGTTGCAGAACATATTGGCATACAATTGTTCTTAGCACTCCTTCATCTTGTTGTTTAGTCTCTAAGTCATGTCTGACTCTTTGTGACTCCATGGACTGTAGCCCCAGGCAAGAATAATGAAGTGGGTTGCCATGCCCTGCTCCAGGATCTTCCTGACCAAGGGATCAAACTCACATTGCCTGTCTCCTACACTGCAGGTATATTCTTTACTGCTGAGTCACCAGGGAAGCCTATTTATTTCTATAAAGTTGTTAGTAGCAAACCCTTCTTTGTTTCTAATTCTAGTAATTGGTGTCTCTTTCTCTTTTTTATTGGTCAGTATAGTAATTTGTTAAGTTTGTTGTATTTTCAAAGAGTCAGTTCTTTGTCTCGTTGATATATATTGCTGTTCTAGTTCCATTTCCTTAATTTCTATTCTAATCTTTATTGTTTCTTTCTACTTCCTTTATGTTTAGTTTTCTCTTCTTTTACCAATGTCTTAAGGAGATCAAACCAGTCAATCCTAAAGGAAGTTAGCCCTGAATTTTCATTGAAAATACTGATGCTGAAGCTGAAACTCCAATATTTGGCTACCTGATGCGAAGAACTGACACATTGGAAAAGACCCTGGTGCTGGGAAAGATTGAAGGCAGGAGGACAAGGGGACGACAGAGGATGAGATGGTTGGATGGCATCACTGACGCAATGGACATAAGTTTGACTAGGCTCTGGGTGTTAGTGATGGACAGGGAAGCCTGGCATGTTTCAGTCCATGGGGTCGCAAAGAGTTGGACACAACTGAGCGACTGATGTGGTCCACTGGAGAAGGGAATGGCAAACCACTTCAGTATTCTTGCCTTGAGAACCCCATGAACAGTATGAAAAGGCAAAATGATAAGATACTGAAAGAGAAACTCCCCAGGTCAAGGTGCCCGATATGCTACTGGAGATCAGTGGAGAAATAACTCCAGAAAGAATGAAGGGATGGAGCCAAAGCAAAAAGAATACCCAGCTGTGGATGTGACTGGTGATAGAAGCAAGGTTTGATGCTGTAAAGAGCAATACTGCATAGGAACCTGGAATGTCAGGTCCATGAATCCAGGCAAATTGGAAGTGGTCAAACAAGAAATGGCAAGAGTGAATGTCGACATTCTAGGAATCAGCGAACTCAAATGGACTGGAATGGGTGAATTTAACTCAGATGACCATTATATCTACTACTGCAGGCAGGAATCCCTCAGAAGAAATGGAGTAGCCATCATGGTCAACAAAAGAGTCCGAAATGCAGTACTTGGATGCAATCTCAAAAATGACAGAATGATCTCTGTTCATTTCCAAGGCAAACCATTCAATATCACAGTAATCTAAGTCTATGCCCCAACCAGTAATGCTGAAGAAGCTGAAGTTGAACGGTTCTATGAAGACCTATAAGACCTCTTAGAACTAACACCCAAAAAAGATGTCCTTTTCATTATAGGGGACTGGAATGTAAAAGTAGGAAGTCAAGAAACACCTGGAGTAACAGGCAAATTTGGCCTTGAAATACGGAATGAAGTAGGGCAAAGACTAATAGAGTTTTGCCAAGAAAATACACTGGTCATAGCAAACACCTTATTCCAACAACACAAGAGAAGACTCTACACAGGGACATCACCAGATGGTCAACACCAAAATCAGATTGATTATATTCTTTGCAGCCAAAGTTGGAGAAGCTCTATACAGTCAACAAAAACAAGACCAGGAGCTGACTGTGGTTCAGATCATGAACTCCTTATGGCCAAATTCAGACTGAAATTGAAGAAAGTAGGGAAAACCACTAGACCATTCAGGTATGACCTAAATCAAATCCTTATGATTATACAGTGGAAGTGAGAAATAGATTTAAGGACCTAGATCTGATAGAGTGCCTGAATGACTATGGAATGAGGTTCGTGACACTATACGGGAGACAGGGATCAAAACCATTCCCATGGAAAAGAAATGCAAAAAAGCAAAATGGCTATCTGGGGAGGCCTTACAAATAGCTGTGAAAAGAAGAGAAGTGAAAACTAAAGGAGAAAAGGAAAGATATACCCATTTGAATGCAGAGTTCCAAAGAACAGCAGAGAGAGATAAGAAAACCTTCCTTAGAAATCAATGCAAAGAAATAGAGGAAAACAACAGAATGGGAAAGACTAGAGATATCTTCAAGAAAGTTAGAGATACCAAGGGAACATTTCATGCAAAGATGGGCTCAATAAAGGACAGAAATTGTATGGACCTAACAGAAGCAGAAGATATCAAGAAGAGGTAGCAAGAATACACAGAAGAACTGTACAAAAAAGATCTTCATGACCCAGATTATCAAGAAGGTGTGATCACTGACCTAGAGCCAGACATCCTGGAATGTGAAGTCAAGTGGGCCTTAGAAAGCATCACTACGAACAAAGCTAG
>NW_011495046.1:107584-112589 GCF_000754665.1 Bison bison bison | reverse complement strand
ATGCTAGTAAAGTAATGCTCAAAATTCTCCAAGCCAGGCTTCAGCAATATGTGAACCATGAACTTCTTGACGTTCAAGCTGGTTTTAGAAAAGGCAGAGGAACCACAGATCAAATTGCCAACATCCGCTGGATCATAGAAAAAGCAAGAGAGTTCCAGAAAAGCATCTATTTCTGCTTTATTGACTATGCCAAAGCCTTTGACTGTGTGGATCACAATAAACTGTGGAAAATTCTGAAAGAGATGGGAATACCAGACCACCTGACCTGCCTCTTGAGAAATCTGTATGCAGGTCAGGAAGCAACAGTTAGAACTGGACATGGAACAATAAACTGGTTCCAAATAGGAAAAGGAGTACATCAAGGCTGTATATTGTCACCCTGCTTATTTAACTTCTATGCAGAGTACATCATGAGAAACGCTGGACTGGAAGAAGCACAAGCTGAAATCAAGTTTGCAGGGAGAAATATCAGTAACTTCAGATATGCGATGACACCACCCTTATGGCAGAAAGTGAAGAGGAACTAAAGAGCTTCTTGATGAAAGTGAAAGAGGAGAGTGAAAAAGTTGGCTTAAAGCTCAACAATCAGAAAACGAAGATCATGGCACCTCGTTCTATCACTTCATGGGAAATAGATGGGGAAACAATGGAAACAGTGTCAGACTTTATTTTTTGGGCTTCAAAATCACTGCAGATGGTAACTGCAGCCATGAAATTAAAAGACGGTTACTCCTTGGAAGGAAAGTTATGACCAACCTAGATAACATATTCAAAAGCAGAGACATCACTTTGCCAACAAAGGTCCGTCTAGTCAAGGCTATATGGTTTTTCCTGTGGTCATGTATGGATGTGAGAGTTGGACTGTGAAGAAGGCTGAGCGCCGAAGAATTGATGCTTTTGAACTGTGGTGTTGGAGAAGACTCTTGAGACTCCCTTGAACTGCAATGAGATCCAACCAGTCCATTCTGAAGGAGATCAGCCCAGGATTTCTTTGGAAGGAATGAATCTGAAGCTGAAACTCCAGTACTTTGGCCAACTCATGCGAAGAGTTGACTCACTGTAAAAGACTCTGATGCTGGGAGGGATTGGGGGCAGGAGGAGAAAGGGACGACAGAGGATAAGATGGCTGGATGGCATCACTGACTCGATGGACGTGAGTCTGGGTGAACTCCAGGAGTTGGTGGACAGGGAGGCCTGGCGTGCTGCGATTCATGGGATCGCAAAGAGTCAGACACGACTGAGCGACTGAACTGAACTGAACTGAACTGAGCGACTGAACTGAACTGAACTGAACTAAGATTAAGTTTCCCTCTAAGCACTGCCATAGCTATGTCTCATAAGTTTTGATATATTATGTTTTCATTTTCATTCCTCTAGAGGTATTTTTTATTTCTTTTTTGATTATTTTTAATAGATCATATTTTGGGTGTCAATCTTTGCCTAGATCTCAAGATTCTACTTTTAATGCTGAAATCAAGTTGATTTATTGCATATAGTTAGGCCATGTGTTTCAATTCATTCTGCCAATCTCTGTCATTTAATTGGTATATTCGACCATATATATTTTAATGTATGTATTGATATCTTTGAACTTTTTCTGCTTTTTATTTTTTATGTTTGTTCTCTATATATTCCTTAATCTTTCTAATATTTCCTTGAATATTGTTTAGAATCCTATTCTTATCTTAATAATGTTTTTGAATGAATCTCTTTGTGTGGTTTTTCAGTGGGTCTAGAAATTTAACAATACATACATTATTCCTTACAGTGTACTGGTGACGTAATTTTATGAGTTTGAGCAAAATACCTCCCTTTATAACTGTCTATCCTTTCATATAACATAGTTATTGTTAACCATTTCCTCTACCTTTATTTAGAACCACATCAGACTGTTATATTTAAAACCCAATCTTGGATATGTGTGGGAAAAACCAAGCAAACAAGCAAATAAAACACAAAACGTAGGAAGCATACCTTTACACTGTCCTTCGGTCTTGAGGGCTTTAGCCTATTGGTCTTCTCCTCTCCACTTTGTCTTCTTAGAATTGTTTTATATATAATATCCACATTTCTTAGTTGTCTTAGCAGAGGAAATAAGGGAAAGCATCACTATTTTCACACAAGGAGAAGTCTCAGTTCATTTTTTTTTAATCATTGAGCAGTGCTCTATTATATGGACAGACTACCATTTGGTTAGTAGCCAGATGATTTTTTTTTGTTTCCAGTTTTTTTGCATATATGAATAAGGCCATATTAAACATACAGTACAGGGGTTTTTTTTGTATGAACATAAGTTTTTATTCTGTTTTGGTAAATACTGTGGAATAAAATTGCTGGGTTGGATGGTAAGTATATTTTTAACAAGAGACTACTGAACTGTTTTTATCAATAACTGTACCATTTTTTGCTTTCGCCAACAATATATTTATGTCTGTATGTATATCTGACAAAACTCTTCATATTGTTTACCTTATGAATGAGTGCTAAGTGGCTTCAGTCATGTCCAACTCCGTGCAACGCTATGGACTATAGCCTGGCAGTCTCCTCTGTCCGTGGGATTCTCTAAGCAAGAATACTGGAATGAGTCACCATGCCCTCCTCCAGTTGCTACTTACCCTTATTTTATCATTTCTTAGTTTCAATTTTATTAATAGAACTTACCATATTAGATGTGGCAAATTGTTTATCAAATATATTTTCACATACATATGCAACCTAGAAAGTTTTTGGAACTAAGTATTGTTAATAATCACCCCTCCAAGATTATGATATGACTTTATATTTTTTTAGATCATATACTGTTATCTGTTTAGAGTACTACATTTTTCATTATAGGGACTCATAGTTTTTTTACACATTTATTTCTAAAAATTTTATATATTATTTATGACTGTGAGTGAAATATGTTTCCCACTTCAACTTACATGAATTTATACTTAGAGTACCATAGAACTATGTTTTATATCTATCTATCTATATATATATATCTTTTATTTAGCTATCTTAACTGAATTAGAATGTATATTATCAATTCTGATAGGTATATTTTATGAGATTCTCTTGAGTTTTATAAATTATATACATATTATAGCAAAAGACATCAAAAATATTTTTGTTATGCCAAATTTTTTTCTTATTTCTTTTTCCAAAGTCTTCCAGTATATCTTTAATAATAAAGTAAGAGTAGACATCTCTGTATGTCACTGATTTATATTTTAAAAATGTTGAGGATTAGAAAAATACTGAATTTTGTCTATATGTATTTTATTTCTATTTTACTTACACTTTTCAAAATCAACTTTATTAAAGTATAACTTGTGTATAATAAATTCTCCCCATATATAAGGTATACAGGGCTTCCCTGGTGGCCCTAATAATAAAGAACCCTCCTGCCAATGCAGGAGACATAAGAGACGCAATGTAAGAGAAACAGATTGGATTCCTATATTGGGGAGAGTCCCCTGGAGGAGGGCATAGTGACTATTTCAGTATTCTTGCTTGAGAATCCCATGGACAGAGGAGCCTGGCAGGTTGACAGATATACATACAGACATAAAACCACCACAGTCACTGTATAGAATTTTTCTGGGGTCCTTGAAAATGTCTTCATGCCTCCACAGGCAATCCTGCCCTTTGTGCAGCTCTCAGGCAATTATATATCTGACTTCTGCCACTTTAAATCACTTTGTATTTCCTAAGGATGTCCATTGAAATCACATATCCTCCTTTGGACCTAGCTTTTTTTCACTCCACAGGTGACCAATACGCTACTGGAGATCAGTGGAGAAATAACTCCAGAAAGAATGAAGGGATGGAACCAAAGCAAAAGCAACACCCAGCTGTGGATGGGACTGATAATAGAAGCAACATTCGATGCTGTAAGAGCAATTTGCATAGGGACCTGGAATGTTAGGTACACGAATCAAGGCAAATTGGAAGCGGTCAAACAGGAGATGGCAAGAGTGAACGTTGACATTCCAGGAATCAGTGAACTAAGATGGACTGGAATGGGTGAATTTAACTCAGATGACCATTATACCTACTACTGTGGGCAGGAATCCCTTAGAAGAAATGGAGTAGCCATCATAGCCAACAAAAGAGTCCGAAATGCAGTACTTGGATGCAATCTCAAAAACAACAGAATGATCTCTGTTCATTTCCAAGGCAAACCTTTCAATATCACGGTAATCCAAGTCTATGCCCTGACCAGGAATGCTGAAGAGGCTGAAGTTGAACGGTTCTATGAAAACATACAAGACCTTTTAGAACTAACACCCAAAAAACATGTCCCTTTCATTACAGAGGAATGGAATGCAAAAGTAGGAAGTCAAGAAACACTTGGAGTAACAGGCAAATTTGGCCTTGGAATATGGAATGAAGAAGGGCAACGGCTAATAGAGTTTTGACAAGAGAACGCACTGGTCATAGCAAAAACCCTCTTCCAACAACACAAGAGGAGACTCTACACATGGACATCACCAGATGGTCTATACCAAAATCAGATTGATTATATATTCTTTGCAGCCAAAGATGGAGAAGGTCTATAGAGTTAACAAAAACAAGACCAGGAGCAGAATGTGGCTCAGAACATGAGCTCCTTATTGCCAAATTCAGAATTAAATTGAAGAAAGTGGGGAAAACCACTAGACCATTCAGGTATGAACTAAGTCAAACCCCTTTTGACTATAAAGTAGAAGTGAGAAATAGATTTAAGGGACTATATCTGATAGACAGAGTGCCTGATGAACTATGGATGGAGGTTCATGACATTGTAAAGGAGACAGGGATCAAGACCATCCCCAAGAAAAAGAAATGCAAAAAAGCAAAATGGCTGTTTGATGAGGCCTTACAAATAGCTATGAAAAGAAGAGAAGTGAAAACTAAAGGAGAAAAGGAAAGATATACCATCTGAATGCAGAGTTCCAAAGAATAGCAGGGAGAGATAAGAAAGCCTTCCTTAGCAATCAATGCAAAGAAATGGAGGAAAACAACAGAATGGGAAAGA
>NW_011495046.1:99038-107484 GCF_000754665.1 Bison bison bison | reverse complement strand
AGTTAGAGATACCAAGGGAATATTTCATGCAAAGATGGGCTCAATAAAGGACAGAAATGGTATGGACCTAACAGAAGCAGAAGATATCAAGAAGAGGTGGCAAGAATACACAGAAGAACTGTACAAAAAAGATCTTCATGACCCAGATAATAAAGAAGGTGTGATCACTCCCACTTACCTAGAGCCGGATATCCTGGAATGTCAAGTCAAGTGGACCTTAGGAAGCATCACTACAAACAAAGCTAGTGGAGGTGATGAAATTCCAGTTGAGCTATTTCAAATTCTAAAAGATGATGCTGTGAAAGTACTGCACTCAATCTGTCAGCAAATTTGGAAAACTCAGCAGTGGCCACAGGACTGGAAAAGGTCAGTTTTCATTCCAATCCCAAAGAAAGGCAATGCCAAAGAATGCTCAAACTACCACACAGTTGCACTCATCTCACACACTAATAAAGTAATGCTCAAAATTCTCCAAGCCAGGCTTCCACAATATGTGAACCATGAACTTCCAGATGTTCAAGCTGGTTTTGGAAAAGGTAGAGTAACCAGAGATCAAATTGCCAATATCTGCTGGATCATCAAAAAAGCAAGAGAGTTCCAGAAAAACATCTATTTCTGCTTTATTGACTATGCCAAAGCCTTTGACTATGTGGATAACAATAAACTGTGGAAAATTCTGAAAGAGATGGGAATATCAGACCACCTGACCTGCCTCTTGAGAAACCTATATGCACATCAGGAGCAACAGTTAGAACTGGACATGGAACAAGAGACTGGTTCCAAATAGGAAAAGGAGTACGTCAAGGCTGTATATTGTCACCCTGCTTATTTAACTGATATGCAGAATACATCATGAGAAACGCTGGGCTGGAAGAAGCACAAGCTGGAATCAAGATTGCTGGGAGAAATATCAATAACCTCAGATATGCAGATGATACCACCCTTATGGCAGAAACTGAAGGGAAACTAAAGAGCCTCTTGATGAAAGTGAAAGAGGAGAGTTTAAAAGTTGGCTTAAAGCTCAACATTCAGAAAACTAAGATCATGGCATCTGGCCATCACTTCATGGCAGATAGATGGGGAAACAGTGGAAACAGTGGCTGACTTTATTTTTCTGGGCTCCAAAATCACTGTGGATGGTGACTGCAGCCATAAAATTAAAAGATGCTTACTCCTTGGAAGGAAAGTTATGACCAACCTAGATAGCATATTCAAAAGCAGAGACATTACTTTGCCAACAAAGGGCCATCCAGTCAAGGCTATGGTTTTTCCAGTGGTCATGTATGGATGTGAGAGTTGGACTAAAAGAAAGCTGAGCACTGAAGAATTGATGCTTTTGAACTATGGTGTTCGAGAAGACTCTTGAGAGTCCCTTGGGCTGCAAGGAGATCCAACCAGTCCATCCTAAAGGAGATCAGTCTTGGGTGTTCATTGAAGGGCCTGATGTTGAAGCTGAAACTCCAATACTTTGTCCACCTGATGTGAAGAGCTGACTCATTTGAAAAGACCCTGATGCCTGGAAAGATTGAGGGCAGGAGGAGAAGGGAATGACAGAGGATGAGACGGTTGGATGGCATCGCCGAGACAATGACATGGATTTGGGTAGATTCCGGGAGTTGGTGATGGACAGGGAGGCCTGGCGTGTTGCAATTCATGGGGTCGCAAAGAGTCGGACATGACTGAGCGACTGAACTGAACTGAACTAGTATTCAAGTGCATTATCCAGCAACCTGTTTATGAACCTTCATCTTGATTCCTATTTCTGGCTATTACAAATAAAATCGCTGCAAATATTTGTATACAAGTCTTCTTGCACATATTTTGTTTCATGTATCCTTGAATATCAATATTTTATGTTTTTGAAGTTTTTAAAATAATGTAACTTTTTTTAAATATTTTTTTTCTTCTTTTTAAATTGTATTGGTTTTGTCTTACATTGACATGAATGTATGGCATGACATACATTGACATGAAAAAAAAATAATGTAACTTTTATTTTGCAACTTTTTTGATAGTATGTGGAGATACATTCAGTTTATGAAGAATAATTTTAAACATTTCTATTTTTTTCAACAAGCTTAATAATAGTTCTAGTAGTTTCTTTTTTTGTAGATTCCTTAACATTTTCAACTTACGCAAACTTACAAACTTACTACTACAAGAAAATAAAAGAAAATTTAGTTCTTCTTTTCCAAATTGACATTTTACGTATCTTTTACTTGCTCTTTTGTGTGTGTGTGTGTGTGTGCACGGGCACGCACGCTTTACTGCACTGTTTAGGATCCCTGCAACAATGTTGAACAGCAGTGGCAAGTGTTGACATCTTTACCTTGTTTAAGACATTGTATAGAATGCGTTCAGTGTTTTACTATTAAAATGCTAATTTAGGGTTTTACTTAGATGATCTTTTAAGTTTGAAGAAATTTCTATTCTTGGTTTGCATGAATGAGTATTGAATTTTATAAAGTGTTTTTTGTACATAAAGGAAATAATTATCAATATATGTTCATTCACCTTGATTCAGTTTATATGGTGAAATGTTAAATAAATCTTTGATTCTCAGAATTGACCTCTCTTGGTCCAGAAGTAGTATAATTTTCATAAGATTTAATTTGCTATCCAACAATATAAAAAAATACTGTATATACCGAGTGAGGTCTATCCTGAAAATCAAAGGTTTATTTAACATTTTTAAGGATACTTACATTTATGCTCTCGAGGGATATTTGTCTATACTGTTTTTTCTTGTAGCTTCTTGTTTGGTGTCAGCTTGTTAGTGGTTCTAGAAAATAAATTGGGAAGTGTTTTCTCCTCTTTTAATTTATTTAGATTTTTAGTCAAGAATGGACGCTAGGTTTTACTTGTCCTTTTAACATGTTTCAATATTGTTTATTTTTCCATTTGGCATAAATTATATCATTTTTGGTGCCACTGTATTGATTCTTTCTTATATTACCAGAGACTATTTGCTAACAATTTATTTCAAATTGTTATCTCTGTATTTCTAATTAAGGTTATAAACGAGTCTCCTTTTGTAACCTTAATTTTTTCAGATTCTGATATTAAAGGTAATTTTGCTATGTAAGTTAACTGAAGGAATGTTTCCGTTCTTTAGTAATTGAGATATTTAAACCTATAATTTTGTTATCTAAATGTAATTTGCAACATATAGATTTAGTTACTGCATGTTCTCTCTTTTTTTTTTGATCTTCTTATAGTTTTTAAGAGAAGGAAATGGCAACCCACTCCAGTGTTCTTGCCTGGAGAATCCCAGGGACGGCAGAGCCTGATGGGCTGCCGTCTCTGGGGTCGCACAGAGTTGGACACAACTGAAGCAACTTGACAGCAGCAGCAGCAGCAGTGACTATATACGGAGAAGGCAATGGCACCCCACTCCAGTACTCTTGCCTGTAAAATTCCATGGATAGAGGAGCCTGGTGGGCTGCAATCCATGGGGTCGCTAAGAGTCAGACACGACTTCACTTTCACTTTTCACTTTTATGCATTAGAGAAGGAAATGGCAACCCACTCCAGTGTTTTTGCCTGGAGAATCCCAGGGACGGCACAGCCTGGTGGGCTGCCGTCTCTGGGGTCGCACAGGACTCATCTTCTTGAATTCATGTAATTATTAGATTTTTCAAAAACATTTTTATCTTAAGAAAATCTGAAATACTGGGTCACTTAGTCATAAAGAGAATATGGTTTTTGTTTTATTCAACAATTGTAAAACAATTTTTATACATGGATGTTCTTCTAAGAGCTAAGGATAAAAATATAATAGGTAATGAAATGCATATAGATTTTGTGAATGCCTAGATTAAAGAGAGGGGTTAACATACCACAGGACTTAAAATGCTTAAATGGCAAAAAGAAACAATCCATGTAAAAATCTTCAAAAATTTTGTGAAATTTGGCATTTCATGATGAAATAACATAAAGTGCAAACGCCCCTCGCAAATCCTCTAGGGGTCATTGGAAAGAAAAGTTTCCAGAGCATGCTCATACCACTATCTAATGCTGTGATTATTGGAATTTAATCTGGATATATATTTTTTTCACATATGAATCTCCTCAGTGCTATCATTGGTCTATGTTTTTCCTCTTTAGTGCATGGGTTGGTTACTGAGAAATGTATTTATTCTGGAAAAAAAAAAAAAAAAACCCAGCCTATAAAATTACCACTGCTTATGAAAGAGTAATTTACTTTTGCTTACTATTGGTTTTCTAAAGTCCTTTAAAAATAGTTTTATCTGCTCAATAACATGAAGAGATATTTGTTTAATATTTCAGATATTATGATATTTAAAACCTCACTGCACATAAACCCCTTGTCAAAGTGGTATTAAAGCACCTACTATAGGAGAAATATTATTCAAATAAACATCAAGACAAAAGTAACAAATATTACACACTGAGAACTCTATTATCACACAAATCACACTTGACATCAAAACTTTTCTTTAATTAGTTTATCTAATTCTACACGCAAAGGAGACTGAGCATTGAATTTAATATGAGTGAAAGTCGCTCAGTCATGTCCAGCTCTTTGCAATCCCATGGACTATACAATCCATGGAATTCTCCAGACCAGAATACTGGAGTGGGTAGCCTATCCCTTCTTCAGGGGATCTTCCCAGCCCAAGGATTGAACCCAGGTCTCCCGCATTGCAGGTGGATTCTTTACCAGCTGAGCTACCAGGGGAATTTAATATATATCCACTTATGTGAGCAATATGATATGACATAACAAAATCAGAGCCTCTAGTTATACAGTGGAAATCAATAATGCGGAATTAAAGATATTGAAAAATCTGATACAATTTCCCATCTCTTTAAAGAAAGACCTTCTTATTCCCCAGTGAGTCGTGAATAACACAGGCTAAGTCTACTGATACATTCTGACACACACGATAAAGAAGAGGCAAGTATCTGGAGCTCTTTTAAACAGAACAGATTGCCATCTATTCACACTATCCATTTTTACATTTTTATCACTTGGAGCCAAGTGAGCACTGTGCAGTTTTTGTCTAAAGATCTAGCTGTAAAATCTTTCCTGCCCTTTCCCTGCCAACTATGTACTGAATGTTACTGAGCGCAGAAGAACTCCTAGATTATGTGTTCTTTTGATGATTTAGGACCACCCCACATAAAACATTCAATATATATTTTAACAGACCAAATTATATAGATGATAAAATGAAATGGGAGTGTATAGCATTTGGCTTTGCTCTATTTCTGTGTGAAAATACAGAATAACTTATCTTTACCTTTAGGCAATACATCACTTAATTTGGAAAATTTTAGAGTTAAAAGATCCTTGGGAATTATATACTCTCACCTACTCAAAATACTCAAAGTAGTCTCACCGATAAGAGAGTTCATCTATAGAGGATCTTCCAACTTATGCTTGATTACATCACAGAACAGGACATTTCTATAAGAAGCAGCCCAAGTTTTAGATAAATCATTATTATAATCAACTGTAGTATTTGTTATTGGAACGTTTTTTAAATCACAGTTCTGTTCTCTTGATCAACAGAAAATAAATTTAATGTAGTCCTTCTTCCTCATGGCATCCTTACAGGTCTTTGTAGATGGATATCAGTTCTTTCAAAGTTCATCTATATGGTTATTCTTCCTTGTCCTTTCCGTTAATCTCACTTGATGTTAATACTCCCTGTTCTGTTAACTTTATGTGAATGCAATCTATCACATGAAAGCCTCTCTTAAAATATTGCATCAGGAACTGAGCATATTATTATTCCATGTACAATTTAGTCAAAACAGAAATTACTTCCAGTTATTTGAACAATTTACCATTTTAAATACAACTTATCATACTGTTTGCATTTTGAATATTTTTGCAATCACAGAAGACTTGGGGCTTATGGTGACTGCATGGTTTTTAATTCTTCCAGGTTCTTTGCACATGAAATGCTATTTAGAAAAACATCCTGACTTCTTTTTGGCTCAACTAAATAAATCTCTATTTACTATTGCCAATTTTTTTCTTGAGTCTGTTTATCATTTCAAACCTATTGATGTTAGTTTTAATCTATGATCGTATCATGTACTTTCCTTCTCTTAATTTCCATCTCCTTCCTATATCCTTCTTCCCCATTCACATTCTAAGTGGTTTGGCGGGGGCTGTCAGTCACAGGGTCCCACCTTTCTACCACAGAAGTCTTGGTCTCTTGAAATTCTGAGTCTTGAACTGAGATAAAAAGGCATGTAAAGCTGTCAGAGCTTTGTTATCTGGTGACAGCAATACATAAGCTTGTCTCAGAGCTCCATCTTCTGTGATCTCCTCTGCCTCCTGATCGTGATTCTGCCTACTCAGCTGTTCTTGCAATTCTGTGAGATAGCATGTATTCCCCAGTCATTTCATTCCAAGCTTAACTTACTCAATGCTGATCTAATTGCTCACAACCAAGTATTCTAATTGTTTCATACAATCCTCAATTTTGCATCCGCTGTAACTTTTATTATTAAAAGTAAAACTTTATTCTTAAAAAAATTAAGCTTTGCATTCATTATAGGTTAGAAGATATTCATTGATTGTTTATGTAAGCTTTGTTTTTCCTTTTTTCTGAGAACTGCCTAGTCATTTAGGAAAACAAAGTTATTGACTTCCTGGAAATATAATTTAGAGGATAATGATTAGAAAACCTGCTTAGAAAATTTATAGACATTAAGAAATACATGCAAAGACATTTAAATAGATTTATTTTGTTGTTGTTGTTTAGTCTCCAAGTCTCGTCTGACTATGCAACTCCACGGACTGCAATGCACCATTCTTCCCTATTTTCACTATCTCCTGGAGTTTGCTCAAACTCATGTCTGCTGAGTCAGTGAGGTTATGCAAATATCTCATCCTCTGTCACCCCCTTCTCCTCCTGCGCTCAGTCTTTCCCAGCATTAGGATCTTTTCCAATGAGTCAGCTCTTCACCTCAGGTGGCCAAAGTATTGGCACTTGAACATAGTCCTTCTAATGAATATTCAGGAGTGATTTCGTTTAAGATCTTTTTTAAGTGTAAGATTTATTATATTTACATTTTAAATTCTCAACATTTTATAAGTACACTTTTTAAAATCCAGTTGGTTCAAACACATTTGGCATGTGGGTATAAATGCACATATATGTGTATACATGCTTATATGTGTGTATACATATATTTTATTATACTATATAAGTTACTTTGTATTCATCACTTCTTTTTTCTTAAGAACTTTTAGAAGATAATTTTCTATGCTTAATAACATGGATAAGTATTTGTTTAATAAATTGTTCAAAGATTATGACACTTAAAAGTTTTACTCAACATGAACTTCCTGTCAGAATTACATTAAAGCACATGCTATTAGAGCAAATATTATTAAAGAAAATGAAGATAAGAAATATGACAAAAATAACACATTTCAGAGTGAGAATTTTCTACCAGAATTTTGGAGTGAGAGCAAATACTGTGTAAACTTTATGAAAAACATGTAGAAAATTTATTTCTATTGTGCTTATGTGTGCACCATCCATAAATGCATTTAAAAAATAATATACAATTATATCTTAAGTCTTGGGGGAAAAGTGAATAATGAATGAATAAATGGATATGTAGAGAGCACATTTATCTTGTTCTTAAAACAGAAACTTGAAACTACCTTTCATTTTTATACATAAAAGAGAATTTGCTGTATTCTACATCCCTATACAGAGACATTTTAAAAATATACAAGACTATGAACATTTAATTCACTTTTTAATAGTGAGTGCTAAAATTAAATAAATGGCAGCTAAGTTACAGATATTTGTAAAAACATTAAAATAATTTCCAAACTGAAGCTACTGTGATTTGGAAGCTTAAAAATGTTGGAACAAATGCTCCAATACTACTTGTTGATATTAAGGTACATTGCAACTTAGTATCTAATGCTCTATACTGAGTCAAAATACAGCATTTTCTTCTTTTAAAATAATTTCTGAGTTTTTACAATATTAAAATATAAAGCATTTTAAATTATTTTTTCATAGTACTCGTGCTGCTGTTCAAGATAAAAAAGAACTTCAATTCAGTCACTCAGTTGTGTCTGACTCTTTGCAACCCCTGAACCCCAGCACACCAGGCCTCTCTGCCCATCACCAACTGCCAGAGTCCACCTAAACCCATGTCCATTGAGTCAGTAATGCCATCCAACCATCTCATCCTCTGTCATCCCCTTCTCCTCCTGCCCTCAATCTTTCCCGGCATCGGGGTCTTTTCAAATCAGTCAGCTCTTCACATCAGGTGGACAAAGTATTGGAGTTTCAGCTTCAACATTAGTCCTACAAATGAACACCCAAGACTGATCTCCTTTAGAATGGACTGGTTGGATCTCCTTGCAGTCCAAGGGACTCTCAAGAGTCTTCTCCAACATCACAGTTCAAAAGCGTCAATTCTTTGGCGCTCAGCT
>NW_011495046.1:98585-98938 GCF_000754665.1 Bison bison bison | reverse complement strand
AAAACCATAGCCTTGACTAGACAGACCTTTGTTGGCAAAGTAATGTCTCTGCTTTTTAATATGCTGTCTAGGTTGGTCATCGGAGAAGGCAATGGCACCCCACTCCAGTACTCTTGCCTGGAAAATTCCATGGAAGGAGGGGCCTGGTGGGCTGCAGTCCATGGGGTCGCTAAGAGTCAGACACGACTGAGCGACTTCACTTTCACTTTTCACTTTCATGCATTGGAGAAGGAAATGGCAACCCACTCCAGTGTTCTTGCCTGGAATATCCCAGGGTCAGGGGAGCCTGGTGGCTGCCGTCTGTGAGGTCACACAGAGTTGGACACGACTGAAGTGACTTAGCCGCAGCAGCA
>NW_011495046.1:96738-98485 GCF_000754665.1 Bison bison bison | reverse complement strand
AGGTTGGTCATAACTGTCCTTCCAAGGAGTAAGCGTCTTTTAATTTCATGGCTGCAATCACCATCTGCAATGATTTTGGAACCCAAGAAAATAAAGTCAGTCACTGTTTCCACTGTTTCCCCATCTATTTGCCATGAAGTGATGGAACCAGATGCCATGATCTTCGTTTTCTGAATGTTGAGCTTTAAGCCAACTTTTTCACTCTCTTCTTTCACTTTCATCAAGAGGCTTTTTAGTTCTTCTTCACTTTCTGCCGTAAGGGTGGTATCATCTGCATATCTGAGGCGATGGAATTTCAGTTGAGCTATTTCAAATCCTTAAAGATGATGCTGTGAAAGTGCTGCACTCAATACGCTAGCAAATTTGGAAAACTCAGTAGTGGCCACGGGACTGGAAAAGTTCAGTTTTTGTAAATGTTTTTACATTGTATTATACTAAAAAATTATGTCTACTTTGGTAAGAAATTTTTATGAGTGACTATTAAGGTTTTTCAAATTATTTTCCTTTTTTGATTGAGATAGTTAAGTCGTATTTATATTGCATAAAGAGAGACCAAATATCAAGTCAAAGAAATTGGAATATATAACTGAGGTAAGGATGTAAAAATGCATTGTTTTGCAAAACCAGCATATCTATTTATAGTTTCTTTTTCATTTTTCACTTCAGTATCATGGCACTTAACATTAAATTTTGTTTTTCACTATATTATAGCTCATTGGCTCCAGAATTCCTTTTTTTATAATCATAGAAATTACATACCTATTTCCACAATGGATAATTTTATTAGGTATGGTTAATACAAATTTGAATTGTAATTTTGAGATTGCATATAAATACAAGAGGAATATTAGCTTATTAAAAGCAAACCTAATATCAATTGTTTCTTCCTTATAAGTCTAGGTATAGAATAGATTATCTTTTATGAAATTAATAAGCATTCAGTAAAATGACTGTGTATCCTGATGAAGTAGTAGTGACTTGTTCTGGTATGAAATAAGTTCAGATGAGAATTTTTACATAAGAATTTAAAATATTTTCCATCATATTAAGGTAACATATGGTTTTTTAGTTTACAACAGTTGGCGCAATTTATAGAGGAAATTGAAAGGGACAAGCAGATAGTATTAAAGTCACAAAGCATGTTATTCAATTAGAAGTAAATAACTATGCTTTAGAAAAATAGCTGCCTCAAAATTTAGAATAATGAAGTCTTATTTCAAACTGAGTTATTGTAGCCTGATACACTGTGTAAATATTTAATATATAAACAGTAGTATTTCTGAGATCTCTGAAATTACAGACTTAAGTATAAATGTCTGTCACTATTTGATACACTTATCACTACTATGGAATTTTTAAAGTTCATTTATCTATTCACATTATGCTTTATTTTATTTATTTTAGAGCCTTTAGTCTTAGTGAAGTTTATTTTCTGTGCATATGTATGTCAGCAACAAAATCTCTGTGATTTCTACTTAATTAAAATAGCAATCATTATTTAATTAGTGTAGTAGGCAGAATTCTAAAATGATCCCCATGATTTTTGTTTCTTCAAGTTAAGCCCCTGATTATGTTATATTCCATGGCAAAGGGATCTTTTGGATATAATTAAAGTTTTTAATCAGTTGACTTTGAATTAATCAAAAGGGAGATTATCCAGACCAGCCTAACCTAATCACCTGAGCCCTTTAAAAGTAGGATTTCTTTGGCTGTTTATAGAAATTGGACAAATAAAATGAGAGAGGTT
>NW_011495046.1:76014-96638 GCF_000754665.1 Bison bison bison | reverse complement strand
TTCCGTTGTTCTGATGGAGCAGGGCCACAGGGCAAATGCAGAAAGTATCCAATTAGCTCTCTCCAGCTCTAAGCACAATTATCCATAATATGTCTCCTAAAGAGCTTTCGCTTCCTCCAAAGAAATGACCCTGATGGATTATTTTAGTTCCTGGATCCAAGCAGTGTCGGCACTGGGTTCCTGTGAAGACAAAGGAAGGAGGACAGGCTAGGGAGGGCTTCTCATCAGTACATGTTCTGACCGGTCCTGACTCTCCTCTCCTTCACCTTCTACACATACAGCAGCATTTAACTGAAGAAACTGCCTCGTCTGAAAGAATGAGAGGGAGTAGGAAGCAGCCTCTGTCAGGCCCTGAGCTGAGGTGTTCTGAGTCTAAATCTGGAATACAACTGAGAAGCTTTCAGCCCACCAGGAGCAGGACAAATGTGAGAAACAGACCATAGAAATATGCCTACAAAGCAGATAGTTCTGGCTGAACTGTAGGCTTCAGGACTTTTCTGCTAGGAGAGGCAGCCTATTCAAGGTAACTCTGAGGACAAAGTTCTATTGTCACTGCCCTGTGGAGGGCCAATTCTTGTCAAACTTGTGAAATGGATTGTACTGGAACTTTCCGTGATAGAACCTCTATTCACTTTGGTTGGGCTAAAAGGGGAATTGGCTGACTCACGTTGGGAAGAACAAGGCAGGGGCAGCTACGGGCACAGAGGAATCCCCAGGTCTCTCCTTCTCTCTCTCTCCTCTTGAGTCCCATGTTTGTTGCCTTTTAAGGCATCCTCTCTCCCTGTGGTGACAGAGGGTTACCATCAACGTCAGGTTTTCACTGTCTTAGTATCAATCCCCAAAACAACTCTGATAGACTTTCCTTGAGTTAATTTGTACCTCCAGACCCCTCACTATTTCACCAAGTCAGGAGCGGGGACAGGTCCACTCACACTATTTGAATTGCGAAGCCAGAAGAGGGGAAGGGCTCTGAGAAGGCAAAACAATGACATGTACTAGTCATTGGGGCAGCTTTATAGTTTCCCGCCTCCACCTGCCCTGTGAGGCATTTACTCTCCTTTCACTTCCCATCCACCGTCCATCAACCATCTCAGTGCTCTCTGTGTCTGTAAGGACTGTTGTCCTCTCCACTCTGTACTTTACAGCCTTCAAATTCCAGCCCCTGATAAGGATAGAATGCATAAATTTGGAGCTGCTGAAAGAAATATTCCTTCAACAGAGGAGCCTCCTCTGTTGATGCAGGAAGGTCAGAGCCCATCAGAGTACAGGGTGTAGGCAGTTGTCATAGAAAGTCAAAAGGTGTTATTTCATTTATTTGAATTCATGTCAGAGCTTCAGGATCCTCTCTAACATACAAGAATAGCCTCCAAGTCTTAGAAAGCTTCTCGAGAAGGCTGGCATTTACCTTATCCATTCAGACAAGCCCAAGCTTAAAAATCTGTTAGGAACGCAGCACTAGAGATCTGAGCCTGGAAGCAGAGCTTGCGCCAGGTCTAGGGCTGCCAAAGTGGCCCCTCCTGGCCCTCACTTCAGGGAAATTCCTTTGAATCAGATCAACATTGCTGGGCTTGTTCTGCACTCTAAGTTGGACCTGAGGATCAACGAACAGTGAAAAACCATACTGAACCCCCAAGAGGCCCTGACTCATCTTCCCTCACACTCAGAAAATGTCACCTTCCTTATATAACTCTCACAGCTTCCATAGATTGTTTTTTGTTGTGTTGTGTGTTTTAATAGTAATTGGACCAGAAGGATTGTGAAAAATCCTCTCAAAATCAGAGATCATAAAATTTAGAACAGTATGTTGGGCTTTACAGGCTAAAGTAGACTTTCCAACTTGCCTTGTTTTCTTGCTACCAAATAACAGCCTTGACCTCTATGGCTCCAGTCGGGGCCTAGTTAAGGACTAGCACTGTAATGAGTACCAAATGCCTCTCTTCTGCATCTAGGGGGAGATCTGTATCAGCTGTGTCTAATAGTCATATGTACATAAGAGGCCAGAAGAATCATCTCCTCTCTGATTTCTATATTATGTTGGCAAATACCAGAGATTCTCAACCATTATCACACACAGGATTGCCTGGGAAGCTTTCAAAATAGGCCTATGTCCTGACTTCATCCTCAGAAGCACTGAAATAATTAGTCTCAGGTGGAGCACAGACATTGCAATGTGTTAAAAACTTCCCAGGAGATTCTGTTGCACAGTAAAGGTTCGGAACCTCTGGTATACACACAAAATTATATTTATTGAGGCCTTGCCATATGCTAAGGATTGCACTAAATTATTTAGAAGCATTATCTCATTCAAGTCTCAAAACAATTCTATGTGATACTTGCCATTATTATACTCATTGTATAGAGGAAGCTACTGAATTTAGAGGGATTATTTAAATAGCCATGAAGCCTTTCTATGGTTAAAAGTCAGTTTCTTTGGGGAGGAAGAAAATTATGATGATGATAAGAATGACATGACAATAATGTAGAAATATTTAGTGCCCTCACTCTTCCTTTTAGGTACACAGAAAAGTTCATTAAAAGAAGATACACATCAACAAAGGAATGGAAAAAGAAGATGTGGTACATATGTACAATGGATATTTTTCAGCCATAAAAAGGAATGGGATTGGGTCATTTAAAGAGGGGTGGATGGACCTAGGGACTGTCATACAGATGGAAGTAAGTCAGAAGGAAAAAAAAGTTGTATTTTGATGCATATATGCAGAATCTGAAAAACTGGTAGATATGGTCTGATTTGCAAAGCAGAAATGGAGACACAGAGGTGGAGAACCAACATGTGAATACCTGGAGGGAAAAGGGAGGAGTGGGAAGAATTGGAAGATATGGAATTACATACATACACTACTGTGTATAAAATAGATAATAAATGAGAACATAGCACAGGGAACTCTACTTGGTGTTCTGTGGTTACCTAAGCAGTAAGGACATCACAAAAATCAAAGTGATTCACTTTGCTATACAGCAAACACTAATATAGTATTGTAAAGTAACTACACTCCAATAAAAATAAATTTGAAAAAATACACACGCACTTGCACATATGACAAAGGGTTTAAAAGAACCTTAAAATGATTTATACCAGCATTTAAATTTTACGTATGAGAAAATTAGGAAATGAAAAGTGAAATGATTTGCTCAGTATCACACATATTTGAAAAACCTGATTGTAAGTCTCCTGACTCCTAGTTTGAGCCACTTTTCCATACTCAGTGACAGACAGCTCATCAAGAAGACAGATCAATACCGGAAAATACACAACATACTATAATTGCATTCCTCCAACTTATGATCATGACGTTAAATTGCATTCCTCCAACTTACATCATGACATTACCAACCAAGTCACAGTCATGTGCTTATTCTGAGAGTCTGAAAACAGTTTGCAGAGGGCTTCTTGGGAAAGTCTCAGGGCTGTGTCCTCCGTTATTTATACCTGAAAAACAAATGTGTATTTTTCCAGAAAGGCTACCTAACCCATGTGAAATGAGTCCACCAAACACATATGCATTTAGATTTTGCTTTTTCAGTATTTTCCAAACTGGTTCTTCCCTGTCAGATCAGAATTACTCAAGGTACTGATATCAAAATACATAATTGTGGGTCATGAAACATTAGTACCAATCAGAATTTCTGGAAATGAGGCCCATTTTGAAAAAGTACTCAGGTGATTCTTCTGCACATGAACACTTAAAAACCACTGACTTTAGGCAAGAGCCTTTCCTGCTACAGGTGTGTTCCCAGAAGAACCAGGATAAAATCAGCGACTTCATGACTAAAAATGCCTTTTGCTTTGTTAGTTCTGATTCTTATCTCATACTGAGAGCAATGATATCCCACTAGGAAATCTCTGAGAATCTCTATACAGACTCTAAGCCAGGCTGGAAGGCCTACGTAAAGAGCTGCGGTTCCTCTACCTTTTGATCTTGGGCACTGGAACCAGAAGAGCGTGGCATCTTTGTTCACCAAGTCCCTTGAGCCCCTCAGCTCCTTGATGCCTCATGTGCTGCCAAGAGGACCGTCAGAAGGGGCAGATGGCCAGCACTGGGACTCAGCTCCTGCCCCACTCTGCAGTGCTTCCCCAAACAGTGGCTTTCCAGAGAGTGACACTCTGACCCTCTTCTGGTCACTTGCCATATTTATACCTTTTCATCATCTCTGGGGAATTCAGCCTTTCCATTTATGCTAGCAATGGAAGTACAAGTGGACCCCTCTGCTGATTCAAAAGTTCTTACCTCTTCTTGTAATGTTTAACCAAAAAAAAAAAAAAAAATTTATGAGGAACACTGGGTGCTTGCTATCTGAAAGGAAGGCAACTCTCTATATAAAATATATCTATTTCTTTGTATTCTAAGACTTATTTTTCAAGGCATAGGTGTGCCTTCTGTGATATCATAGGATCATAGTATGAGACCTGCCTGATCCGAGATAGGAAGCATCCTGACAATTGGATGTTATATATCTGTGATGCAGGTAGAGGCCAAAGAACAAGGAGAGACAGAAGGGAGTTGCTTCTAACCATTTGTATGAAAAAAAAACCCATCCAGCTATTTGAACTAAACTGAACCATGTAGTATTATCATGTTCTGTTATATGTTACCTTGTTAAAATCTTTAGTCAAACAGAATTAAACCCATATATAGTAGGTAAATTTACTAAAACAGAAGAAAACTAGAAAATCCTTATTCTCCAATCTCCTGAATAAACAAAATCTAGAGTTTAATCTGACTTTTAGCCCTTGTGCAAATCCAGTCCTACATGCTCACAATGTATACAATGTAATATCAAAATATATTACAATAAAACCTATTTTAGACAAAGTATTAAACTAGAATCCCATCATGAATCATGGCATTTGGTTCTAGAGGGAAACATGGTAACAAAGGTGGGAAATCTAAGCAAAAGTATGGCTCTGTGGAATAGTAACTCTGGGAGATAGTGAAGGACAGGGGAGCCTGATGTGGCCATGGGGTCTCAGAGTTGGACATGACTTAGCAAATGAACAACAACAATGGAACAGGCCAGAGCCAGACCCCTGTGCCCTGAAACTCTGCATCTGACTACTGTGGAGTCTCATGACTCAAGTGGTTAGGGCTAGGCCCAAGTAGGACAGGGTTGATGTATTTCCCCTCAGTTAGGAACCAGGATTGAGCTCATTGGTGGGTTTGTCCTAAAGACAGCTAAGACAGACAAAGCCTTAGACTAGGAGAAGGCAATAGCACCCCACTCCAGTACTCTTGCCTGGAGAATCCCATGGATGGAGGAACCTGGTAGGCTGCAGTCTGTGGGGTCGCTAAGAGTCAGACAGGACTGAAGCGACTTAGCAGCAGCAGCAGCAGAAAGAAAGAAGTTGATGGTAACAAAGAATCAACTTGGAGGGGTGCGGTCATACACAGCCTGCTGGTGGAATCAGTCAGGTGGAAAAAAGTCTCCCAGTTCATTCCCACTGGAAAATAATTTTCCTCCTTAATTACAAGACGTCGTTTTACTCTGAGCCAACTATCTGCAATTAAGTTTTCCCAGAACCGAGGGTGCAGTGGAATTCTGCGGCTAGGGTGAGACACCTGCCACTGGCACCAGCACAAGGACATTTAGTACGTGGCCTGCAGAGCTGCCCTGTACACGGTTGAATCTGGAAGCCAGGACCACCTGGCTGGAAAGCTTCATCTCCTTCCAAGTCTCTTAAACACAGAGACACCTGGGCTCCCCGGCAATGCTGACATTTAAAGAGAAGCCTGTCTTTAAAAGGCAGTGACTATTACCCACCAAAATGATCTCATTCACTTTTGTTCTAGAAATACTTTAACACATTAATATTTAATACTTACCTGTGCTTCCCACAGCATCAACCCAGTAAGTATTGCTTCAACCTTAATCTAAAACAATGTGCTTGATTGCAAAAAATAGATGAGTAAAACTCTATATTTGCCCTAAATAGGTTTGCAATCTAGTAATAGTAATGTTTTACACATGCAAAGTGGTGAAGTATCAAGAAGTGCAATCTAGGACAATCTGAATTTGTTAAAGGCAGACAAAGCCTGAATAGGTGTTTCTAAAGATTTAGTGCTTAGTTCTCAGAGTGTCTTTTTTGCTCCATGTGGGAGGATTGGAAAGCTTTGTAGGTTCATTTTTTGTATCTGGATCTAGTCTGTGGCTGTTATTTCCTCTCTGCCTTTTGGGTGTTATTGAGGATATATAAAACACAGGGAAGAGCAAAAAAGGAGTTACTCAATCAGTCTATTGACGTACTTTATATATATATGTAATTTTTGTTTATTTCTTTATCTAGCTATGCTGGGTTTTCATTGCTGCATACAGGCTTCTTCTCTAGCTATGGAGAGGGGGGCTGCTTTCTAGTTGCCGCGCACAGGCTTCTCATTGCAGTAGCTTCTCTTGCTGTGGAGCTCGGGCTCTAGGGTGCACAGGCTTCCGCTGGTGTGGCATGTGGACTTTGTAGTTGCGGCTCCTGGGCTCTAGCACACAGGCTCAATAGTTGTGGCACATGGGCTTAGTGATCCCGCAGCATGTCGGATCTTCCCAGACCAGGGATGGAATCCATGTCTCTTGCATTGGCAGGCAGGTTCTTTTACCAGTGAACACCAAGGAAGCCCCAATATGTTTTTAAGTGCTTACTTTTATTCTGAAGCATGAACTCTACCCTGCATTCCAAGCATGTGCTTTTCCATATATTTTCCATATTCTTCACAAGCACCCTATATCCAGTTTATAACAGGCTTAGATGTTCTGTGGAACTTGTCAAAACTTGTTAGAAAATGATGGAGTTGGGACTTAAGTCCAGCTTTGCCTATTTTCAAGTAGTTCTCCTAAAATATTGTTAGATATTATCTTATGCTGTAACTAGCTACCGACCAAATTGTTGTCGTTCAATTGCTCAATCGTGTCCGACTCTTTGTGACTGCATGGACTGTAGCTCACCAGGCTCCTCTTCCATGAGATTTTCCAGGCAAGAATACTGGAGTGGGTTGCCTTTCCTTCTCCAGGGGATCTTCCCAGACCAAGGATCAAACCTGTGCCTCTTGCACTGGCAGACAGATTCTTTAACACTGAGCCACCAAAGAACCCCAACTACCAAGTAATTGGTATCAATATGGTACTAGGGTTGGGGGTAGAAGTGGAAAATTTTATTCTAGTTTGAACCAAAAATTATAGAATTAAGTTATTTCTCAGCATGTCAGCAAAACTCATGGGGGTGGGCAAACTAGACATATTTGCATGAGATGAAAGAAAGTTAATCTGTTATGATTATTAAGTAGCAACCCCACTTTGGGGGATTTTGAAATACCTCTAGTTAAATTCACATACCCACAAAATGTTAGTACAAATTCAGTAGGCTCATATAACTGCTGCAATCCATTCAGACCCAATTAGAGCTGGTCGACTCAGGTAAAGAACATATAATTTCTAAGGGAAAAAGGAACCAGTCACAGCAAGCTTGATGCATTAACCAAGTCTCAAGCATAGTGTGGTGTCTCCTGCTCACCTTTGGCTGGTACTCTAGCTGCCATCCACTCTAATCTTACAGTACTGAAAGCTAAGGTAAGAGTAGAAGAAAGAGTAAACCCTTAGGAGGGGTTAAAATTCAATGCAAGCTGCTTTTGTGTAGTAGAAAAACTGCACACATACAAAAGAGAGTACCAAATTCCACCTAAAATGTGGGATTTAGTCCTAAACCTCATACAGCTTTGGTACATTGGGTGTCAGGTTTGAATAGCAGTGCGATCTGTCAGGGGCTTCTACAGTGGCTCAGCAGTAAAAACTGGCCTGTCAATGCAGGAGCCACAGGAAACCCAGAATCAATCCCTGGGTCAGGAAGATCCCTTGGCAGAGGAAATGGCAACCCACTCCAGAATTCTTGCCTGGAAAATTCCATGGACAAGTAGTCTGGCAAGCTACTGTCCATAAAGTCGCTAGGAGTCAGACTGAGAGACTGAGCAGAGAAGAATGGGATCTGTCATGTAATTTATGTGATCTACTAGGGACTTTCAAAACAATTTTGAGACTTGTCAGTCTAAATGAGGCTAGAGAGATGAGAGCATTAGCAAGAATAACTGCTACAAAACACACACACATACCCCAGAAATTAACAATAACTACTACTATATATGGACTGCAAGGAGATCCAACCAGTCCATTCTGAAGAGATCAGCCCTGGGATTTCTTTGGAAGGAATGATGCTAAAGCTGAAACTCCAGTCCTTTGGCCACCTCATTCGAAGAGTTGACTCATTGGAAAAGACTCTGATGCTGGGAGGGATTGGGGGCAGGAGGAGAAGGGGACGACAGAGGATGAGATGGCTGGATGGCATCACTGACTTGATGGACGTGAGTCTGAGTGAACTCCGGGAGTTGGTGATGGACAGGGAGGCCTGGCGTGCTGCGATTCATGGGGTCGCAAAGAGTCGGACATGACTGAGCGACTGAACTGAACTGAACTACTATATATAATAATTATTATATTATTATAATAAGTATATAATAATGCAATTATATAATTATTATATATAATGATAGTTACTATTGTGTGGAAAACTTTGCAGAAGTAATTGAAAACATGAAAACATTTGACGTACCAGTGAAAAAAGAAGTGGTTCATTGTGTGAGAAGACTGGAATATGAAGAGATGCGATCCCCAAAGTGATCAGCCAGCAAAAGCATTACTTTAAAAATCAAATGATTTTTCTATCTTCTAATAATTCCCCTTTTTTTGTAGTGGCCCCATTGAATTCTACCAAAGCTATACAAAATGCATTTTTTCAACAGATTACTTCTCCAAAACCATTAATGTATTGCTTTAAGAGCCTTTTACTATCTATTGTTATTCAAATAACTGTCAAAATAACATGTCAGTTGCTTCTCCAGTCAGAAAAGTCCCTTTAGACCATGAAAGAAATGGTAATTAAACAGAATCCCTACTGGATGCCATTGATCTTTCACTCGGGATTGAAACCTTTCTGTAGAATATCAGAACTGACAATAATAAGTTAACACTTGAATATAAAGTGTCAGTGTGCTTTGGGAATCTAATTTCAAATTCTGATTACAAAATATTAGACAGCCGTGTATTTTTCAAAGCATTAGTACTTAATAATTGTACTTTAAATTGCTTAATTCTAAAATGAGAATAATGTGTGGCTTCATATGAACTAGTTTCTTATTTATAATAATAACATATGCATCTTATGTACAAAAATTATCTCATTAATTTTTTATGTTATTCTGAGGTTTGGGGGATGTTTCTGATATTTTTATGGATTAACCAAAACTAGAAATTGGACATATTGCCATGAAATCCCTTTCTGCAGAAGAGTTTACAATGTAAATCAATAATTGTGGGAAAACAAACTTTGGCAGCACAGGGGTAGTTTTTTTGTCCCTTGTTGTTGATGGTTTTTGTTTCCATGGGGTTTTGTTTTTGTTGCTGTTTATCAGGTTAGTTTCTTTGCTTTTGGACACCAGAGAACTTTTATCTCATTTCAGCCCCATTGATTTTTTTAGACATACCTCACTCCTTTGTCTGCTACATTAAACAACTTTTAACTGTTATTTTGCAGCTGAGATTTTTAAAAATCTATTTGAAAACCCTAATAATCAATTTATTCAACTTGAAACAGTATCCATTGGCACCTACTACATGCCAAGTACTATTCCGGGCAATTGGAACACATCCATGAATGGAAAAAGGCCACTAACTCCATGAGCTTGTAGTTTACAAACACCCTAATAAAAAAAAAAAAATTAATGCTATGGCAATATGTAAAAAGGTAGGTAGTGCTAAGGAACAAGAAAGTAACAGAGCACAGAAAGAGGGACCAAGAGTCGGCGCAGGGTTGCAATCTTATATAAGGTTGTAGGGGAGACCTCCGGAGAAGGCAATGGCACCCCACTCCAGTACTGTTGCCTGAAAAATCCATGGACAGAGGAGCCTGGTAGGCTGCAGTCCATGGGGTCGTGAAGAGTCAGACACGACTGAGTGAATTCACTTTCACTTTTCACTTTCATGCATTGGAGAAGGAAATGGCAACCCACTCCAGTGTTCTTACCTGGAGAATCCCAGGGACGGGGGAGCCTGGTGGGCTGCCGTCCATTGGGTCGCACAGAGTCGGACACGACTGAAGCGACTTAGCAGCAGCAGGGGAGACCTCACTGATGTCTGTAGCTAACAGACATCTGGGAAAAAAGGATGAGAAAGAGAGAGGCAGTGCAACTAATATAAAGTGGAATTATATCTCATGCATTCAAGGATAGTAGGAAGGCCAGTGTGCCTCTAATGGAGTGAGTGAAAGAAGAAAAGATAAGCAGATAATAGGGAGACTTATAATTCTCTACAAGTACTTGTGATTTTACTCTAAGTAGCAGGGAAAGCCATTGGAAGGTTTTTAAGTAGGGAGTCCCATAATCTAACTAAGTTGTAGCTGTTCTGTTGTGATTAGGCTGTAGAGTGTAAGGCCAAGGCTAGAATAAAGATCAGATAGGAAGATGTTAAAGTTATTCAGGTGAGGGAGCATGGCAGCAGAGATCAGAAAAATAGCTGTGTAGGTGACAAAAAGTGGTGAGAAGTGGTTGAATAATTGTTGCTATTGTTCAGTCGCTAAGTCGTGTCTCTTTACAACCCCATGGACTGCAGCATTCCAGGCTCCTCCTCCACTATATCCCAGAATTTGTTGAAATGCATGTCCACTAAGTCGGTGATGCTACCTAACCATTTCATCCTTTGCTGCCCCCATCTCCTTTTGCCTTCCTTCTTTCCCAGCATCAGGGTCTCTTCCAATGAGTCAGCTCTTTGTATCAGGTGGCCAAAGTATTGGAGCTTCAGCTTCAGCATCAGTCATCCCAATGAATATTCAAGGTTGATTTCCTTTCAGATTGGTTGGTTTGATCTCCTTGATGTCCAAGGAACTCTGAAGAGTCTTATCTGGCACCACAGTTCAAAAGCATCAGTTCTTCAACTCCCAGCCTAAGAGTATGGTCCAACTCTCACATCCATACATGACTACTTGAAAAACCATTGCTTTAACTCTTTGGCAACAAAATAATGTCTCAGCTTTTTAATATGCTGTCTAGTTTTGTCATAATTGTCCTTCCAAGGAGCAAATATCTTTTCATCTTCACTGTCTGAAGTGATTTTGGAGCCCAAGTAAAGAAAATCTGTCACTGCTTCCACTTTTCCCCCTTCTATTTGTCATGAAGTGATGGGACTGGATGCCATGATTTTAGTTTTTTGGATAATGAGTTTCAAACCAGCTTTTTCACTCTCCTCTTTCACTTTTATCAAGAGACTCTTTAGTTCCTCTTTGCTCTCAGCCATAAGAGTGGTGTCATCTGCATATCTGAGGTTGTTGATATTTCTACCAGCCATCTTGATTCCAGCTTGTGATTCATCCATCCCAGCATTTCACATGATGGTCTCAGCATATAAGTTAAATAAGCAGGGTCACAATATATAGCCTTGACATACTTCTTTCCCAATTTTGAACCAGTCCACTGTTGCATGTCCTGTTCTAACTGTTGCTTCTTGACATGTATACAGGCTTCTCAGGAGACAGGTAAGGTGGTCTGTTATTCCGATCTCTTTAAGAATTTTCCACAGTTTGTTGTGATCCATACAGTCAAATACTTTAGTGTAGGCAATGAAGCAGAAGAAGATGTGTTTTTTGGTTTTTTTTTTTTAATTCCCTTGCTTTTACTATGATCCAAAGGATGCTGGCAGTTTGATCTCTGGTTCTTCTACCTTTTTTAAATCCAGCTTGTACATCTGGAAGTTCTCAGTTCTTGTACTGTTGAAGCCTATCTTGAAGGATTTTGAGCATTACCTTGCTAGCATGTGAAATGAGCACAATTGTACGGTAGTTTGAACATTCTTTGTTATTACCTTTCTTTGGGATAGGAACAAAAACTGACCTTTTCCAGTCATGTGGCCACTGCTGCGTTTTCCAAATTTGCTGGCATATTGAGTACATCACTTTAACAGAATCATCTTTTAGGATTTGAAGTAACTCAGCTGGAGTTTCATCACCTCCACTAGTTTTTTTTCATAGCAATGCTTTCTAAGGCTCATTTGACTTCTCAATCCAAGATGTTTGGCTTTAGGTGAGTGACCACACCATCTTGGTTATCCATGTCATTAAGACCTTTCTTGTATAGTTCTTCTGTGTATTCTAGCCACCCCTTCCTAATCTCTTCTGCTTCTGTTTTGTCCTTATCATTTTCAGTCCTTTGCCATGCTCATCCTTGCATGAAATATTCCCTTGATATCTCCAATTTTCTGGAAGAAATCACTAGTCTTTTCTATTCTGTTTTTTTCCTATGTTTCTTTACATTGTTCACTTAGGAAGGCTTTCTTATCCCTCCTTGCTACTCTCTAGAAGTCTCCATTCAGTTGGGTATATCTTTCCCTTTCTCCCTTGATTTTTGGTTCTCTTCTTTCCTCAGCTTGTAAAGCCTTCTCAGACAACCACTTTGCCTTCCTGCATTTCCTTTTCTTTGGGATGGTTTTGGTCACTGCCTCCTGTACAGTGTTAAGAACCTCCATCCATAGCTCTTCAGGCATTCTGTCTACCAGATCTAATCCTTTGAATCTGTTCATCACCACCACTGTATAAGTGATTTTATTTAGGTCATACTTAAATGACCTAGTGGTTTTCCCTACTTTCTTCAATTTAAGCCTGAATTTTGCTATTATGAGCTCATGATCTGAATCAGTCAATTCCAGGTCTTGTTTTTGCTGACTCTGTAGAGCTTCTACATCTTTAGCTGCAAAGAATATAATCAGTCTGATTTCAGTATTGACCATCTGGTGATGTCCATGTGTAGAGTCATCTCTTGGGTTGTTGGAAAAGGGTCTTTGTTATGACCGGCATGTTCTCTTGACAAAACTCTTGTTAGCCTTTGCCCTGCTTCATTTTGCAATTCAAGGCCAAACTTGCCTGTTATTCTGGGTATCTCTTGACTTCCTACTTTCACATTCCAATACTCTATGATGAAAAGGACATCTTTTTTGGTGTTAGTTCTAGAAGGTCTTGTAGGTCTTCATAGAACCATTCAACTTTGGCATCAGTGGTTGGGGCATAGGCTTGGATTACTGTGATGTTGAATGGTTTGCCTTGGAAACAAACTGAGATCATTCTGTTGTTTTTGAGATTGTGCCCACGTACTGCATTTTGGACTCTCTTGTTGACTATGAGGGCTATTCCATTTCTTCTAAGGGATTCTTGCCCACTGTAGTAGGTATAATGATCATCTGAATTAAATTCACCCATTCCCACCCGTTTTAGTTCACTGATTCCTAAGATGTTGATGTTCACTCTTGCCATCTCCTGCTTGACCATGTCCAGTTTGCCTTGATTCATGGACCTAACATTCCAGGTTTGTATGCAGTATTTTTCTATGGAGTATCAGACCTTACTTTCACCACCAGACACATCCATAACTGAGCATCGTTTCTGCTTTGGCCTAGCATTTCATTCTTTCTGGAGCTATTTGTAATTGCCTGCCATGCTTCCCCAGGTAGCTCGGCTGGTAAAGAATCTGCCTGCAATATAGGAGACCCCAGTTCAATTCCTGGGCCAGGAAGATCCTCTGGAGAAGGAATAGGCTACCCACACCAGTTTTCTTGGGCTTCCCTCATGGCTTAGCTAGTAAAGAATCTGCCTGCAATGCAGGAGACCTGGGGTCCATCCCTGGGTTGGGAGATCCTCTGGAGAAGGGAAAGGCTACCCACTCCAGTATTCTGGTCTGCAGAACTCCGTGGACTGTACATAGTCCATGGGGTCGCAAACAGTCAGACATGACTGAGCGACTTTCACTTTCACTTCCCCAGTAGCATATTGGATGCCTTCTGACCTAGGAGGAGTGCTCATCTTCTGGTGTCATATCTTTTTGCCTTTTCATACTGTCCATAGGGTTCTTCAGGCAAGAATACTAGAGTGGGTTGCCATTTCCTCCTCCAGTTGACCATGTTTTGTCAGAACTCTTCACTATGACCTGTCCACCTTAGGTGGCCATGCACAGCATGGCTCATAGCTTCATTACATTATGTAAAGCCATTTTCCATGACAATGCTGTGATTCATGAAGGGGGGCTGGATAATAGATATGTTTTAAAGGTAATGCCATGGGATTTGCTGATGGGTTAGAGAGTGAGAGGAGTTGAAGATAGCTCTAAGTGTTTGGTTTAAGCAATCAGAAAGATGGAGATTTCATAACTTGGAGAACACAAAGCCAAAGAATAGACTTAGAAAGATCAAGAACTCTAATTTTTTAAAAAGTGGAGTTTGGACTTCTGCTTTCCTGTCTGGGATTTAAGAAACTTAGAAGTCATCACTCCACTCTAACGTATAAAAAACTGAAAAATCAACAACTGTTCTTACCTCCATCACAGAAATGATGTCACAGCCCCACAATTGCCCCTCAAACTGGGGAGACAGGCAAGTACACAGAGAGGCAAGTACACTGGAGAGGGAACCTGTAAGCAGTAACTTCCACAGGAACCAGTGCAGTGCAGGAAAACTTGCCCTGTAATTGAGGAATTGCTGGAGGCTCAGTGTGGGAAGTTTGAGAGTTTAAAACTACAGGGGCCCCACTCATGAGGTTCCCCAACATTTATGTATGTTTTACCTGCAGGAGCCATACAGATCCTCACAGTGAATATCAGAAAAAATTCTCTTCATGATTCCAGCAGAGGACAAAAAAAGAAACCCTTTGAAAATATGCTAGAGAATTCTGATTTTAAGGCCTATCCTCAGGTAAAACTATTTACCAGAGCCTAGTTTGCTGGGGTTTTATCAGAATCCAAACTATATGAGGGAAGGGAAATACGCAACTGCAGCCCATCCTGTCTCATGCAGGGGAAGAAGAATATTGAGAAGCACTGGTGAAATTCAGAGTCCAGGGATACAGGCTTTCTATGAGACTGAGATCTAACTATAGGACTTGTTGGCATTACAGAATGCTTCCTCTCCCCACCACACCTTAAAAGTCTTTTATTTAGTATCTCATATCCACCTTTCAACAAAAAACTTTAGAAAACATACTAGCAGAGGAAAAAAAAACAATTTAAAGAGCATTAGAACTGGAGTCAGAAATGACAGCTATGATATGGTGGGGTGTATTCAGTGTTAGATGCAAATGATCAATAAATTTCTGCTGCCCTGCTCCCAGCTTTTTATGCAATTTTGACTCCAATGAGCTACAGCTGTCTGTTATGACCTATAGTCCTCAGTGTACCAGAGCCACTTGTGCAGAAAGCTGAAAGTATTTGGGTCTTTCATTCTCACCACCATGCCCACACCCTTATTCTGCATCCAGTACTTTGCAAGTGACAGATGGCATGGCAGGATGACAGCCCAGCTTACTTGCCTTGATTCGGGACTGTTTACACCCTTGCAGGCTAGGGTACCCATCCCCTTTCTGTTCACATTTACCCCGTTTCTCCAAAGACTGCTTCTCAAATACAAGAGTCCTTCTGAGAAACTTGACCTGAAACATTTTTGTAGTAAGTTTTCACAGCACCTTGTACTTCTGCTTCATATTACTCAACTCATAGGCAATTGCTTGTGCAAAATCTATTTTCCCTGAAGTGTGTGAACTCTATGAGTGAGTCTGTTGTCCTCACTGCTGTATCCTGAGCATCTAACCTTGTTAGTGGCAGATAGATTCAAAGACATGTTGGATTATAAATGAATGAATGAACAAACCAAGAGGGTCAAGATTAATTAGTGAATTAGTGACATGTTTGTAATGTGTTTAAAGGAAACAATGCTTTATTGCCTCTAAGTAGAGTTAGTGAATTAACCTAAGATAGATAAGCCAGACTTACTGCTGGAAAAGTCCTTACAAATATGCTTGTCAGTTTTTAGCCTTCTGGACCTTCTTTATATTTTCAACTCTGATTATTTTGCTTAAAAGAGAAGACAGAAACAAGAAAGGGGCTAAGTAGGTACCAGTTACACAGGATACATGGTTGTCTTAGTCCTTCTTCCCCTTAGGTTCCATTCTCATAGCTATGATCAATTGAACAATGTTCAGAATATCAGATTCTTTGAACAAAATCAGCAAGACACAACTCATGGTTCAAGTCCCAGTCATCACCTCTGCTGCTCAAGTTTGCTAAGTGAGGCCTCAGCAAATGGTTCAGGTCATCAGAGCAATAAATTCAGGAAAGAAAATGTGTGCATTAATCCACCTGTTCATCTGAAGGAAAAGGAACTAACTGATTATCTCAGTGTGTGTTCTCACTCACTTAAGACACCAAATGGCAACATGTAATTCCTGAATAATGTTAAGGCAAAGAATACTGAAGAGAAGTACACATGGAAAAAAAAAAAAGTTGATTCTTCCTGCCCTCCTGCCTAGAATTTTAAAAGGCACACTGAACAAATGTGAATTTTTCATTTTTAAATCTTTTTTTTCAGCTGTCTTCGTCCTTTGTGAGTTGAATATTTCATTCATCCGATATAAATGCCAATTTTGAGTTATAATGTGGAACAAGATGTGTTCATTATTCATAAGACCTTGACTCCAACTTGTACCATATTCCCTTGGGGAGCTAAGGAACCTTGCTCAAGATGAAAGAAATTAAGGTCCTGCTCTGAGGTGAAAAGAGTCCTGAGGAGAGAAAAGTCAATGTATATTGTCTGCAAAGATGTCTTCTTTATAAAAGCCTCATGCTAACATTTTGAAAATAGTTACATCATCTCAGAAAAGAATGAAAACTTTGTTTGACTTTGTGTGCTAAAGGAAGAGAGAATTCTTCCTCTTCTTTCTCTTGAAAGAGAGATATTTTTCTAATTCAAACTAAATCTCTGTTTCATCATGTATGCAAATTAACTGTATTGATTTTAACCCAATAACTAAATCTTTGTTTCCCCATAAATGCAAATTACTGTACTAAAATATAATGTATTTAATCCAAACTTAGATGAAATGTTTATTCACATAGTCCATGTGAAAAATAAATAAAAACCCTTAGTTCATGGCAGTGTAGTTTTATTTTTGTTTTCCGTTTATGGTAGTTGATTTCAGTTCAGTTTAATTCAGTTGCTTAGTCATGTCTGACTCTTTGCAACCCCATGAATCACCGCACGCCAGGCCTTCCTGTCCATGATCAACTCCCGGAGTTCACTCAGACTCACGTCCATCGAGTCAGTGATGCCATCCAGCCATCTCATCCTCTGTCGTCCCCTTCTCATCCTGCCCCCAATCCCTCCCAGCATCAGAGTCTTTTCCAATGAGTCAACTCTTCGCATGAGGTGCCCAAAGTACTGGAGTTTCAGCTTCAACATCAGTCCTTCCAAAGAACACCCAGGGCTTATCTCCTTCAGAATGGACTGGTTGGATCTCCTTGCAGTCCAGGGACTCTCGAGAGTCTTCTCCAACACCACAGTTCAAAAGCATCAATTCTTCGGGCGCTCAGCCTTCTTCACAGTCCAACTCTCACATCCATACCTGACCACTGGAAAAACCATAGCCTTGACTAGACAGAACTTTGTTGGCAAAGTAATGTCTCTGCTTTTGAATATGCTATCTAGGTTGGTCATAACTTAGTTGATTTAGAATTTCCTTAATGCTGTTCCTGTGGCTTTGGTTGACATTTGATAAAGACAGCTTGATGGTTACATTTTTAAGTTCCTGAATATATACTCTGGTTCTTTCAAAAAAGAGTTAATGAGCTTATGAAAAGATGGCACTGGAATGGTTATTGGAAATAAATAAGTCAGGAATGGAAAATAAGGACTGAAGAAAAAATAGAAATTCAAAGATGCTTCTCATGGAGATTAATGCTGTGTATATGACTGAACGTCTCAACTTCAGGACCTCCTGTCAGCCTACAGAAGGTCAAATGTGGTAAGTGTAAACACACTAAACAAAAGACAATGGGGCAAAAAAAAATCAATACTTCATTATATGAGACTCAGTTCAGTACAGTTCAGTTAATCAGTCATGTCCGACTATTTGTGACCCCATGAACTGCAGCCAGGCCTCCCTGTCCATCACCAATCCTGAAGTTTTCTCAAATTCATGTCCATTGAGTCGGTGATGCCATCTAACTGTCTCATCCTCTGTCATCCCCTTCTACTGCCCTCAATCTTTCCCAGCATCAGGGACTTTTCAAATGAGTCAGTTCTTCGCATCAGGTGGCCAAAGTATTGGAGTTTCAGCTTCAACATCAGTCCTTCCAATGAACACCCAGGACTGATCTCCTTTAGGATGGACTGGTTGGACCCCCTTGCAGTCCAAGGGACTCTCAAGAGTCTTCTCCAACACCACAGTTCAAAAGCGTCAATTTTCGGCACTCAGCTTCTTCACAGTCCAACTCTCACATCCATACATGTCTACTGGAAACACCATGGCCTTGACTAGATGAATCTTTGTTGACAAAGTGATATCTCTGCTTTTCAATATGCTATCTAGGTTGGTCATAACTTTCCTTCCAAGGAGTAAGCGTCTTTTAATTTCATGGCTGCAATCACCATCTGCAGTGATTTTGGAGCCCCTCAAAATAAAGTCTGACACTGTTTCCACTGTTTTCCCATTTATTTGCCATGAAGTGATGGGACCAGACGCCATGATCTAAGTTTTCTGAATGTTGATTTTGAGCCAACTTTTTCACTCTCCTCTTTCTCTTTCATCAAGAGGCTCTTTAGTTTTTCTCACTTTCTGCCATAAGGGTGGTGTCATCTACATATCTGAGGTTGTTGATATTTCTCCCAGCAATCTTGATTCCAACTTGTGCTTCTTCCAGCCCAGCATTTCTTATGATGTATTCTGCATATAAGTTAAATAAGCAGGCTAACATTTTCCAATTCTAAACCTTAGACTGAAATTTTCACTTGGAATTGTGTATATGAAATATTGTTTGTTCACTAGACATTACACTTGGTAACATTTTACAGCAAATGCACAATCATTTCATGAAATTGTACATGGTTAAATATTTAACACAGCTGAGTAAAGATGAAATGTTTCCTTGGTATCTCTAATTTTCTCGAAGAGATTTCTAGTCTTTCCCATTCTATTGTTTTCCTCTATTTTTTTGCACTGATTACTGAGGAAGGCTTTCATATCTCTCCTTGTTATTTGGAACTCTGCATTCAAATGGATATATCTTTCCTTTTCTCCTTTGCTTTTCGCTTCTCTTCTTTTCACAACTATTTATAAGACCTCCTCAGACAGCCATTTTGCTTTTTTCCATTTCTTTTTCTTGGAAATGGTCTTGATCCCTGTCTCCTATACAATGTCGCAAACCCCCATCCATACAGGCACTCTATCAGATCTAGTCCCTTAAATCTCTCACTTCCACTGTATAGTATAAGGGATTTGATTTAGATCATACCTGAATGGCCTAGTAGTGTCCCCTACTTTCTTCAATTTAATTCTGAATTTGGCAATATGGAGTTCATGATCTGAGCCATAGTCAACTCTAGAGATATCTTCAAGAAAATTAGAGATACCAAGGGAACATTTCCTGCAAAGATGGGCTCAATAAAGGACAGAAATGGTATGGATCTAACAGAAGCAGAAGATATTAAGAAGAGGTGGCAAGAATATACAGAAGAACTGTACAAAAAAGATCTTCATGAGCCAGGTAATCACAATGGTGTGATCACTCACCTAGAGCCAAACATCCTGGAATGTGATGTTTGGGCCTTAGGAAGCATCACTATGAACAAAACTAGTGGAGGTGATGGAATTCCAGTTGAACTATTTCAAATCCTAAAAGATGATGCTATGAAAGTGTTGCACTCAATATGCCAGCAAAAGTGAAAGTTGGATAACTCAGTAGTGGCCACAGGACTAGAAAAGGTCGTTTTTATTCCAATCTCAAAGAAAGGCAATGTCAAAGAATGCCCAAGCTACCACACAATTACACTCATCTCACACGCTAGTAAAGTAATGCTCAAAATTCTCCACGCCAGGCTTCAGTGATACATGAACCGTGAATTTCCAGATTTTTAAGCTGGTTTTAGAAAAGGCAGAAGAACCAGACATCAAATTGCCAACATCTGCTGGATCATGGAAAAAGCAAGAGAGTTCCAGAAAAACATCTATTTCTGCTTTATTGACTATGCCAAAGCCTTAGACTGTAAGGATCACAATAAACTGTGGAAAATTCTAAAAGAGATGAGAATACCAGACCACCTGACCTGCCTCTTGAGAAATCTGTATGCAGGTCAGGAAGCAACAGTTAAAACTGGACATGGAACAACAGACTGGTTCCAAATAGGAAAAGGAGTACATCAAGGCTGTATACTGCCACCCTGCTTATTTAACTTATATGCAGAGTACATCATGAGAAAAGCTGGGCTGGATGAAGCACAAGCTGGAATCAAGATTGCCGGGAGAAATATCAATAACCTCAGATATGCAGATGACACCACCCTTATGGCAGAAAGCAAAGAAGAACTAAAGAGCCTGTTGATGAAAGCGAAAGAGGAGAGTGAAAAAGTTGGCTGAAACTTCAACATTCAGAAAACTAATATCATGGCATCCAGTCCCATCACTTCATGGCAAATAGATGGAGAAACAGTGGAAACAGTGGCAGGCTTTGTTTTTTGGGGCTCCAAAATCACTGCAGATGGTGACTGCAGCCATG
>NW_011495046.1:73009-75914 GCF_000754665.1 Bison bison bison | reverse complement strand
TTTTGGGGCTCCAAAATCACTGCAGATGGTGACTGCAGCCATGAAATTAAAAGACACTTACTCCTTGGAAGGAAAGTTATGACCAACCTAGGTAGCATATTAAAAAGCAGAGACATTACTTTGCCAACAAGGGTCTGTCTAGTCAAGGCTATGGTGTTTCCAGTAGTCATGTATGGATGTGAGAGTTGGACTGTAAAGAAAGCTGAATTCCGAAAACTGATGCTTTTGAACTGTGGTGTTGGAGAAGACTCTTGAGAGTCCCTTGGATTACAAGGAGATTCAAACAGTCCATCCTAAAGGAAATCAGTCCAGAATATCCATTGGAAGGACTGGTGTTGAAGCTGAAACTCCAATCCTTTGGCCACCTGATGCAAAGAACTGGCTCATTTGAAAATACCATGATGTTGGGAAAGATTGAAAGCGGGAGGAGAAGGGGATGAAAGAGGATAAGATGGTTGGATGTCATCACCAACTCAATGGACAGGAGTTTGAGAAAACTCTGGGAATTGGTGATGGACAGGGAGGCCTGACGTGCTGCAGTCCTTGAGGTCCCAAAGAGTTGGACACAAGTGAGCAACTGAACTGAACTGAGTAAAGATGGTTCTGTGAGCCATGCTTACATGGCAAATTCTGGTAATCTGAGTCATGTTGATGACAATTTTAAATGACCAGAAGTAGAGGGCACTTTTTTTTTCTTAAATGGGTGTTTCTCAGCCAGGCTTTTGTTAAGATCTAGATGGTAGAAAAATTAGATTTATACTCCTCAACTGGTGTTTGAGAAGCAAATGTCTGTACTGACTGTGCACTGAAGAAAGCTCTACATGCTTTGGAAACCGAATGAGGAGGTGTGTAGACTGACCTTTTCTCAAAACAGTTGGTGAAGAATCTGCCATTCTCCTTTGGATAAACTAATGATCCATTGATGCCCACAGGTGAGTGTTTCTTAGAAAGCCAATAAGTGTTATTACAAAAAAAATTTAGATATAATACAACACTTAAATAAGTCATACAATTTATACTCTCACATGACAAGAAAAAGGTTTTTACTTAACAGCACTTTTGCTTTGGGAGCAAATGCAATGATGCTGGTGATGAGGGTTTCATTGCTACACAACACAGCATGCTTTGGTCATAACAACAACAATAATAGTAATGATAATAGTATTATTTATTACAAGCTTGTGTATGAAGCACTGGTACCAGTGATTTACACATAACAACAGGTAATCTTCATCAAAAAAAGTAAACTTGGCATTATTGCCCAATTTTACAAAGGAAACTACTGAAATATGAAGGTCACACAGCTACTAAGGGTTGGAGCCTAGACAGTCTGATTTCAAATACTGATCTCTTAACCGATTTGCTAAAAATGAACAACTATAAGAATTATAATGGGAGAAACAAACTTATCAGCAGATAATCACATGATTGTCTACATTGGAACCTCAGCAGGATACCACAAATTAACCATTCTCCAGGGTTACTTGATAAAAAATCAACAAAGGACAATAAGTAGAGTTTCTATATCTCTGTAATATCCAACTAGAGAGGAAAAGTAATAGAAAAAAGATCCCATTCACGAAGTTGAAAAAAACTGTAGAGCATCTCAGAATAAACGTAACAAAAGATGTTTGAGACCGTCACGAATAAAACTGCAAAGCATTATAAAAGGATATAAATAAATCTAAATAAATTTAAAGATGAATGGCTGAGAAAAAAATCAATACTGTATTCCAAAATGATTGATATAGATTCAATTCCAATTAAATTCCCAAGCAGGACTTTTACAAAAATTGATCTATTAATCTCTAAAACTAATATGGAAGAGTGAGTCAAGACTAAAGAAAAATAAGATATCAAGATATAAAAAAGGCACAGTCATATACTTAGAGAATGAACTTATAGTTGCTGGGGGAAGGAAAGGGGAAGGGATAGTTAAGGAGTACACATTGCAATATTTAAAATGGATAAGCAACAAGGACCTACTGTATACCACATGGAACTATTTTCAATGTTATGTGACAGCCTGGATGGGAGGGGAACTTGGGGGAGACATACATGTATAAGTATGACAGAGTCCCATCGCTGTCCACCTGAAACTATCATAACCTTGTTAGTTGGCTATCAGTTCAGTTCAGTTAGTTGCTCAGTCGTGTCTGACTCTTTGTGACCCCATGAATTACAGCATGCCAGGCCTTCCTGTCTATTACCAACTCACGGAGTTCACTCAAACTCATGTCCATAGAGTCAGTGATGCCAACCAGCCATCTCATCCTCTGTCATCCCCTTCTCCTCCTGCCCCCAATCCCTCCCAGCATCAGGGTCTTTTCCAATGAGTCACCTCTTCACATCAGGTGGGCAGAGTATTGGAGTTTCAGCTTTAGCATCATTCCTTCCAAAGAAATCCCAGGGCTGATCTCCTTCAGAATGGACTGGTTGGATCTCCTTGCAGTCCAAGGGACTCTCAAGAGTCTTCTCCAACACCACAGTTCAAAAGCATCAATTCTTTGGCACTCAGCTTTCTTCACAGTCCAACTTTCACTTCCATATATGACTACTAGAAAAATCATAGCCTTGACTAGATGGACCTTTGTTGCCAAAGTAATGTCTCTGCTTTTGAATATGCTATCTAGGTTGGTTATAACTTTGCTTCCAAGGAGTAAGCATCTTTTAATTTCATGGCTGCAATCACCATCTGCAGTGATGTTGGAGCCCAAAAAAATGATGTCTGACACTCTTTCCACTGTTTCCACCATCTGTTTCCCATGAAGTGATGGGACCAGATGCCACGATCTCAGTTTTCTGAATGTTGAACTTGAAGCCAACTTTTTCACTCTCCTCTTTCTCTTTCATCAAGAGGCTCTTTAGTTCCTCTTCACTTTCTGCCATAAAGGTGGTGTCATCT
>NW_011495046.1:71931-72631 GCF_000754665.1 Bison bison bison | reverse complement strand
TGGAATGCTCTTCCTTTTTCCATGATCCAGCAGATGTTGGCAATTTGATCTCTGGTTCCTCTGCCTTTTCTAAAACCAGCTTGAATATCTGGAAGTTCATGATTCACGTATTGCTAAAGCCTGGCTTGGAGAATTTTGAGCATTACTTTACTAGCATGTGAGATGAGTGCAATTGTGTGGTAGTTTGAGTTTTCTTTGGCATTGCCTTTCTTTGGGATTGGAATGAAAACTGACCTTTTCCAGTCCTGTGGCCACTGCTCAGTTTTCCAAATTTGCTGGCATATTGAGTGCAGCACTTTCATAGCATCATCTTTCAGGATTTGAAATAGCTCAACTGGAATTCTATCACTTCCACTAGCTTTTTTCATAGTGATGCTTCCTAAGGCCCACTTGACTTCGCATTCCAGGATGTCTGGCTCTAGGTGAATGATCACACCATCGTGATTACCTGGCTCATGAAGCTCTTTTTGGTACAGTTCTTCTGTGTATTCTTGCCACCTCTTCTTAATATCTTCTGCTTCTGTTAGGTCCATACCATTTCTGTCCTTTATTGAGCCCATCTTTGCAGGAAATGTTCCCTTGGTATCTCTAATTTTCTTGAAGAGATCATCTAGTCTTTCCCATTCTGTTGTTTTCCTCTATTTCTTTGCATTGATTGCTGAGTACCCCAATACAAAATAAAAATTTTTTAAAAAGAAAA
>NW_011495046.1:68400-71831 GCF_000754665.1 Bison bison bison | reverse complement strand
ATCTTGTCCACAAAACACATTCAATCAATTTTTTATTGAAGTATAGTTGTTTTACAATTTTGTGTTAATTTCTGCTGTCCACCAAAGTGATTCAGTTTTTTATATATATATATATATATATATATATATATGAGCTAAGTTGCTTCAGTTGTGTCTGACTCTTATGACATTATGGACTGTAGCCAGCCAGGCTTCTCTGTCCATGGAATTTTCCAGGCAAGAATACTGTAGTGGGTTGCCACTTCCTCCTCCATGGGATCTTTCTGACCCAGGAATCCAACCTGCGTTTCTTATGTCTCTTGCATTGGCACGTGTGTTCCTTACCACTAGCGCTACAGTTATATATATACAAATTCTTTTCATATTCTTTCCCATTGTGTTTTATCACAGGGTATTGAATATAATTCTCTGTATTATACAGTGAGACCTTGCTGTTTATCCAAAACACTTTTAGTCTTAGTGTTAAGATTTTTGTTTTGTATTTTGCATACTTCAGATTTCCTAAAATTAATCAAATTCTATTTTTTAAAATAGCAGAGTAATTAAGTAATTAAGACAGCCAGCATTGGTGGAGCACATGGAAAGGACATAACCAACCACTAATTCATGAGCTGTACCCAGGGAATCAGAATCCCCTTGCTCCCCTCCCCTGTCCTTTTGATACACTTTCTTCCCCAGGCATTCCAACAGCTGGAGCCATTTTCAAGGATTCAGTCTTCAAAGTGATGATTTATTAAAATCACCTGGACTGATTGGAACAAGATGGTGGAGGAGTAGGTGGACATGGAGTACATCTCTCTCCATGGATACATCAGGAATACACCTTCAGACATAGAAGTACATGCAGAACACCAGCTGAAAGCAGACAGGAGTACCTGACCAGTGGAAAAGAATATACAGACCCACACAAAACTTGGTAGGATGAAGGAACTAGCGGGGAAAACAGGAATGTCAGTAAGACTGGACCTACCCTCAGTAGGTGGGGGAACTGAAGCAAGTGCCTGATCCCCACAGTGGGGAAATTATTGAGTCAGAGAAATATTTAAGGCTGAGAGTGAAATAGCTGATCTGCAGCAGCCTAAATGGAATGAGAATCAGATAGTCCTTGCCACAGCCATACATACTCTGGACAGGAACACTGGTCTCCTGGAAGGGGCAGCAGCTGGGAGCTGGAATTAAGGGATTGTTGAGCAATCCCAGGGCAAGGGCTGCTGTTGACTGCAGAGAGACGGATTGAGGGGATGTGAGGGAGGAGATGGTGGTGGGAAATACTGGTGGAGGAAAGCCAGGCAGCCATGGAAGCAAGACAATACTGCTGAGTCACAGGTAGTGGGTGGAGCCATCACCATAGCCTCTCTCTCCCCACATGCCAGCATAAGAACATAGATGTAAAAATCTTCAACAAAATTTTAGCAAACAGAATTCAGCAACACATCAAACAGCTCATACATCATGATCAATTTGGGTTTATTCCAGGTATGCAAGGATTCTTCAATATATGTAAATCAATCAGTGTGATATACCATATTAACAAATTAAAAGATAAAATTCATATGATCATCTCAATAGATGCAGAAAAAGCCTTTGAAAAAATTCAGCATGCATTTATAATTAAAACTCTTCAACAAATTGGCCTAGAAGGAACCTACCTCAACATAGTAAAGGCCATATATGATAAGCATACAGCAAACATTATTCTCAATGGTGAAAAACTAAAAGCATTCCCTCTAAGATCAGGAATAAGACAAGGGTGTCCACTTTCACCACTATTATTCAACATAGTTCTGGAAGTCCTTGCTACAGCAATCAGAGAAGAAAAAGAAATAAAAGGAATCCGGATCAGAAAAGAAGTAAAACTTTCACTGCTTGCAGATGACATGATACTGTACATAGAAAACCTTAAAGATAGTATCAGAAAATTACTAGAGCTAATCAGTGAATTTAGCAAAGTTTCAGGATACAAAATCAATACACAGAAATCATTTGAATTTCTATATACTAACAATGAAAAATCAGAAAGAGAAATTAAGGAATCAATCCCATTCACCATTTCAACAAAAAGAATTAAATATCTAGGAATGAATTTACCTAAGGAGACAAAAGAACTATACACAAAAAATTATAAGACACTGATGAAAGAAATCAAAGAAAACCTAAACAGATGGAGAGATAGTTAGTGTTCCTGGGTAGGAAGAATCAATATTGTGAAGATGACTATATTACCAAACATATTCTGCAGATTTAATGTGATCCCTATCAAATTACCAGTGGCATTTTTCGCAGAACTCGAACAAAAAATTTCACAACTCAAATGGAAACACAAAAGACCCTGAATACCTAAGAAGTCTTGAGAAAGAACAATGGAACCGGAGGAATCAACTTCCTGACTTCAGACTATACTACAAAACTACAGTCATTAAGACAGTATGGCACTGGCACAAAAACAGAAATATAGACCAATGGAACAAGATAGAAAGCCCAGAAATAAACTCATGCACCTGTGGGTACCTTATTTTTTACAAAGGAGGCAAGAATATAAAATGGGGCAAAGACAGCCTCTTCAATAAGTGGTGCTGGGAAAACTGGACAGCTACATGAAAAAGAATGAAATTGGAACACTTCCTAACACCATACACAAAGATAAACTCAAAATGGATTAAAGACCTAAATGTAAGACCGGAAACTATAAAACTCTTAGAGGAAAGCATAGGCAGAACACTCGATGACATAAATCAAAGCAAGGTCCTATATGACCCACCTCCTAGAGTAATGGAGATAAAAACAAAAGTAAACAAGTGGGATCTGATTAAATGTAAAAGCTTTTGCACAGCAAAGGAAACTATAAGCAAGGTGAAAAGACAACCCTCAGAATGGGAGAAAACAATAGCAAGTGAAACAACTGACAAAGGATTAATTTCTAAAATATACAAGCAGCTCATGCAACTCAACCCCAGAAAAACAAAGAACCCAATCAAAAAGTGGGGAAAAGACCTAAACAGACTTTTCTCCAAATAAGACATAAAGATGGCTAAAAAACACATGAAAAGGTGCTCAACTTCACTCATTATTAGAGAAATGCAAGTCAAAACTACAATGAGCATTCACCTCACACCGGTCAGAATGGCCCTCATCAAAAAGTGTACAAACAACAAATGCTGAAGAGGGTGTGGAGAAAAGGGAACACTCTTGCACTGTTGGTGGAAATGTAAACTGATATAGCCACTATGGAAGATGGTAAGGAGATTCCTTAAAAAACTAGGAATAAAACCACTATATGTATAGAACAGTCTTATGGACTCTGTTGGAGAGGGAGAGGGTGGGAAGACTTGGGAGAATGGCATTGAAACATGTATAATATCATGTATGAAATGAGTTGCCAGTTCAGGTTTGATGCACGATACTGGATGCTTGGGGCTGGTGCACTGGGACGA
>NW_011495046.1:67938-68300 GCF_000754665.1 Bison bison bison | reverse complement strand
CTGTGGCGGATTCATTTTGATATTTGGCAAAACTAATACAATTTTGTAAAGTTTAAAAACAAAATAAAATTTTAAAAAATTAAAAAAAAAAACACAAAAAAAACAAAAAAAACACCATATGACCCAGCAATCCCAGTCCTAGGCATATACCCTGGGGTAAACAAAATTGAAAGAGAAACATGTATATCATTGTTCATTGCAGGACTATTTACAAAAGCTAGAAAATGGAAATATCAATAACCTCATATATGCAGATGACACCACCCTTATGGCAGAAAGTGAGAAGAACTAAAGAGCCTCTTGATGAAAGTGAAAGAAGAGAGTGAAAAAATTGGCTTAAAGCTCAACATTCAGAAAACGAA
>NW_011495046.1:64793-67613 GCF_000754665.1 Bison bison bison | reverse complement strand
CTTTGAACTGTGGTGTTGGAGAAGACTCTTGAGAGTCCCTTGGGCTGCAAGGAGATCCAACCAGTCTATCCTAAAGGAGATCAGTCCTGGGTGTTCTTTGGAAGGAATGATGCTAAAGCTGAAACTCCAATACTTTGCCCACCTGATGTGAAGAGGTGACTCATTGGAAAAGACCCTGATGCTGGGAGGGATTGGGGGCAAGAGGAGAAGGCGATGACAGAGGATGAGATGGTTGGATGGCATTACCGACTCGATTGACATGAGTTTGAGTGAACTCCAGGAGTTGATGATGGACAGGGAAGCCTGGTGTCCTGTGATTCATGGGGTCACAAAGAGTTGGACACAACTGAGCAACTGAACTGAACTGAGAACATGGAAGCAACCTAGATGTCCATCGAAAGATGAATGGATAAAGAAGTTGTGGTATATATACCCAATGGAATATTACTCAGCCATAAAAAGGAACACATTTGAGTCAGTTCTAATGATGTGGACGAACCTAGAACCTATTATGCAGAGTGAAGTGAGTCAGAAAGAGAAAGATAAATACTGTATTCTAATACATATATACAGAATCTAGAAAAATGATACTAAAGAATTTATTTACAGGGCAACAGTGGAGAAACAGACATAAAGAATAGACTTATAGACATGGGGATAGGGAAAGAGAGGATGAGATGTAAGAAAAGAGTAACGTGGAAACTTACATTACCATACGTAAAATAGACAGCCAATGGGTATTTGCTGTATGGCTCAGGAAACTCAAAACAGGGGCTCTATATCAACCTAAAGGGATGAGATGAGGAGGGCGATGGGAGGGAGTTTCAAAAGTTTCAAAAGGGAGCAGATATATGTATACCTATGGCTGATTCGTGTTGAGGTTTAAACAGAAAACAGCAAAATTCTGTAAAGCAATTATCCTTCAATAAAAAATAAATAATTTTTAAAAAATCACTTGGTCCTAATACATGATTGAATACCAGTTAAGGCCTCTATGTAAACTTAAAATGTGGTGGTGGGCATAGAGATTGACTGGCTTGGTGGCCTCACAAGACAAGCCTCATGAGTAAGTTCTCTTGTTTATTGAATCTACCACCTCCTAGTCTGGAGTGATCTGCCTTTTTCTTCCATCTCTCAGTTGGCAAACCAGTTAGGAGATGGGAGAAATGGGCCTTGGTAAAGGGGTGTCCACAGAGAAAATCCCAAGTTGGTCTTTGGCCTCTGTGTTCTTTAGATGCTTGTGGATTGCTGTGTATATAGGGACTCCCTGAAAATGCTGGCTGGACTAATGTGCTTCTTCAAGGAACAGGGTGGAGTGCACTTCAGCAAAGAAAACCGCATGGCTGCACATTAGGCTGGGCTCTGCTGTGGGCAGTTCTGTGGTCACTGATACCCAACCAGAGGCAGAATTTTGGGTTAGACATTTAGAAGGAGGGCTGTGATTAGAGAAGAATGTGTGGGTGTCCACTACTCTGGCAGTTCAGGGCTGGCATATAAGATGGGCAAACTGGATAAGCTGGAGACATTTATGTGCTGCTTTGCAAAGCTAGAAGGGTAAAAGTTGCAACTGATCATGGTATGAGTGCTGGTGATAAAACAGGTTGGGGTGCCAAGAGGTGGAATCTTTGGGAAAATGAGTCTAGAGGAAGATGCTCTTGTGTTTGAGAGAAAGGATGACCCTTCAATAGATGCAGCAGACTGGGTGCATGGAAAAAAACACCCACTGTAGCACCTGGGTGGATGGCATATTGCCAAGAATGCCAGATTTCCACTGAAGTATTGGGCCGGCCAAAAGATTCGTTTGAGTTTTACTTTCACATCGTATGGAAAACCCTGCATGAACTTTTTGGCCAACCCAATGCAGTAACTTGGTTAATGCAATGATAGCTTGTTCTGTGTGTTCTAAACAGCCAAGGCAACTATCAAAGGAGTCTGAGGTTGCCCACCAAGGTTCTCAACACGCAAGGGATTGGCAGATTATATTAGGCAGACCAGTCCCTCTGAGTAAGGTTCTAAATGTGCCTTAGTTTGTGTGGACACCGTGTCTGGCCTATCCCAGCCTGCCATCACTAGGGACTAGAGAAGATGAGTACCATGTACGAATACCCTCCTCTACTAGATGGTGATTGGGATCACATTTCAAAGGTCGTGATGTGTTATTGTTGTTCTTTAGTCACTAAGTCGCGTCACTCTTTGCGACCCCATGCACTGAAGCATGCCAGGCTTCCCTGTCCTTCACTGTCTCCCTGAGTTTTCTCAAACTCATGTCCACTGAGTCAGTGATGCCATCCAACCATCTCATCCTCTGTTATCCCCTTCTCTTCCTGCCTTCAATCTTTCCCACCATCAGGGTATTTTCCAACAAGTTGGCTCTTCGCATCAGATGGTCAAAGTATTGAAGCTTCAGTTATCAGTCCTTCCAGTGAATACTCAGGGTAGACTTCCTTTAGGATTGACTGGTTTGATCTCCTTGCAGTCCAAGGGACTCTCAAGAGTATTCTCCAGCACCAAAATTCAAAAGCATCAGTTCTTCCACACTCAGCCTTCTTTATAAAGACTTAACTGAACACCCGAACTGATCCAATCCCCAGTCAAAGGACTTAATAAATTAGTGGTTTGGCTCTTGGTGGAAAAAAAAAAAAATGTGTTACTTCTTTTAGGTATTGGTGAAGAAGAACTATAGAGCCTCTTGATAAAAGTGAAAGAGGAGAGTGAAAAAGTTGGCTTAAAGTTCAACATTCAGAAAACTAAGATCATGGCAATCAGTCCCATCACTTCATGGGAAATAGATGGAGAAACAGTGGAAACAGTGTCAGACTT
>NW_011495046.1:64356-64693 GCF_000754665.1 Bison bison bison | reverse complement strand
CAGTCCCATCACTTCATGGCAAATAGATGGGGAAACAGTGGCTGACTTTATTTTTTGGGGCTCCAAAATCACTGCAGATGGTGATTGCAGCCATGAAATTAAAAGACAGTTACTCCTGGGAAGGAAAGTTATGACCAACCTAGACAGCATATTAAAAAGCAGAGACATCACTTTGTCAACAAAGGTCCATCAAGTCAGGGCTATGGTTTTTCTCATGGTCATGTATGGACATGAGAGTTGGACTATAAAGAAAGGTGAGTGCCAAACAATTGATGCTTTTGAACTGTTGTGTTGGAGAAGACTCTTGAGAGTCCCTTGGACTGCAAGGAGATCCAAC
>NW_011495046.1:55466-64256 GCF_000754665.1 Bison bison bison | reverse complement strand
ACATCCTAAAGGAGATCAGTCCTGGGTGTTCATTGGAAGGACTGATGTTGAAGCTGGAACTCCAATACTTTGGCCACCTGTCCTTCAAATGAATGTTCTGCTCACTTTATCCACAGTGGGAGTTATTTTCAAAGCTGCGGCCTTGAGAAAACAATATGTTGAGACCATCTGGACGGTATACTTGACTGAATCTCATTATGGCCTCTTTATGAACTTTTAAGGTTAAGGCAGGCTGGTGCAAAGATCTTCTCATCTTGCGACTGCACAAAACAAGCCTCGTTAATTTCCATAACTTGTAAATAGCACCTATCAATCTAGAGTGGCCTGCCTCTTTCTTCCATCTTTCCTTTCCCTCCTTGTGCAGGAACCAGTATTCAAACCAAAAATGAAATATTGGCATTAAAAAAATCAATGAACCAGAAGAGATCTAAAAACACAGATGCATGGGTGTGCATACACACTTGTATATATTTATAAACTTAAACAAGTGAAAATAAAAATAAGTGCAGAAGGATGGACTATTCACTAATTGATTCTGGAATATAATAGAGAAAAAAACTTGATTCCTATCTTATAAAACATAAAAATTATAACTGATTAGATACACATATAAATAATACAATTTTTAAAATGCTTAGAATAAGTAGATTATAGTAGTTTCAGGTTAAGAAGGCTTTTTGGAGGGATAGTTGATATACAATATTAAATAAGTTTCAAGTGTATAACATTTGTTGTTCATGTCTGACTCTTTGCAACCCCATGCACTGCAGTATCCAGGCTTCCCTGTTCTTCACTATCTTCTGCTGCTGCTGCTGCTGAGTCACTTTAGTCGTGTCCGACTCTGTGCGACCCCATAGATGGCAGCACACCAGGCTCCCCCGTCCCTGGGATTCTCCAGGCAAGAACACTGGAGTGGGTTGCCATTTCCTTCTCCAATGCATGAAAGTGAAAAGTGAAAGTGAAGTCGCTCAGTCATGTCCGACCCTCAGCGACCCCATGGACTGCAGCCCACCAGGCTCCTCCATCCATGGGATTTTTCAGGCAAGAGTACTAGAGTGGGGTGCCGTTGCCTTCTCCGCAGTTTACTCAAATTCATGTCCGTTGGGTCGGTGATGCCATCTAATCACTTCACCGTCTTCTGCCCTCTTCTCCTTTTGCCTTCTATCTTTCCCAGCATCAGGGTCTTTTCCAATGTGCACCATAGTACATAGTGTACAGCATAGTATACAGCATAGTGTACAACATAGATATTCACAATTAAAGATTATATTCCATTTATAGTTGTAAAATATTGGATATACCCCCTGTATTATACAATATTTTCTTGTAGCTTATTTTACACATGATAATTTGTACATTCATGCCCCATTGTTCTCTTGCCCTTCTCCCTTCCCTCTTCCCACTTACAGCCACTAGTTTTGTTCTCTAGATCTGTTTTATTTGTGTTGTACTCATCAGTTACTTTTACGTATTAGATTCCATTTCTGACTTATTTCGCTTGGCATTATAGACGTCCAAGTTCATCCACGTTGATGCAAATGGCAAAATTTTTATCTTTCTTATGACAGTGTAGTATTCCATCATGTGTGTATCCATTCTTTATCCATTTATCCACCGATGAACACTTAGGATACATCCATAAATTGTCGATTGTAAATAATGCTGCTATGAACATAGGTGTGCATGTATCTTTTCAAACTAGTGTTTTTTTCAGATACATACCTAGGTTTGGAATTGCTGGACCAGGTATTAGTTATATTTTTAGATTTTTTAGAAACCTCTATACTGTTTTCAACAGTGGCTATGCCAGTATACATTCCCAACAACAGTATAGGAGGGTCCCCTTTTCTCCACACCCTCTCCAGCATGTATTGTTTGTAGACTTTTTGATGATTGCCATTCTGACCAGTGTGATGTGATGCCTTTGTAGTTTTAATTTGCATTTCTCTGATTAACGATGCTGAGCATCATTTTGTGTGCCTATTTGCCATCTGTAAGTCATTTTTGGAGAAACGTCTATTCATGTTTTCTGCACATTTTTTGATCTGCTTGTTTTGTATTTTTGGTTGTTGAGGTCTATGTACTCTTTGTATATCTTGGATATTAATCCATTATCAGTTATATCATTTGCAAATATTTCCTCACATTCAGTAGATTGTCTTTTACTTTGCAGTGGTTTCCTTTGTTGTCCATAGGTCCCCTATGTGTTTTTGTTTTTGTTTCCTTTTGCCTTAGGAGACAGACAAAATATTGCTACAATTTATGTGAAAGAGTATTCCGCCTATTTTTTCTTCTCAGAGTTTTGTGTCTTAAATTTAGTTCTTTAATCCGCTTTGAGTTTGCTTGCTATAGTGTTAGACGATGTTTCATTCTTTTCCTTGTAGCTATTTGATTTTCCCAGCGCCACTTATTGAAGAGACTGTCATTTTGCCATTGTATATTCTTATCACCTTTGTCATAGGTTAATTGACCATAAGTGAATGGGTTTATTTCTGACTCTGTAGTCTGTTCCATTGAGCTATGTGTCTATTTTATGCCTGTGTAATACTGTTTTGATTACTGTAAGCTTGTAATACAGTCTAAAGTTAAAGAGCATATTTCCTCCATCTCTGTTCTTCTTTCACAAGATTTTATTGACTGCCAGAGATCTTATGTTTCCACACAAATTTTAAAATTATTCTAGTTCTGTGAAAAATACCAGTGGTATTGACAATGTAATTCTTCTAATCCATGAAAATGCTATATTTTTCCATCTGTTTGTGTCATCTTCAATTGTTTTTTTTCCACCAATGTCTTATAGTTTTTGGAGTACAGGTCCTTTGCCTCCTTAGGCAATTCCAAGTATTTTATTGCTCTTAATGCAATTATAAAGAAAATTGTTTCCTTAATTTCTCTGACAGTTAATTGCTAGTGTACAGAAATTCAACAGGTTTCTGTGTATTTTGTACTCTGTAAATTTATTGATGATCTTCAGTAGTTTTCTGTTAGCATCTTTAGAATTTTCTATGTATAATTATGTCTTCTACAATCAGAGACAGCTTTATTTCTTCTTTTCCAATTTGGAATTTTTATTTCTTACTGCTGTGACTAGGACAGATGGCCAGTACAACGTTGAGTAAACGTGACAAGAGTGGACATCGTGGTCTTGTCCCTGATCTTATATGAAACACTTTCAGCTTCTCACCATTGAGTATGATGTTTGCAGAGAGTTTGTCAGATAAAGTTTTTATCATGTTGAGATGTGCCCTTTATGCCCATTTCCTGGATAATTTTTATCCAGGAAATGTTACATTTTGTGTAAAGCTTTTTCTGCATCTATTGAAATGATCATATGGTGTTTGTTCTTCAATTTGTTGATGTGGTGTATCACATTGATTTTTTTGTGAATATTGAAAACCCTTGCATCCCTGGTATAGATCCCACTTAATCATGGGGTATGATCAATTTAACATACTGTTGGATTTGATTTGTTAATACTTTGTTGAAGATTTTTGTATCTATCTCCATTAGTGATATTGACTTGTAATTTTCTTCTTTGTGATATCATTATCTGGTTTTGGTATGAGGATGATACTGACCTTGGAGAATGAATTTGGATGAGTTCCTACCTCTGCAAATGTTTAGAATAGTTTGTGGAAGTTAGGTGTTAACTCTTTAAATGCTTGGTAGGAATCATCTGTGAAACCATCTAGTCCTAGACTTTTGTTTGTTGGGAGACTTTTTACTACTGATTAAATTTCATTATTGGTCATTAATCTGTTCATATTTTCTATTTCTTCCTGATAGTATTGGAAGATTGTTCATTTCTAAGAATTTGTCCATTTCTTCTAGACTGTCGATTTTATTTACATGTATTTGTTTGTAATAGTCTCTTCTGAGCCTCTGTATATCTGTGGTGTTAGTTTTGACTTCTCCGTTCTCATTTTTTTATCTTATTGATTTGAGCCTTCTCTAATTTTTTCTTGATGAGTCTGGCTGAAGATTGATCAGTTTTGTTTATCTTTTCACAGAACCACCTTTTAGTTTCATTGATCTTTTTATTTGTTTTTTATTTTTTATTTATTTATTTATTTTTAGTCGCTGCTTCATTTATTTCTGATCTTTATGATTTCTTTCCTTCTACTAACTTTAGATTTTGTTTGTTCTTCTTTTTCCAGCTCCTTTAGGTGTAAAGTTAGGTTGTTTGTTTGAGATATCCTTGTTTCCTGAGGTAAACTCACATAACTATCAACCACCTACTTAGAACTATTTTGCTGTGTCTCATAGATTTTTGAATTGTTCTGTTTGCATTACCAGTTCTCTCTAAGTATTTTTTGTACTTCTTTCAGAGATTCATTAGTTGTTTAGGAACATACTATTTAGTGTCTACTTTATTTTGCAGCTTTTTCTTATAGTTGATTTCTAGTTTGATAGCATTTTGGTCAGAAAAGTTGCTTGATATGATTTCAATTTTCTCAAATTGATTGAGTTTTCTTTTGTGACCTAACATGTTATCTATCCTGGGGAATATTCCATGTCCTTTTGAATAGAATGTATATTCTGCTGGTGTTGGATAGAATATTCTATCTATGTATATTGAAGCCCATCTGGTCTCATGTGTCATTGAAGGCCAGTTCCATATTGATTTTCTGTCTAGATGATCTGTACATGATGTAAGCAGGGTTTCCCCTACAATCATGTTACTGTCAATTTCTTCCTTTATGTCTATTAACATTTTACTAATGGAGACATATTAATACGTTTTTTGTTATCCAAACATTATTGACTAGAGACATTTCAATATTCACTTATGTAACAAATTGCTGGCCACAGGCCATAGCTTCTGCAAAAATCCTCCAGTCAATTATCTGTTACTATTTAATTTCTGTATTTAGGTGCTCTTATGTTGGGTGCATTATATATTTACAGTTGATGTATCTTCTTGAGTTGATCCCTCGATCACTATGTAATGTCATTCGTTGTTATTTGTGACAATATTTTAAAGTCTGTTTTGTCTGATATAAGTATTCTTCAGTTCAGTTCAGTCACTCAGTCATGTCCAACTCTTTGCAACCCCATGAATCACAGCACGCCAGGCCTCCCTATCCATCACCAACTCCCAGAGTTCACCCAAAACTCATCACTCGAGTCGGTGATGCCATCCAGCCATCTCATCCTCTGTCATCCCCTTCTCCTTCTGCCCCCAATCCCTCCCAGCATCAGGGTCTTTTCCAATGAATCAACTCTTCGCATGAGGTAGCCAGAGTATTGGCGTTTCAGCCTCAGCATCAGTCCTTCTAATGAACACCCAGGACTGCTCTCCTTTAGGATGGACTGGTTGGATCTCCTTGCAGTCCAAGGGACTCTCAAGAGTCTTCTCCAGCACCACAATTCAAAAGCATCAAATATTCTTACCATGGCTTTATTTTGATTTCTAAAAAGAAATATCTCTTAAAATACCTCCTTCTATCTTCTCACTTTCATTCTATGTTTGTCTTTAGATCTGATGTGAGTCTGCTGTGGTTCTTGTTCAGTGCCTAAGTTGTATGTAACTCTTTGTGACCCATGGACTGCAGCATGCCAGGCTTCCCTTTCCTTCACTATAGCCCGCAGTTTGCTCAAAGTTATGTCCATTGAGTTGGTGATACCATGCACTCATCTCATCCTCTGTTACCCACTTCTACTCCTGCCTGCAATCTTTCCCAGCATCAGGGTCTTTTCCAATAAGTCAGCTCTTCAGAAAAGGTGGCCAAAATATTGGAGCTTCAGCATCAGTCCTTTCAATGAACATTCAGGGTTGATCTCCTTTAGGTTTCACTGGTTTGATCTTCTTGCTATCCAAGGGACTCTCAAGAGTCTTCTACAGCACCATGATAGGAAAGCATCAATACTTCAGCACTGAGCCATCTTTATGGTCCAACTCTCACATCCATACGTGACTATTGGATAACCATAGCTTTGACTATATGGACTTCTGTCAGCAAAATGATGTCTCTGCTTTTCAATATGCTGTCTAGGTTTGTTACAGCTTTTCTTCCAAGGAGCAAGTGTCTTTTAATTTCGTGGCTACAGTCACCATCCACAGTGATTTTGGAGCCCAAGAAAATAAAATCTGTCACTGTTTCCACTTTTACCACAACTATTCATCATGAAGTGATGGGACCAGATGCCATGATCTTAGTTTTTTGAATGTTGAGTTTTAAGCAAGATTTTCATTCTTATAAAGAATCTCCTGGTTCTTCTTCAACTTTCTGCCATTAGAGTGGTGTCATTTGCATATCTGAGGTTGTTTACATTTCTCCCAGCAATCTTAATTCCAGCTTTCAGATTCATCCAGCCTGGCATTTCACATGATGTACTCTGCATATAAGTTAAATAAGCAGGGTGACAATATACAGCCTTGACGTACTCCTTTCCCAAAGTACTGTTGTACAGACTTTCCCAAAGTCTGTTGTTCCACGTCCAGTTCTAACTGTTGCTTCTTGTCCTGCATACAGATGTCTCAGGAGACAGGTAGTGTGTTCTGCTATTCCCATCTCTTTGAGAATTTTCCAGTTTGTTGTGATCCACACAGTAAAGTTTTTAGCATAGTCATTGAAGCAGAGTAGATATTTTTCTGGAATCCCCTTGCTTTTCCACGATCCTCTGCTTTTTCTAAGTCTAGCCTGTACATCTGGAAATTCTTGGTTCACATACTGTTGAAGCCTAGCTTGAAGAATTTTGAGCATTAACTTGATAGCGTGTGAGATGAGTGCAACTGTATGGTAGTTTGAACATTCTTTAGCATTGCCTTTCTTTGGGATTGGAATGCCAACTGATCTTTTCCAGTCCTGTGACCACTGCTGAGTTTTCCAAATTTGTTGACATATTGAATGCAGCACTTTCACAGCATCATCTTTTAGGATTTGAAATATCTCAGCTGGAATTCCATCACCTCCACTAGATTTGTTCATAGAAAGGCTTCCTTGGGCTTCCCTGGTGGTTCAGCTGGGAAGAATCCACCTGCGATATGAGAGACCTGGGTTTGATCCCTGGGTTGGGAAGATCCCCTTGAGAAGGGAAAGCCTACCCACTCTAGTATTTAAGTCTAGAGAATTCTATGAACATGGAGTACATAGGGTTGCAAAGAGTCAGACACTACTGAGCAACTTTCACACATACAAGTACAATGCTTCCTAAGGCCCACTTGACTTCACACTCCAAGATGTCTAGCTCTAGGTGAGTTCCATGCCGTTGTGGTTATATGGATCATTAAGACCTTTTTTGTAGTTTTCTGGGTATTTTTGCCACCTCTTCTTAATATCTTCTACTTCTGTTCTGTTCTTGCCATTTCTATCCTTTATTGTGCCCACTTTTGGATGGAGTGTTCCCTTGATATCTCTAGTTTTCTTGAAGAGATCTCTAGTCTTTCCCATACTGTTGTTTTCCTCTCTTTCTTTGCATTGTGCACTTAAGAAGGATTTATTATCTCTCCTTTCTAATCTCTTGAACTCTGCATTAAGTTGGGTATATCTTTTCCTTTCTCCTTTGCCTTTCACTTTTCTTCTTTTCTCAACTATTTGTAAAGTTTTCTCAGACAACTGCTTTGCATTCTTGCACTTCTTTTTCTTTGAAGTGGTTTTGGTCACTGCTTCCTATACAATATTATGAACTTCTGTCCATAGTTCTTCAGGGATTCTGTCTACCAGATCTAATCCCTTGAATCTGTTCATCTACCCCACTGTATAATCATAACCACTGTATAATCATAAGGGATGTGATTTAGGTCAACGAAAGGCAATGCCAAAGAATGCTCAAACTACTGCACAATTGCCTTCATCTCACACGCTAGTAAAGTAATGCTCAAAATTCTCCAAGCCAGGCTTCAGCAATACATGAACCATGAACTTCCAGATGTTCAAGCTGGTTTTAGAAAAGGCAGAGGAACCAGAGATCAAACTGCCAATATCTGCTGGATCATCGAAAAAGCAAGAGAATTCCGGAAAAACATCTATTTCTGCTTTATTGACTATGCTAAAGCCTTTGACTGTGTGGACCACAATAAACTGTGGGAAATTCTGAAAGAGATGGGAATACCAGGCTACCTGACCTGCCTCTTGAGAAGCCTATATGCAGGTCAGAAAGCAAAAGTTAGAACTGGACATGGAACAAGAGACTGGTTCCAAATAGGAAAAGGAGTATGTCAAGGCTGTGTATTGTCACCCTGCTTATTTAACTTATATGCAGAGTACATCATGAGAATCGCTGGACTGGAGGAAGCACAAGCTGGAATCAAGATTACCAGGAGAAATATCAATTACCTCAGGATGCAGAGCACTAAAGAGCCTCTTGATGAAAGTGAAAGAGGAGAGTGAAAAAGTTGGCTTGAAGCTCAACATTCAGAAAACGAAGATCATGGCATCTGGTCCCATCACTTCATGGCAAATAGATGGGAAAATAGTGGAAACAGTGGCTGACTTTATTTTTCTGGGCTCCAAAATCACTGCAGATGATCACTGCAGCCATGAAATTAAAAGATGCTTACTCCTTGGAAGGAAAGTTATGACCAGCCTAGACAGCATATTCAAAAGCAGAGACATTAGTTTGCCAACAAAGGTCCATCCAGTCAAGGCTATGGTTTTTCCAGTACTCATGTATGGATGTGAGAATTGGACTATAAAGAAAGCTGAGTGCAGAAGAATTGATGCTTTTGAACTGTGGTGTTAGAGAAGATTCTTGAGAATCCCTTGGACTGCAAGGAGATCCAACCAGTCCATCCTAAAGGAAGTCAGTCCTGGGTGTTCATTGGAAGGACTGATGTTGAAGCTGAAA
>NW_011495046.1:38375-55366 GCF_000754665.1 Bison bison bison | reverse complement strand
CACCTGATGCAAAGAGCTGACTCATTGGAAAAGACCCTGATGCTGGGAAAGATTGAGGGCAGGAGGAGAAGGGGACGACAGGGGATGAGATGGTTGGATGACATCACTGACTCGATGGACATGGGTTTGGGTAGATTCCAGGAGTTGGTGATGGATAGGGAGGTCTGGTGTGCTGTGGTTCATGGGGTTGCAGAGAGTTAGACACGACTGAACAAGTGAATTGAAATGAACTGAATGGTCCAGTGGTTTTCCTGACTTTCTTCAATTTAACCCTGAATTTTGCAATAAGGAGCTGATGATCTCAGCTCCAGGTCTTGTTTTTGGTGACTGTATAGAACTTCTCCATCTTTGGCTGAAAAAAATATAATCAATCTAATTTTGGTTGACCAGCCAGTGATGTCCATGTGTAGAGTGGTCTCTTCTCCCATGAGGACACCACAATCACAACTAGCTGTTGAACAACTGTTGACAGAGGATGTTGTACCTCACCAAACCAAGATAGCCCACATCCAGGGACAAAGGAGAAGCTTCAGTGAGATGGTAGGTGGGACCCAGTCACAATAAAATCAAATCCCATACCCAATGGTTGGGCAACTCACAAACTGGAGGACAATAATACCAAGGAAATTTGCACACTGTTGTGAAGGTTTTAGGCCCCACATCAGACTTCCCAACTTGAGAATCCAGCAAAGGAACTGGGAACCTCCAGGGAATCTGACTTTGAGTCTGTTGTTGGCAACATATATATGGGTCTTGTTTTTGTATCCATTTAACCACTCTGTCTTTTGATTGGAGCCTTTAATCCATTTACAGTTAAAGTAATTAGTGATATGTGCCATTTTGCTAATTGTTTCAAGTTTGTTTTTTTATATTTTTTAATAGGTTCCTTCTTTTGTGATTGGATGTCTATCTTTATGTTTGGATTCCTTTCAGTTTGTGTGTGTGGTTTATTATAGATTATTGGTTTTCAGTTACCATGAGGTCTATAAATATAGCAACAGAAATGGCAACCCACTCCATACTCTTGCCTGGAAAATCCCATGGATGGAGCCTGATAGGCTACAGCCCATGGGGTTGCAAAGAGTTGGACACGACTGAGAGACGCAACTTCACTTCGTGTTTGTGTGTATGAATATGACTTTTGAGTTATTGATCTCTTAATTTCAAATTCATTTTAACAACCCTGTATTTGCACTCTCCTCCCCTCATGATTACTGATTCTGATATCATATTTTACATCTAATTGTTTTGTGTGTTCCTTAACTGCTTATTGTGGATATAGATGATTTTACTATTTTGTCTGTTAACCTTTCTACTAGCTTTGTGCATAGGTGACTACCTAACTTTACTATATGTTTACCTTTGCCAAGGAGCTTTTTCCTTTCATAATTTTCTCATTGTTTCTCATTGCGGGCTTTACTTTTTCTCTTAAAGAAGTTTCTTCAACGTTTCTTGTAAAGCTGTTTAGATGGTATTAGAACTCTTTTAGTTTTTACTTGTTTGTAAAGTGTTTGATCTCTCAGTCAAATCTGAGAGACTTGCCAGGTAGAATATTTTTATTGTAGGTTTGTCTCATTGATCTCTATCAATATATCATGCCATTTTCTTCTGGCTTGCAGTTTCTGCTGAAAAGTCAGCTGATAGCCTTCTGGGAGTCCCCTTGTACATAATGTGTTGCTTTCCCCTTGTTGATTTTCATATCCTCTTTATCTCCAATTTTTGCTGTTTTAATTACAGTATGTTTTGGTGGGTTCCTCACTGAATTCTCTGTTTCCTAGACTGGTCTATTTCCTTTACCACGTTAGGAAATTTTTTAATCATTATGTCTTCAATTATGTTCTCAGATTTCTTCTCTCTCTTTTCCTTCTAGGGTTTCTGTAATACAAATATTAGTGCGCTTGGCATTGTCCCAAAGGTCTTCTAAACTGGATGCATTTATTTTCCCTTCTTTTTCTTCTGTTCAGTGTTGGTGATTTCCACTACTTTCCTCCAGCTCAGTGACCATTGTTCTGTATCATTTAGTCTACTATTGACTCCTCGTGTACTTTTCATTTCTATCCCTATACACCCATTTTGCTCTTGAGTTCTTTGATCATCTTTACAGTCACTACCCTGAACTCTCTTGGGTCAATTGCCTATCCCCACTTCACTTCATTCTTCTTCTGGAGCTTTATATTGTTCCTTCTTTTGGAACATGCTCCTCTGTCACCTCATTTTGCCTAAATTCCTCTTTTTGTTTCTATTTATCTGGTACATTGGTTTTGTCTCAACCTTGGAGAAGTGGCTTTTTTAGGAGGCATCCTATGGGTCCCAAAAGCACACTACCCTCATCCCCAAAGTTATATGCTCTAGGGGTTCCCCTTGTGAGTGTTGTGTGGCTCTATCTATTATGAAAAATTATGTGGGCAGTCTGATAGGCCTGGTTGGCTTCTAGTCTACTTGGTTGTCAGGTCCTACCTTGTGGGAAGGCCACCAATTGCTGGTTGGTGGGACTCAATCAACAGACAGCTGACTGTGGAATCCTAGTGTCCCTGGGGTTAGTGCTAGGTCCAGTCAGTTCAGTTCAGTTCAGTTGCTCAGTTGTGTCTAACTCTTTGCGACCCCGTGGACTGCAGCATGCCAGTGCTAGGTTACTTGTGGTTAAAGTCAGAGTCCAGGATACCCAGGGCTGTTTTCATATCCTGGTGGATGAAACCAGCCCTGGGGTTACTGCCAGTATCCTGGCAGTTAGAACCAGGTCCTGGAGCTTGGTTGCAGAGTGCATGGGTCACAGAGCTGGTGTCAAATCACTAGTTTGGTGGGGCTGGTTCATGAAACAGTTGGAATCAGTCTTGAAGCTTATGTTGGTCTGCTGGTTTATGGGACCAGAGCCCAGTGGGTCATAGAGCAGATTCTGGCTTGCTCATGAGCAAGTTCAGTCCACAGACTGAAGCACTACAGTTTTCTTACAACTGGTGTCTGCTCACTGATGGGTAAGGCTGGGCCTGAGGCTAGAGGAGGCTTCCTGGAGTACAAGGCCAGGACTTAGGCATTCTGGGGCTGGTACCTGTGCACTAGTGAGTGGAGGTGGGTCCCAGAGTGCCTGGTTGGAGCACCCTGGAAGTTTATGGTCTAGCACCTATGCAGTGGTATGTGTCGTTGTGCCCTGAGCCCTTTGAAGAACAAGAATGTTTCCAGGGGTGACTTTAGGCTCAGAGAGACTTAAAGCAGCCTGTCTGCTGGTAGATGGGGCTTTGTCCATGCCCAGTTAGGTGTTTGGCCTGAGGCATCCTGGAACTAGCAGCAGTGGGCTGTTGGTCCAGGGCAGGGCTAAGTTCTGGGGCTAATAAGCTAGAGGGAGTATTCTAAAATGGTACTCGCCAGCACCTGTGTCCACATAGTAGAACAAGCTTCCCAAAATACTTGACACCAGTGTCTATGTCCCCAGGGTGAGCTGCAGTTGCCTCCTGCCTCATCAGGAGACTCTCCAAGATAAGTAAGTAGGTCTGACTTGTGTGTGTGTGCTCAGTTGCTCAATCATGTCCAACTGTCTGTGGCCCCATGGACTGTAGCCCATCAGATTCCTCTGTCCATAGAATTTTCCAGGTAAGAAGGCTGGAACAGGCTGCTATTTTCTACCTCAGGGGATCTTCCTGACCCAGGGATCGAATCTACATCTCTTGGTGTCTCCTGCATTGGCAAGTGAATTCTTTACCACTAGCACCATTTACGAAGCCCAGATCTGACCTAAGTTCCTATCAAATTACTGCCTCTTCCCTGGGTCCCAGAGTATGTGAGATTCTGTCTGTATCCTTTAAGAGTGAAGATTCTATTTCCTCTAGCCCTCCTAAAATTAAACCCAACTTGCCTTCCAAGTCAAATATTCTGGGGTCTTATCTTCACAGTGCAGGACCACCCGTCTGGGGAGCCTCATGTGGGGTTCAAGTCTCTCACTCCTTTGGGAGGATGTAACAATTGTAGATATTCTCCCATGTGGTGGGTTGCCCTCCAGGGGGATTTGGCACTTGACTATATCGTGATTCCAACTCTCCAATCACCTCATTGTGGTACCTTCTTTATATATTTATGGAAGATCTTTTCTGATAGGTTCTGGTCTTTTTTATTGATGGTTGTTCTGCAAATATGTGATTTTGATGTCCCTGTGAAAGGAGGTGAACTAAGTCTTTCTACTCCACCATCTTAGCCAATATCCTTAAGAAGCCTTTCTCAAACTGCAAAAAAAGCAAAAATCATAAGGGAACACTAAAATTTTTCCTACATAAATATCTTAGGTTGGGAATATCCCCTGGAGAATGGAATGGCTACCAACTCTAGTATTTTTTCCTGCAGAATTCCATGGACAGAGGATCCTGAGGCCACAAAGAGTTGGCTGAATGAGCAACTAACACACAAGAAGTAATGAAAAAAATTGGGAAAGATATGTGCAGTACATAAAGCACTCAGGCATACTAAACAAAATATATAAAGCCCTAAAATTTAAAAAGCAACCTAGAAGACAAATGGTTAAGTACATGGACTTCAGGAGGAAAACCATATGACAATAAATATTATTATAATTAATCTCACTAACAGTGGGGTAAAGCAGACTAAAATCACAATGAGATACTATTTTATACTTATCAGATCAACAAAACCTGTATGAGATCATATGTACCAAATGCTAAGTACATAGGTAAATAGATCTCTTGAATGTTCTACTGGTATGTAGACACAATCATTCCAGAGGATAGTCTGGTAATATATTATAATTGAAGACATTTATATCCTTCAAACAAATCATTCCATTTCTAAACGTATATTCTAGAAACTCTGGCACAGGGGCACAAAGAGAAATGCACAAAAGTTTTCACTAAGCATTGTTTATTTTGCTACTATAGATTACTTGGCTATTATAATCTAAAATAATCTAACTTTGGGTCATAATAAATTGTGGCATATTCTCATGATGAAAAATTATGCAGCAATTTAAAAATATGAATTAGATCCTCATGAATTAATATGTACATATCTGATTTTGAATGAAAAATTTGCAGAAGGATGACATTTATGTAAATGCATAAAACACAAGAACAATTTTCTATACATATGAACATATTTATGTTATAAAAGTATGAGTGCAAAGGACACATAAAAACCCTGGAACAGATTTTACCTTTAGAATGGGGAGAAGGAGATGAATACAGAAGGGAATTCAAAAGAGACTCTGTAAAAAATGTTCTCTGTTAAGAGTGACTCAACAATTAGCAAAATGTCACCATTTGTTAAAACATTCTCTTTTCACTAAATCTTTGAAATATTTTATAATTTTGAAAAATAGGCAAACTCAAGTCCAGAGTTTTATTAACATCTCTGTTCCCCTTTTATTCTTGGAAATTCTAAAACTCCTAGGATTCCTTTATTTTCCTCCCAGTGGCCCTCTCCCATCCACCACTGATCCATTTCCTTGCCCCCTCTCTTCTCAGCTCCCAGCATAGTTGGGTCTGAAATACTGCTTCTCACTCTTCCTGCTGCATTTCTTGTTTTTTTTAATAAATCTATTCATTTTTTATTTTATTTTTTAATATAAACTTATTCATTTTAATTGGAGGCTAATTACTTTACCCTATTGTAGTGGTTTTGCCATACATTGACATAAATCAGCCACAAACAGTCTTCCTTTACCATTGAGACTCTGCCTCAACACTGTTTTCTTTTTTTTCCCAGATGGATTGGAGGATGGAGGAGTTGGGAGAGGCATGACACAACAGATGAAAATAAACAAGCAAAAGGAAGCAGGAAGGCCATGAACCCCCACTGATCATTTTTTTAAATTATAGTATAGTTGACACTTTCAGTCATACAGAATAGTGATTTAGTATTTTTGCAGATTATACTCTATATTATTACAAGATAATGGCTATAATACCCTGTGCTATAGAGTAAATCTTTGTTGCTTATCCATTTTATACACAGTAGTTTGTTAATCCCATACTCCTAATTCCTCCCTACTTTCTCTCCTGTTTCATAGCCATAAGATTGTTTTCTCTATCTGAGTCTTATTGTTTTTACATATACATTAATTTGTGTTTTTGAGATTCCACACATAAGTGATATCATACAGAATTTTTCACTCTCTGATTTATTTCATTAAACATAATATTATCTAGGTCCATTCATGTTGCTGCAAACGGCAGTATTTCATTCTTTTCTATGGTTGAGTAATATTCCATTGTGTAGGTCTATGTACATTGTGTCTGTATATATACACATGTATGTATATGTGTATGTATATATGGTGTTTGGGTTTCTTACATGTCTTGGCTATTGTAAATAATCCAGTTATGAACATTAGGGTACGAGTATCTTTCCAAATTAATGTTTTCATATTTTCTGGAAATATACTGAGGAGGAGATTGCTAGATCAGACGGTGGTTGAATTTTTAGTTTCTTGAGAAACTTGCATGTTGTTTTCAATAGTGACTGCACCAATTCACATTCTTCCCAACAGTGTGCAAGGGATCTCATTTTTCCACATCTTCACCAACATTTGATATTTATAAACTTTTTGAAGATGGTCATTCTGATAGGTGTGAAATGATAGCTCTTTGTCTTACTTTGCATTTCTCTAAAATAATTAGTGAGGTTGAGCTTCTTTTCATGTGCCTGTTAGCCATCTGTATGTATTCTTTAGAAAAATGTCTATTCAGATCTGCACATTTTATGATTGGTTTATTTTTTTTATTGAATTATGGTTGAATTATAATATTTCACGAGTTTCATGTGTACAGTGTAGTGATTTCATTTTTTTTCAGAGTATGTTCTATTATAGGTTATTACAAAATATTGGATATAATTCCCTGTTCTATACGGTAAATTCTTGGTTGCTTACATATTGTATCTATAGTAACTTGTATCACTTCATCCCATACTTCTAATTTGTCCATCACCCTTTTGGTGACCATAAGTTTGTTTTCTTTGTCAATGAGTCTGTTTTTGTACACAGACTCATTTATACTATATTCTCTATTCCACTTATCAGTATATATAGTGTTTGCCTTTCTCTGTTTCACTAAGTGTAATATTCTCTATGTTTATTGATACTGCTGAAAATGGAAATATTTTACTTTTTTCAATGGTTGAGTAATATTTCATTGTGTATTGATATATAATTTCTTCTTAAGTCTGTTAATGGACACTTGTCATGTTTCTATGGCATGGATATTGTAAATAGTGCTGCTATGAACATTAGGGTGTATGTATCTTTTTCAATTAAAGTTTTCACTTTTTCCCAGATCTATACACAGGAGTGAGATCACTGGATCATATGCTAGCTCTGTTTTTACTTTTTTTAGGAAACCTCCATACTATTTTCCATAGTAGCTGTACTAAGTTACATTCCAACCAACAATGTATGAGAGGTTTTCTTTCTTTACACCCTCCTCATTATTATTTGTAGACTTTAACATTTTTTATTAGAGTATAGCAGATTTAAAATATTGTGTTAATTTCAAGTGCATAGCAAAGTGAATCAGTACTACATATACATATGCCTACTTTTCTAAAATTCTTTCCCCATATAGGCATACAGAGTATTGACTAGAAGTCCTTCTGCTACACAATAGGTCCTCATTAGTGAATCCGCTCAGTCATGTCTGACTCTTTGTGACCCCGTGGACTGTAGCCCACCAAGCTCCTCCGTCCATGGGATTCTCCAGGCAAGAATACTGGAGTGGGTTGCCATTTTCTTCTCCAGGGGATCCTTCTGACCCAGGGATCAAACCCAGATCTCCCGCATTGCAGGCAGACACTTTAACCTCTGAGCCACCAGGGAAGCCCTAGGTCCTCATTAGTTACCTGTTTTATAAATAGTGGTGTATACCTGTCAACCCTAATCTCCAAATTTATCCCTTTCCCCATCTCACTCACTGGTACCCATAAGTTGTTTTTTGTTTTTGTTTTTTTTCCTTACATCTGCAATTCTATTTCTGTTTTGTAAAGAAGTTTGTTTTTACTCCCATTTTAGATTCCACATATATGCAGTATCATGATATTTGTCTTTCTCTGACTTGACTTTGTGTGACAGCCTCTAGGGCCATCCACATCTCTACAAATGACCTAAATAACCCATTCCTTTTCATGGTTGAATAATATTCCATTGTATACACGTACCACATCTTTATGCATTCCTCTGTGGATGGATATTTAGGTTGCTTCTGTGTCTGGGCTATTGTAAATAGTGCTGCAATGAATATTGGGGTGCACATATCTTTTGAAATTATGGTTTCCTCTGGATATATGCTGAGAAATGGGATTGCTGGATCACATGGTTGCTCTATTCTTTAGGTTTTTAGAAAACCTCCATACCATTCTCCATAGTAGCTGCACCAGTTTACATTACTACCATCAGTGTAGGAGGGTTCCCTTTTCTCCACAGCCTCTCCAGCATTTATCGTTTGTAGACTTTTTGGTCATGGACAGTCTGATTGGTGTGAGATGATACCTCATTGTAGGTTTTTTCTGTTTGTTTGTTTTTTGCATTTCTCTAATGATTAGTGATGCTAAACATCTTTTCATGTGCCTGTTGGGCATCTGTCTGTCTTCTTTAGAAAAATGTCTATTTAGATCTTCCATCCATTGTTTGACTGGGTTGCTTGTTATCTTGATCTTTAACTGCATAAGCTGTTTATATATTTTGAAGATTAATTCCTTGTCAGTTGCTTCATTCCCAAATATTTCCCCCCATTCTGTAGGTTGTCTTTTTGTTTTGTTTATAGTTCCCTTTGTTTTGCAAAACCTTATGTTTAATTAGGTCTCATTTGTTTATCTTTGTTTTTATTTTCATTAGCCTAGGAGGTGAATCAAAAAAAATCTTGCTGAGATTTATGTCTAAGAGTGTTCAGCCTGTTTTCCTCTAAGAGCTTTACAGTATCCGACCTTACATTTAGGTCTTTAATGCATTTTGAATTTATTTTTGTATATGCTATTAGGGAGTGTTCTAATTTTATTCTTTTACATGTAGCTGTCCAGTTTCCTAGCACAACCTACTGAAGAGACTGTATTTTCTCCATTGTACATTCTTGTCTCCGTTGTCATAGATTAAATAATCACAGAAGCATGAGTTTATCTCTGGGCTTTCTATCCTGTTCCATTGGTCTACATTTCTATTTTTGTTCTATACCATCCTGTCTTGATTACTGTAGCTTTGTAGAATAGTCTAACGTCAGTGAGCCTGATTTCTCCAGCTCCATTCTTCTTTCTCAAGATTGCTTTGTCTTTTGTATTTCTATACAAATTGTAACTTTTGTTCTAGTCCTATGAAAAACTACCATCGTAATTTGATAGGGTTTATATTGAATCTGTAGATTGCTTTGCATAATGTAATCATTTTCAAAACATTGATTCTTACAATCCAGGAACATGGTACATCTCTCCACTTGCTTGTGTCATCTTTTATTTAATTCATCAGTATCTTACAGTTTTCTGAGTGTAATTCTTTTGTTTCCTTAGGAGGGTTTATCCCTAGGTATTTTATTCTTTTTGATGCACTGGTAAACATGGTTTACTCTTTGATTTCTCTTTCTGATCTTTCATTGTTAGTGTATAGGAATGCAAGTAATTTCTCTGCATTAATTTTTTATCCTGCAATTTCACTCAATTCATTGATGAGCTCTAGTAGTTTTTCTGGTAGCATCTTTAGGGTTTTCTATGCATAGTATCATGCCATCTGAGACAGTGACAGTTTTACTTCTTCTTTTTCAATTTGGATTTATTTCTTTTTCTTCTCTGATTGCCTTGGCTAGAACTTTCTGTTGACTAATAGTAGCCATAGTGGGCATTTTTGTCTTGTTCCTGATTTTAGAGTAAATACTTTCTATTTTTCACCATTGAGAATGATGTTTGCTGTGGGTTTGTCATATATGGACTTTACTATGTTGAAGTAGGTTCCCTCTACACCCACTTTCTGGAGAGCTTTTTTTTAAAAAATCATAAATAGATGTTGAATTTTGTCAAAAATATTTTCTGCATCTATTGAAATGATCATGCATTTTTTATTACTCAGTTTGTTGATGTGATATTGTGGTGTATCACACTAACTTATCTGCAGATATTGATAAATTCTTGCATTCCTGGAATTAATCCTACTTCATTATGGTGTATGACTCTTTTAATGTGTTGTTTGATTCTGCTTGCTAGTATTTTGTTGATGATTTCTGTGTCTATGCTCGTCAGTGATAATGACCTGTAATTTGGTGGAGGGATGTGTTGGTATATCTTTGTCTGCTTTGGTATCACCACGACAGGCTTTGTGGAATGAGCCTTTAAAATTTTTTGGAAAAGTTTCAGGTTGACCTTCCAGATGGCTCAGTGGTAAGGAATCTACCTACCAATGCAGGAGACACAGGAGACATGGGTATAATCCCTTGGACAGGATGATCCCCTGGAAGAGGAAATGGCAAACTGCTCCAGTATTCTTGCTGGGAAAATCCCATGACCAAGAAGCCTGGTTGGCTACAGTCCATGGGGGTTGCAAAAGAGTGGGACATGAGTAAGCAACTGAGCACATCAGAAGGTTAGGTGTTAACTCTTCTCTAAATGTTTGATAGAAACGTCTATGAAAGCATCTGGTCCTTGACATTTATTTGTTGGAAGATTTTTAATCACAGCTTCAATTTCAGTATTCATGTCTGGTCTGTTCATATTTTCTGCTTCTTCCCAGGTATATAACTGAACCAAGAAGAAGTAGAAAATATTAACTGACCAATCATAAGTATTGAAATTGTTGACTTTTTCATGATATCTTTCTGACCAGTATGAAGTGAAAGCTCTTTGTGATTTTTATTTGTATTTCTATAAAAATTAGCAATGCTGAACATCTTTTCATGTGCCTGTTAGTCATTTTATGTCTCCTTTGGTGGGGGGAAGTGTCTATTTAAGTCTTCTGTCCATTTCTTGTTTTTTTTAATTTTGAGTCAGAGCTATTTTTATATTTTGGACATTAATTTTTGTTAGTACAACATATTTCCTCCCATTGCATAGAATGTTTTTCTCATTTTGTTGATGGTTTCCTTTGCTTTCGAAAAGCTTTTAAATTTGACTAGACCTCATTTGTTTATTATTTATTTTATTTCTTTCGCATTAGGAGACTGATCTAAGAAAATATTGCTGGGATTTTTATCAAAGAATGTTTTACCTATGTTCTCTTCCAGGAGTTTTATTATGTCATGTCTGATATTTAGGACTTTAAACCATTTTGAGTTTATTTGTGTGTATGGTATAAGGGAGTATTCGTTGATTTACATGTAGCTGCTCAGCTTTCCGATCAATATTTGCTGACCAGACTGTCTTTTCTTCATTTCTTCATTGTATATTCTTGCTTCCATTGTCATAGATCAATTTACCATGGGTACACAGGTTTATGTCTGGGCTCTGTATTCTGTTCCCTAGGTCTATACGTCTGTTTTTGTGCCAGTATCACACTATTTTGGTTATGTACCTTTGTAGTATAACATGAAGTCTGGAAGGGTTATATATCTGCTGCTGCTGCCGCTATGTCACTTCAGTCGTGTCCAACTCTGTGCGACCCCATAGATGGCAGCACACCAGGCTCCCCCATCCCTGGGATTCTCCAGGCAAGAACACTGCAGTGGGTTGCCATTTCCTTCTCCAGTGCATGAAAGTGAGAAGTGAAAGTGAAATCACTCAGTTGTGTCCAACTCTTAGCGACCCCATGGACTGCAGCCTACCCAGCTTCTCCATCCATGAGATTTTCCAGGCAAGAGTACTGGAGTGGGGTGCCATTGCCTTATCGGGTTATACATCTAGCTTTCTTTTTTCCTGTAATTGCTTTGACCATTCTCAGTATTTGGTGCTTCCATATGAATATTGGAATTATTTGTTGTAGTTCTGAGTAGAAAGTGTCATTGATATTTTCATAGGTATTGCATTAAATCTGTAGATTGCTTACAGTAGGATTGCTCAGTCAGTCAGTTCAGTTGCTCAGTCGTGTCTGGCTCTTTGTGACCCCATGGACTGCAGGACACCAGGATTTCCTATCCATCACCAACGCCTGGAGCTTGCTCATGTCCATCAAGTCGGTGATGCCATCTAACTATCTCATTCTCTGTTGTCCCCTTTTCCTCCTGTCTTCAGTCTTTCCCAGCCTCAGGGTCTTTTCCAAAGAATCAGTTCTTTGTATCACATGGCCAAAGGATTGAACTTTCAGCTTCAGCATCAGCCCTTCCAAGGAATATTCACTACTGATTTCCTTTAGGATTGACTGGTTGGATCTCCTTGCAGTCCAAGGGACTCTCAAGAGTCTTCTCCAACACCGCAGGTCAAAAGCATCAATTCCTTGGCACTCAGCTTTCTTTATAGTCCAACTCTCACATTCATACATGACTCCTAGAAAAACCGTAGCTTTGACCAGACCCTTTTTGGCAAAGTAATGTCTCTGCTTTTTAGCATGCTGTCTAGATTAGTCATAGCTTCTCTTCCAAGGAGCAAGGGTCTTTTAATTTCACAGCTGCAGTCACCATCTGCAGTGATTTTGGAGCCCAAAAAATAATATCTGTCACTGTTTCCATTGTTTCCCCAGCTATTTGCCATGAAGTGATGGAACCAGATGCAATGATCTTAGGTTTCCGAATGTTGATTTTTAAGCCAGCTTTTTCACTCTCTTTGTTCACTTTCATTACGAGGCTCTTTAGTTTTTCTTCACTTTCTGCCATAAGGGTGGTGTCATCTGCATTTCCAAGGTTATTGATATTTCTCCCAGCAATCTTGATTCTAGCTTGTGCTTCATCCAGCCCAGCATTTTGCATGATGTGCTCTGCATATAAGTTAAATAAGCAGGGTGACAATATACAGCCTTGACATACTCCTTTCCTGATTTGGAACCAGTCTGTTTTTCCATGTCCAGTTCTAAGTGTTGCTTATTGACCTGCATATAGATTTCTCAGGAGGCAGGTCAGATGGTCTTGTATTCCCATCTCTTGAAGAATTTTCCACAGTTTGTTGTGATCTACATAGTCAAAGGCTTTGGCATAGGAACTCTCTTGCTTTTTCAGTGATCCAATGGATGTTGGCAATTTGATCTCTGGTTCCTCTGCCTTTTCTAAATCCAGCTTGAATGTCTGGAAGTTCACAGTTCATGTGCTATTGAAGCTTTGCTTGGAGAATTTTGAGCATTACTTTGCTAGTGTGTAAGATGAGTGCTACTTTAATAATATTAATTATTCTAATCCAAAGTGTAGGATATCTTTCCATTTATTTACATTATCAATTTTCTTTATCAATGTTTTCCAGTATTTAGAGTATAGATTTTTCACATCCTTGGTTAATTTTGTTACTAGGTATTTTATTTTTATAAATGTAATTTAAAATGGGATTTTTAAAACTCTCAGTTCAGTTCAGTTCAGTTGCTCAGTCATGTCTGACTCTTTGCGATCCCATGAATTGCAGCACGCCAGGCCTCCCTATCCATCACCATCTCCCGGAGTTCACTCAAACTCACGTCCATCTAGTCCGTGATGCCATCCAGCCATCTCATCCTCTGTCGTCCCCTTTTCCTCCTGCCCCCAATCCCTCCCAGCATCAGAGCCTTTTCCAATGAGTCAACTCTTAGCATGAGGTGGCCAGAGTGCTGGAGTTTCAGCTTTAGCATCATTCCTTCCAAAGAACACCCAGGGCTGATCTCCTTTAGAATGGACTGGTTGGATACCCACTGATATTTCATTAGTGTAAAGAAACATAACAGATTTCTATATATTAATCCTGCTTTCTAATACCTTGCAGAATTTATTCTAATAGTTTTTGGGTGGTGACTTTGTGGTTCTCTATATAGAATATTGTGTCATCTGCAAAGAGAGAGTTTTACTTCTTCCTTATCAGTCTGGATAACTTTTATTTCTTTTATTGTCTTATTGGTGTGGCAAAGACTTCCAATACTGTATTAAGTGAAGTGGTGAGAATAGGCATCCTTTTCATGTTTTTTTCTAAATTTAGCAGGTGTGTTTTTCAGCTTTTAACCTTTAAGTATGATATTGGCTGAGTTTCTCAAAAATGGCCTATGTTGAGATTTGTTCCCTCTATACCTACACTGGTGAAACTTTTTATTTGAATAGATGTTGAATTTTGTCAAATGTTTTTTCTGCATCTAGTGAGATTATCAGGTATTTTTTTTCTTTCCTTTTGTTAATGTGATGTATTACATTTGTTTACATATGTGGGTTCATTCTTGTGACACTGGAATGAATCCAACTTGATCATGGTTGATACTTATGTATTGTTGAATTCATTTTTCTAATATTTTCAGATTTTTGCATCTATATTAATCAAAGATACTGGACTGTCATTTTCTTTTTTGTAGTTTCTTTGTCTAGTTTTTGTATCAGGGTGATGGTGGTACCATAGGATAAATTTGGGAGTATTCTCTCTTCTTCAGTTTTTTGGAATAGTTCGAGAAAGATAGTTGCAAGTTCTTTGTATACTTACCAGAATTCCCCAATGAAGCACTCTGGTCCTGGACTATTTATTCCTGGATGGTGTTTTGTGTGTATGTGTGTGTGTGTGTGATTAGAGAGTCTATTTTGCTTCCGAAGTTTCATCTGTTCAGATCATCTATTTCTTCTTTTCTTGGTCTTGGCAAGCTGTATATTTCTAGAATCCTGTCCTTTGCTTCTAGGTTGTCCAGTTTGTTGACATTTAACTGTTGAACCCACTCTAGTACTCTTGCCTGGAAAATCCCATGGACGGAGGAGCCTGGTAGGCTGCAGTCCATAGGGTCGCAAAGAGTCGGACGCGACTGAACGACTTCGCTTTCACGCATTGGAGAAGGAAATGGCAATCCCCTCCAGTGTTCTTGCCTGGAGAATCCTAGGGATGAGGGAGCCTGGTGGGCTGCCGTCTATGGGGTCGCACAGAGTCGGACACGACTGAAGCGACTTAGCAGCAGCAGCATTCTGATAGGACTTTGAGGGTATTTCTATTGTATGGGTTGTTATTTCTCCTCTTTCAATACTTACTTTTGATTTTTGGGTCCTTGCTTTTCTTCCTGGTGAACCTTACTAGGGGTCTTGTTGATCTTTTTTTCTTAATCTCTTCAAAAAGCCAACTCTTGGTTATATTGATCATTTCTCTTGGTTTTTGACCTTTGTGTTATTTATTTTCTCTCTGATCTTAATTTCCTTCCTTCTTCTGACTTTGGGCTTGTTTTTTCTTATTTCTCTAATTCTTTTAGGTGATAGATTAGGTTGTTAAGATTTTTTTTCTTTTCTTCAGGAACACCAGTATTTCTGTGAACCTCCTACAGCTGTTTTGCTGCATCCCATAGATTTTGTGATTCGATTTCTGCTTTACTGACTAGAAAACAAGATTCTCCTTCTGCTTTATTAACTACACCAAAGTCTTTGACTGTGTGGATCACAACAGACTGTAGAAAATTCTTAAAAGATGGTAATACCAGATCACCTGACTTGCCTCCTGAGAAATCTGTATGCAGGTCGAGAAGAAACACTTAGAACTGGACATGAAACAACAGACTGGTTCCAAATCAGGAAAGGAGTACATCAAGGCTGTATATTATCATCCTGCTTATTTAACTTATATTCATGGCACATTATGTGAAATGCTGGCTTGAATGAAGCACAAGCTGGAATCAAGATTGCCAGGAGAAATATCAGCAACCTCAGATACATGGATGACACCACCCTTATGGCACAAAGCGAAGAACTAAAGAGTCTCTTGATGAAAGTGAAAGAAGAGAGTGAAAAACTAGGCTTAAAACTCAACATTCAGAAAACTAAGATCATTGCATCCAGTCCCATCACTTCATGGCAAATAGCTGGGGAAACAATGGAAACAGTGACAGATATTTTTTCGGGCTCCAAAATCATTGTAGATGGTGACTGCAACCATGAAATTAAAAGACACTCGCTCCTTGGAAGAGAAGCTATGACCAACCTAGACAGCATGCTAAAAAGCAGAGACATTACTTTGCCAAAAAGGGTCTGGTCAAAGCCATGGTTTTTTCTAGGAGTCACGTATGAATGTGAGAGTTGGACTATAAAGAAAGCTGAGTGCCAAGGAATTGATGTTTTTGACCTGCTGTGCTGGAGAAGACTCTTGAGAGTCCCTTGGACGGCAAGAAGATCCAACCAGTCAATCCTAAAGGAAATCAGCCATGAATATTCCTTGGAAGGACTGATGCTGAAGCTGAAAGTTCAATCCTTTGGCCATGTGATACAAAGAATTGATTCTTTGGAAAAGACCCTGAGGCTGGGAAAGACTGAAGATAGGAGGAGAAGGGGACAACAGAGAATGAGATAGTTAGATGGCATCACCGACTTGATGGACATGAGTTTGAGCAAGCTCCAGGCGTTGGTGATGGACAGGGAATCCTGGTGTCCTGCAGTCCATGGGGTCACAAAGAGCCGGACGCGACTGAGCAACTGAACTGAACTGAACTGACCTGATTCATTTGTTAATATCCGCTTTACAATATTTGCTTTAGTTGCCCCTCTATTTGGTGCATAGAGATTAATAAATGTAATATTCTTACTGAATTGATACCTTTATCATTATATAATGCCCTTCTTTATCTTTCTCTATACCTGTGTTTTAAAGTTTAGTTTGTTTTATATGAATATTGCTACTCCCACATTCTCATCATTTCCCTATGCATGTAATATCCTTTTCCATCACATCACTGTATTCTGTATTTTGCCCTGAAGTGGATCTCTTTCAGGCAATATATTGCAAACTGTTTTTGTTTCTTTTATGTTTTTGTATTTTTTTAAACTTTACAATATTGTATTGGTTTTTGCCATATATCAACATGAATCTGCCACAGGTATACACTGAACCTCCTCCCTCCTGAACTCTCCTCCCTCCTCCCTCCCCATACCCTCCCTCTGGGTCATCCCAGTGCACCAGCCCAAAGCATCCAGTATCGTGCATCAAACCTGGACTGGTGACTCGTTTCATATATGATATTATACATGTTTCAATGCCAT
>NW_011495046.1:37920-38147 GCF_000754665.1 Bison bison bison | reverse complement strand
GTTTTTTAAGGAATCTCCACACTGTTCTCCTTAGTGGCTGTATTAGTTTGCATTCTCACCAACAGTGTAAGAGGGTTCCCTTTGCTCCACACCCTCTCCAGCATTTATTGCTTGTAGACTTTTGGATAGCAGCCATTCTGACTGGCGTGAAATGGTAGCTCATAGTGGTTTTGATTTGCATTTCTCTGATAATGAATGATGTTGAGCATCTTTTCATGTGTTTGTTA
>NW_011495046.1:37378-37820 GCF_000754665.1 Bison bison bison | reverse complement strand
CCAAAAGACTGTTCTATACATCACTGTCTCTCTTGCTGTCTCGTATACAGGGTTATTGTTACCATCTTTCTAAATTCCATATATATGCATTAGTATACTGTATTGGTGGTTTTCTTTCTGGCTTACTTCATTCTGTATAATAGGCTCCAGTTTCATCCACCTCATTAGAACTGATTCAAATGTATTCTTTTTAATGGCTGAGTAATACTCCATTGTGTATATGTACCACTGCTTTCTTATCCATTCATCTGCTGATGGACATCTAGGTTGCTTCCATGTCCTGGCTATTATAAACAGTGCTGCGATGAACATTGGGGTACACATGTCTCTTTCCCTTCTCATTTCCTCAGTGTGTATGCCCAGCAGTGGGATTGCTAGGTCATAAGGCAGTTCTATTTCCAGTTTTTTAAGGAATCTCCACACTGTTCTCCTTAGTGGCTGT
>NW_011495046.1:0-37278 GCF_000754665.1 Bison bison bison | reverse complement strand
TGTCTTTTCACCTTGCTTATAGTTTCCTTTGTTGTGCAGAAGCTTTTAAGTTTAATTAGGTCCCATTTGTTTATTTTTGCTTTTATTTCCAATATTCTGGGAGGTAGGTCATAGAGGATCCTGCTGTGATTTATGTCAGAGAGAGTTTTGCCTATGTTCTCCTCTAGGAGTTTTATAGTTTCTGGTCTTATGTTTAGATCTTTAATCCATTTTGAGTTTATTTTTGTGTATGGTGTTTCTTTTAATTGAGGTATAGTTGCTTTACAGTGTTGTGTTAGTTTCTACTGTACAATGAAGTGAATCAGCTCTAAGTATACATATATCCCTTTCCTTGTGGACCTCACTCCCACCTCCCACCACCCTACCCATGTCAGTCATCACAGGACATTGAGCTGAGCTCCCTGCACTTTATTGCCTGTTCCCACTCTCTATTTTATACACGGTAGTGCATTGGAGAAGGCAATGGCAACCCACTCCAGTGTTCTTGCCTGGAGAATCCCAGGGACAGCGGAGCCTGGTGGGCTGCCATCTATGGGGTCGCACAGAGCTGGACACGACTGAAGCGACTAAGCAACAGCAGCAACAGTGTATTTATAGGGCTTCCAAGGTGGCAGTAAAGAACATTCTTGCAAATGCAGGAGATATAAGAGATGCAAGTTCAATCCCTGGATTGGAAAGTGTCCCTGGAGAAGGGCATGGCAACCCACGCAAATATTCTTGCCTAGAGAATCCCATGGACAGAGGAGCTTGGCTGACTATAGTCCAATAGGGTTGCAAAGAGTCAGATATGACTGAAATGACTTAGCACGCAGGCATGCACATGTATTTATGAACTTCACTGGTACCTCAGATAGTAAAGAATCTGCCTGCAATTTGGAAGACCCAGGTTTGATCCCTGGGTCAAGATCCCCTGGAGAAGATAATGGCTACCCACTCCATTATTCTTGCCTGGGGAATTCCATAGACAGAAGAACCTGACAGCCTACAGTGTATTTATGTCAGTCTTAATCTTCCAGTTCATCCCTCCAGCCATCAACCCTATGTCTAAACATCCACTTTCTATGTCTGCATCTCTGTTCCTACAAATAAGTTTATCTGTACTGTTTTTGCATAGTCCACATTTATGTGTTAATATACAATATGTGTTTTTATCTTCCTGACTTCACTCTGTGTAACAGATTCTAGGTCTTCCACAAATGACCTGATTTCTTTTCTTTTTATGGCTGAGTAATATTCCATTGTATATGTGCACCACAATTTTATTATCCATTCATTTGTCAATGGATATTTAGGTTGCTTTCATGTCATGGCTATTGTAAATAATGCTGCAATGAACATTGGGGTGCATGTGTCTCTTTGAATTAGGATTTTTTTCAGGGTATATGCCCAGTACTGGTATTGTTACATCATATGGTAGTTCTATTTTTCGTTTTTTAAAGATCCTCCATACTGTTCTCCATAATGGCTGTATCAACTTACTTACATTGCCCTAAGAGTGCAAGAGGGTTCCCTTTTTTCCACACCCTCTCCAGCATTTATTGTTTGTAGATTTTTTGATCATGGTCATTCTGACTGGTGTGAGATGATACCACACTGTAGCTTTAATCTTCATTTCTATAATAATTAATTACGTTGAGCATCTTTTCATGTGCTTTTTAGCCATTTGTATGTCTTCTTTGGAGAAATATCTATTTCAGTCTTTTTTTTTTTGCATTTTTTGACTGGGTTGTTTCTTTTTGTGATATTGAGCTGAATGTGCTTTTTTATATTTTGGAGAATTCCTTGTGAGTTGCTTTATTTGCAAATATTTTCCCTCATTCTGAGGGTTGTCTTTTCATCTTGTTTACAGTTTCCTTTGCTGTACAAAAGCTTTTAAGTTTGAGTCCCATTGTGTTTAGTTTTGCTTTTATTTTTCTTACTCTGTTGCTATTCAGTCACTAAGTAGTGTCTAACTCTTTGTGACTCTATGGACTGTAGCATGCCAGGTTCCTCTGTCTTCCACTATCTCCTAGAGTTTGCTCAAATTCATGTCCATCAAATCCGTGATGCTATCTAACCAGTTCGCCTTTTGCCACCTCCTTCATGTTTTGCCTTCAGTCTTTCCCAGCATCAGGGTCTTTTCCAATGAGTCAGCTCTTTGCATCAGGCCAAAGTATTAGAGCTTCAACATCAGTCTTTCCAATGAATATTCAGATTTGTTTGACTGGTTTGATCTCCTTCCAGTCCAAGAGACTCTCAAGGGTCTTTTCTAGCACCACAATATGAAAGCATCAATTCTTCGGTGCTCAAACTTCTTTATAATCACATCCATACATGACTGCTAGAAAAACCATAGCTTTGACTATATGGACCTTTGTCAGCAAAGTGATGTCTCTGCTTTTTAATACACTGTCTAGGTTTATCATATCTTTTCTTTTAAGGAGCAAATGTCTCTCAATTTCATTGCTGCACTCACAGTCTGCAGTGATTTTGGAGCTCAGGAAAAGAAAATCTGGCACTGTTTCCACTTTTTTCCCTTCTATTTGCCATCAACTGATGGGACTGGATGCCATGATCTTAGTTTTTTGTATATTAAATTTCAAGCCGGATTTCCCATTCTCCTTTTTCACCCTCATCAAGAGGCTCTTTAGTTCCTCTTTGCTTTCTGGCATTACGGTGGTATCACCTGCATATCTGAGGTTGTTATTTCTCCCAGCAATCTTGATTCCAGCTTATGATTCATCCAGCCTGGCATGTCATATGATGTATTCTGCATATAAGTTAAATAAGCAGAATGGCAATGTATAGCCTTGTCATACTCCTTTCCCAATTTTGTACCAGTCAGTTGTTCCCTGTCTGGCTCTAACTGTTGCTTCTTGACCCACATACAGGTTTCTCTGGAGACACGTAAGGTGTTCTGGCACTCTCACCTCTTTTCCACAGTTTGTTGTGATCCACAGTCAAAGACTTGAGCATAGTAGGATGTGGTTTAAAAAGATCTTGTTGTGATTTATGTCAAGGAGTGTTCTGCCTGTGTTCCTCCAAGTTTTATAGTATCTGGCCTTACATTAGGTTTCTAATCCACTTTGGGTTTACTTTTGTATATTGTGTTAGGGAGTGTTCTAATTTCATTCTTTAACATGTAGCTGTTCAGTTTTCCCAGCACCACTTGCTGAAGAGATTGTCTTTTTTCCATTGTATTTCCTGTGTCCGTCATCATAGATTAATTGAGCATAGATATATGGATTTATCTCTGGGCTTTCTATCCTATTCTATTGATCTATATTTCTTTTTTGTGTCAGTACCATACTGAGTTGATTACTGTAGCTTTGTAGTATAGTCTGAAGCCAGGAAGCCTGATTGTCCAGCTCTGTTCTTCTCTCTCAAGATTGCTTTATCTTTTGTGTTTTCATACAAATTGTAATTTTTTGTTTTAATTCTGTGAAAAAGCCATTGGTAATTTGATAGGGATTGTACTCAGTCTGTAGATTGCTTTGGGTAGTGTAGTCATTTTCACAGTATTGATTCTTTCTATCCAAGAACATTGCACATCTCTCCATCTGTTTCTTTCATTTTTGATGTCTTTCATCAGTGTTGTATAGTTTTCTGAGTACTGGTCTTTTGCCTCCTTAAGTAGGTTTATTCCTAGGTATTTTATTCTTTTTGTTGCAAGGATAAATGGGATTGTTTCTTTAATTTTTCTTTCAGAGCTGTGACTGTTATTGTATGGAAATGCAAGAGATTTCTGTGCATTAATTTTTTTAATATAAATTTATTTATTTTGCCACTTTACCAAATTCATTGAGCTCTAGTAGTTTTCTGGTAGCATCTTTAGGATTTTCTATGTATAGTACCCAGAGAAGGCAATGGCACCCCACTCCAGTAATCTTGCCTGGAATGTCCCATGGATGGAGGAGCCTGGTAGGCTGCAGTCCATGAGGTCACTAAGAGTTGGACACAACTGGGTGACTTCACTTTCACTTTTCACTTTCATGCATTGGAGAAGGACATGGCAACCCACTCCAGTGTTCTTGCCTGGAGAATCCCAGGGACGGGGGAGCCTGGTGGGCTGCTATCTATGGGGTCACAGAGTCACGACCATATCATCTGAAACAATGATAGTTTTACATCTTCTTTTTAGTTTGGATTCATTTTATTTCTTTTTCTTCTCTGATTGACATGGCTAGAACTTCCATAATTATGTTGAATAATAGTAGTGAGAGCAGAAGTTCTTGTTTTGTTCCTGATCTTAGAGGAAATGTTTTCTGTTTTACACCAGTGAGAATGATGTTTGCTGTGGGTTTGTCATATATGGACTTTATTATGTACAGGTAGTTTCTCCCTATACCCACTCATTGGAGAGTTTTTAGCCTAAATGAATTTGAATTTTGTGAAAAGCTTTTTTTTTTCTTTTTGAAAGAAGAGAAGCTAAAGGCAAAGGAGAAAAGGAAAGATATACCCATTTGAATACAAAGTTCCAAAGAATAGCAAGGAGAGATAAGAAAGGCTTCCTCAGTAATCAGTGCAAAGAAATAGAGGAAAATAATACAGTATGAAAGACTAGAGATTTCTTCAAGAAAATTAGAGATACCAAGGGAACATTTCATGCAAAGAAGGGCACAATAAAGGACAGAAATGGTATGGACCTAACAGAAGCAGAGGTATTAAGAAGAGGTGGCAGAATACACAGAAGACCTGTACAAAAAAGATCTTCATGACCCAGATAACCACGATGGTGTGATCACTCACCTAGAGCCAGACACACTGGAGTGAAAAGTCAAGTGGGCCTTAGGAAGCATTACTATGAACAAAGCTAGTGGAGGTGATGGAATTCCAGTTGAGCTATTTCAAATCCTAAAAGATGATGCTGTGAAAATGCTGCACTCAATATGCCAGCAAATTTGGAAAACTCAGCAGTGGGCACAGGACTGGAAAAGGTCAGTTTTTATTCCAATCTCAAAGAAAGGCAATGCCAAGAATATTCAAATTACCGCACAACTGCACTCATCTCACAGGCTAGCAAAGTAATGCTCAAAATTCTTCAAGCCAAGTTTTACCAGTATGCAATCAATAAAATTCCAACTGTTCAAGCTGGATTTAGAAAAGGCAGAGGAACCAGAGATCAAATTGCCAACATCCACTGGATCATTGAAAAACCAAGAGAGTTCCAGACAGACTTTATTTTCTTGGGCTCCAAAATCACTGCAGATGGTGACTGCAGCCATGAAATTAGAAGACGTTTGCTCCTTGGAAGAAAAGCTATGACCAACCTAGACAGCATATGAAAAAGCAGAGACATTACTTTGCCAAAAAAGTTCTGTGTAGTCAAAGTTATGGTTTTTCCGGTGGTCATGTACAGATGTGAGTTTTGGACTATAAAGAAAGCTGAGTGCCGAAGAATTGATGCTTTTGAACTGTGGTGCTGGAGAAGACTCTTGAGAGCCCCTTAGACTGCAGGGAGATCCAACCAGTCAATCTTAAAGGAAATCAGTCCTGCATATTCATTGGAAAGACTGTACTAAAGCTGAAACTCAAATCGTTTGGCCACCTGATGTGAAGAATTGACTCACTAGAAAATACCATGATGCTGGGAAAGATAGAAGGCAGGAGGAGAAGGGGGCGACAGAGGATGACATGGTTGGATGGCATCACCTACTCAATGGACATAAGTTTGAGCAAGCTCTGGTATGTGGTGATGGACAGGGAAGCCTGGCATGCTGCAGTCCATGGGGTTGCAAACCATGTTGATGTATGGCAAAACCAATATAATATTGTACAGTAATTAAAAAATTGACTTTAAAAAATTGACCAATTAAAAAAAATGACTTCTTAAAAAAATAAATAAATAAAATTAAAAATAAAATAAAAAGAAAGAATTTTCACTGTAAAAAAAAAAAGTCAAACATGACTGAGTGGCTGAACTGACTAAATGAGATGATGATTATATATGTTTTTTATTTTTAATTGGTTAACATGGTGTATCATATTGATTAATTTGGTATAAAGAATCCTTTCATCACTGCAATAAACCCACTTGATCATGGTGTGTTATCTTTTTAATGTGTTGTTGGATTCTGTTTGCTGGCATTTTGTTGAGGATTTTTCTGTTTATGTTCATCAAAGATATTTGCCCCAGATTTTTTTAGGGGTTATATTTCTGTTTGTTTTTGATATCAGGATAATAGTGGCCTCATAGAATGAGCTTAGGAGTGTTCCTTCCTCTGGAATATTTTGGAAGCATTTGAGAAGGATGGATGTTATCTCTTCTTTAAATGTTTGATAGAACTTAACTGTGAAGCCATCTCATCCTGGAATTTTGTTTGTTTGGAAGATTTTGCCACTTTGTCATCAGATTATTTTGTTTGTTGTTATTTAAAGTAAGTATTCTTAGGCATGTACTTACCGCCATCTCTGCCCTAGTTGTTTTTATTGTTGTTGTTCTGTTTTTTCCTTTTATGGTTTCATTTTCTTTGTAGTATGTTTGAGTTCCTTTCTTTTTGTTTTTTTTATAAATCTATTTTATGTTTTTGATTTGTGGTTATCATGGAATTTAAGAATTTGACACATAATTATATCTATTTGCTTTAACCTGAGTCATTGAATTTAAAGGCATTCCAAAAGATCTATATTTTTATATACTCCTCGCCCACATTTTGTGATTTTCGTGTTCTGTTTTATATCTTAATGCATATCCTTCTACTTCTATTGGAGTTATAATCATGTTTACCATTTTGACTGTTTTTAATCTATGTACTGGATTATTTAAATGATTTTCAATTCTTACAATATATTTGCCTTTCATTTTGGGATTTTTTCCGTTTCCTTTAGATTTTTGTGTTTTTTTGTTTTTTTTTTTTTAATACCTTTCTGTTCTCCTTTTAAGGTAGGTTTAGTATGCTGAATTCTTTCAGTGTTCACTTGTTTCAGAAGTCCTTTATTTCTTCTTCTATTCTAATCCAGGTAAGAGTATCCTAGATTGTAGCTTTTTCCCTTGTAGGGCTTTAACTATTCATGCCACTCCCTTCTGGCCTGTAAAGTTTTCCGTAGAGAAATAAGCTGGAGAGGCTTAAGGGAATTCCCTTGTATATCACTTTTCCTTTTGCTGCTTTTAGAGTCCTATTTTTACCTTTAAACTTTTACCATTAATTATATTAATATGACTGTTTGGGTTCATCTTGATTGGGACACTCTGTGCTTCCTGTATCTGGATATTTATTTCCTTCTTTAGATTTGGGAAGTTTCCAGCCATAATTTCTTCAAATAACATTTTTAATGCCCTTTTCTCTCTTCTCCTCCTGAAACACTTATTAGGCAGTTGGATGGCATCACTGACTCAATGGACATGAGTTTGAGTAAACTCCAGGAGTTGGTGATGGACAGGGAGGCCTGGCATGTTGCAGTCCTTGGGGTTGCAAAGAGTTGGACACGACTGAGCGACTGAACTGAACATGCTTTATATTATCCCATAGATCTTGTATGTTATATTTTTTTGGTCTCTCTGCTATTCTGATTGGGTGATTTCCATTATTCTATTTTCCAGACCACTTAAGCATTCTTTGGTGTCATTTAGTTGACTGTTCTTTGCTTCTAGATTGCCTTTTATTTCAGCAGTTGAATATTCTATTCTTGATTGTTTTATCTTTATACTTTCCATTCCTTTTTACTGTGTCTGCATTTCTATTGATAATTTTCTTAATTCAGTTAGCATTTGTATTACCACCCTTTTGATCACAGAGTGTGGTAGACTGGTAAGCTCTGTTTATTATTCTTTTAGGGGATTTCTTTTGTTTCTTTGTGCTCAGTCACTTGGTCATGTCCGACTCTTGGGGACCCAGGGACTATAGCCCACCAAGCTCCTCTGTCCATGGAATTTTCCAGGCAAGAACACGAGTGGGCATCCATTTCCTACTCCAGGGGATCTTCCCAACCCAGGGATTGAACCCTTATCTCTTAGGTCTCCTGCATTGGCAGGCAGATTCTTTCCCACTAGTATCATCTGGGAAGCCCCAGGTATTCCTTTATCTGTTCCTTTAGTTGGGTATAATTCCTCTGTCTTTTAATTTCACTTTACTGTGGCCTTGAGGGTTTGTTTCTATGTTGGAGCAACCTTGTACAGAGTGTGTATTTCCAAAGTCTTTGGTACAAGGGCTGGTTTTGGTATAGACACCAGTCATGTCTTTCCTCAGGGTGTACTGGCCTTTATCTGATAGGAGGGTGCAGCTGGTGTTGGAGAAACTAAAACCTGTGCAAGATGTGATGTAGAACTTGCTCTCTGCTCTATGTATGTCACTGCCCTGTTGGTAGTGGGGTCTGCTTCCCAGTTTTTGGAGTAGAAGCCCTGAGGATAATATTTGATCAGGCTTCATTGCCCTTGAGTGCATGTCCCAAAGGAGGTAATTGCTAAAGTGATTCCCATGTGGTGATTCCCACATGCACTGCCTGTATAGATGTCTGCAGCTCTGCTTAGAAGCAGGCCAAGATCACATCCCTTCCCATCTGTGTTCATACCACATCTAGTCCAAGGTTATGTGGTGGAATAATCTGGGACTGAGGGTATGGCATTCTCAGGTGGCTGCAATGTTGCCCAGTATCTGGGCTGCCTCTGTGGCAGTATTCTCCCAAGACCTGTCTGCCCCAGATCAAGTGCTAAGTTTTGATGTGGAATGGGCAGGGGCAGGGTGGTCTCATTGGGAGATGAACCGCTGCATGCCCCTGCAATGCATGGCTGCCACTGCCTGCCTGGGCCACACCTAAGTCCCCCAGGTGTCTCTGCATAGCTCGGTTCCGAGTCCTTTCCCAGAGCTTGTCTGCCAGTCTTCCAGATCTAAGCTGCAGTGCACTCCTATGATATTGCCTTTGGCACATGCTGCCAATGGCCGCCACTGCTCCACTCAGATTACACACCAGACACTCATCTGTGTCTATGTACCTAGTCTAAGAGGGCTGTGACAACTTTGGTATAGAGTGAGTGGAGCCAGGGTGTTTGCCCTGTTTGGATTGGGGAGTACAGCAGCGAGGTGGCAGCCCATAGTGCAAGACTTTCTCCACTCTGATGGTTGGCAAGCCAGCACACATGCACTCCTCATGAGTAGAGTTTAGGCTTCTCCAGATCTTCTGTCTATGCCAGTGGTTTTCCCAGCAGCCAACAGGATTTGTCTCCTCTGCACAGGCCCCTAGGACTAGGATACCCAGATTGCAACTTGACTGCTTGCTCCATAGGATGAGGGTTCTACAGTGATCTACAGTTAGGTCTTTAAACCATTTTGAATTTATTTTTGTATATGGCATGAGGAAATGTTCTAATCTGATAGCTTTACATATGACTGTCCAGTTTTCCAAGCACCACTTTTTGAAGAAACTGTCTTTTCTCCATTGTGTATTCTGGCCAGTTTGTCATAGATTAATTGACTTTATGTTTGGGGGCTTATTTCTAAAGTCTATTCTGGTCCATTGACCTATTCGTCTGTTTTTGTGCCAGTACCATGCTGTTTTGATTACTATAGTTTTGTTGTCTGTTGTCTGGGAGGGTTATAACTCCAGCTTTTTTTTTTTCTTTTTTCTGAAGACACTGTGACAATTTGAGGTCTTCTGTGGTTCCATGTGAATTTTAAGATTATTCGTTGTTGCATGTAAAAAATGTGATACCTTTTTGTGAGGTGTACCTCATTTGATTTGCATTTCTCTAATAATCAGTGATGGAGAAGGCAATGGCACCCCACTCCAGTACTCTTGCATGGAAAATCCCATGGACGGAGGAGCCTGGTAGGCTGCAGTCCATGGGGTCGCAAAGAGTCGGACACGACTGAGCAACTTCACTTTGACTTTTCCCTTTCATGCATTGGAGAAGGAAATGGCAACCCACTCCAGTGTTCTTGCTTGGAGAATCTCAGGGACGAGGGAGCCTGGTGGGCTGCCATCTATGGGGTCGCACAGAGTCAGACACAACTGAAGTGACTTAGCAGTAGCAATAATTAGTGATGTTGAACATCTTTTCATATATATTTTGGCCATCTGTATGTCTTCTTTGGAAAACTATCTATTTAGATCTTCTGTCCATTTTCTGATTATGTTGTTTGTTTTTTGATATTGAACTACATGAGCTGTTTGTATATTTTGGAGATTAATCCCTTGTCAATTGCTTTGTTTGCAGATATTTTCTCCCATTCTGAGACCTGTCATTTTGTTTATGGTTTCCTTTGCTGTGCAAAGGCTTTTAAGTTTAATTGGGTCCATTTGTTTGTTTTTATTTTTATTGCTGTTTGAGGTGGATCAAAAAAGATGTTGCTATTATCTATATCAGAGAGTATTATGCTTATGTTTTCCTCTAAGAGTTTTATAATATCTGGCCTTATATTTAGGTCTTTAATCCATTTTGAGTTTATTTTTGTGTACAGTGTTAGGAAGTATCCTAATTTTATTCTTTTACATGTAGCTGTCCAATTTTGCCACCATCACTTATTGAAGAGCCTGTCTTTTCCCCATTGTATATTCTTGCCTCCTTTGTCATAGATTAGTTGACAATAGGTGTGTGGGGTTATCTCTGGACTTCTTATTCTGTTCCATTGAAATGTATTTCTGTTTTTGTCCTAGAAACATTGGTTTTTTAGTAGCATGTTCTTTAGTGTCCACGTGTTTGTCCTTTTCTTATTTCTGCTTCTGTAGCTGAGTTCTAATTTTGTACTATTAAGGTAAGAAATAGTGCTTGATATAATTTCTATCCTATTCAATTTGTTAAGCACTCTTTTATGCCCTAGTATGTGCCTTTCCTGGAGAATGTTCCATGTGCACTTGAATGTGTATTTTGCTGTGTTTGGATGTAATACCCTGTAGATATCAATTAAATCCAACTCATCTATTGTGTCATTTAATACCACTCTTGTCTTGATTTTTCCATCTGGATGAGCTGTATGTTGATGTCAGTGCCTCAGTTAAAATTTCCCACTATTATTGCACTTCTGTCAGTTTCTCCCTTGAAGTCTGATAGTATTTATACACTTACATGCACCAAATATAGGGACACCTAAGATCATGGCATCTGGTCCCATCACTTCATGGGAAATAGACGGGGAAACAGTGGAAACAGTGTCAGACTTCATTTTTTGTGGCTCCAAAATCACTACAGATGGTGACTGCAGCCATGAAATTAAAAGACACTTACTCTTTAGAAGGAAAATTATGACCAACCTAGATGAATTGACTTAGCAGTAGCAGTAGCAGTAGCAGTAGATAGCATATTAAAAAGCAGAGACATTACTTTGCCAGCAAAGGTCCATCTAGTCAAGGCTATGGTTTTTCCAGTGGTCATGTATGGATGTGAGAGTTGGACTGTGAAGAAGGCTGAGTGCTGAAGAACTGATGCTTTTGAACTGTGGTGTTGCAGAAGACTCTTGAGAGTCCCTCGGACTGCAAGGAGATACACCAGTCCATCCTAAAGATCAGTCCTGGGTGTTCTTTGGAAGGACTGATGTTGAAGCTGAAACTCCAATACTTTGGCCACCTCATGCAATGAGTTGACTCTTTGGAAAAGACCCTAATGCTGGGAGGGATTGGGATCAGGAGAAGAAGGGACAACAGAGGATGAGATGGCTGGATGGCATCACCAACTCGATGGACATGGGTTTGGGTGAACTCTGAGAGTTGGTGATGGACAGGGAGGCCTGGCATGCTGTGATTCATGGGGTCACAAGGAGTCGGACACGACTGAGCTACTGAACTGAACTGATCTTAATGGATATTATAATATCCTCTTATTGCATTATTCTATCAATATATAACAGCCTTATTTGTCCTTCATTATCATACTTATTTTAAAGTCTATTTTGTCTGATATGACTATTGCTATCTCTGCTGTCTTGGGAGTTTCCATAGAAACTTTCTTTTTTCCATCCTCTCATTTTGTGTGTATATGTCTTTTGCACTGAAGTGTGCATATTGCAGGTTCTTATTTTATTTTGTTTTTTAAATCTAATCTGCTACTATGTCTTTTGATTGGATCATTTAGTTTATTGATATTTATCATAATTATGGATAGGTATGTACTTATTGCCATTTTAATCATTGTTTTCTGGTTATTTTTGTAGTCCTCTGTTCATTTCTTTTGTGGTTTAATTATATTTTGTAGCATGATTGGTTTCCTTTTTATTTTTTATGTCTGTTGGAGGCTTTTGATTTGTGGTTACTATAAGGTTCTTATTGTTGATCTATAATTATATCTACTTGATTTAAAGTGATATTCATTTAAGTTCAAATACATTCCAAAAGATCTACAATTTTTACTTTCCTTCCCCATTTCTTTCTAATATTACATTTTCTAACTTAAGCTTATCCCTTAACTGTATCATTGTTATAGCTGCTTTTACAAATCTTTGTCTTTTAATCAATATACCGGCTTATTTAAATGATCTTAAATCCTTACTCTATATTTGTCTTTTGTATTGAGATTTTCCCTGTTCTGTAGACTCTTGATTCTATTCTATTTAGAGAAGATACTTCAGTATTCCTTTTAGGGTAGGTTTAGTATGGGCAAATTCCTTTAGATTTTGCTTGTCTCCTGCTGCAGTCCATGGGTCACAGAGAGCTGGACACGACTGAGTGACTGAACTGACTGAGAAGTTCTTTATCTCTCTTTATATTCTAAATATTTAATAATCTTCCTGGGTAGAGTACCCCAGGTTGCAGCTTTTGCTCTTTCAGGATTTTGAATATATCATGCCACTCCCTTCTGGCCTGTAAAGTTTCCTTAGAAAAATCAGCTGTCAGCCTTATGGGAATTCCCTTGCATAACTTTTCTTCTTGCTGCTTTTATTCTCTTTTTGTCTTTCAGTTCAGTTCAGTCACTCAAGTCATGTCCGACTCTTTGCGACCCCATGGACTGCAGCACTTCAGGCTTCCCTGTCCATCACCAACTCCTGGAGCTTACTCAAACACATGTGTATCATGTTGGTGACGCAATCCAACCATCTCATCCTCTGTCTTCCCCTTTTCCTCCCACCTTCAATCTTTCTCACCATCACGGTCTTTTCCAATGAGTCAGTTCTTCTCATTAGGTGGCCAAAGGACTGGAGTTTCAGCTTCAACATCAGTCCTTCCAATGAATAATCAGGGCTGATTTTCTCTAGGATTGACTGGTTGGATCTCCTTGCAGTCCAAGAGACTCTCAGGTGTCTTCTCCAACACCACAGTTCAAAAGCATCAATTCTTTGGCGCTCAGCTTTCTTTATAGTCCAATTCTCACATCCATACATGATGACTGGAAAAACTATAGCTTTAACTAGATGGACCATTTGGGGCAAAGTAATATCTCTGCTTTTTAATATGCTGTCTAGGTTGGTCATAGCTTTTCTTCCAAGGAGTAAGCATCTTTTAATTTCATGGCTGCAGTCACCATCTGCAGTGATTTTAGAGCCCAAGAAAATAAAGTCTGTCACTGTTTCCACTGTTTCCCCATCTATTTACCATGAAGTGATGGGACCAGATGCCATGATCTTCGTTTTCTGAATGTTGAGCTTTAAGCCAACTTTTTCACTCTCCTCTTTCACTTTCATCAAGATGCTCTTTAGTTCTTTTTCACTTTCTTCCATAAGGGTGGTGTCATCTGAATATCTGAGGTTATTGATATTTCTCCTGGCAATCTTGATTCCAGCTTGTGACTCATCAAGCCCAGCGTTTTGCATGATGTACTCTGCGTATAAGTTAAATAAGTAGGGTGACAATATATAGCCTTGACGTACTCCTTTCCCTATTTGGAACCAGTCTGTTGTTCATGTCCAGTTCTAACCATTGCTTCCTGACCTGCATACAGATTTCTCCAGAGGCAGGTCAGGTGGTCTGGTATTCCCATCTCTTTCAGAATTGTCCACAGTTTATTTTGACCCACACAGTCAAAGGCTTTGGCATAGTCAATAAAGCAGAAGCAGATGTTTTTCTGGAACTCTCTTGCTTTTTCAATGACCCAGTGGTTGTTGGCAATTTGATCTCTGGTCCCTCTGCCTTTTCGAAATCCAGCTTGAACATCTGGAAGTTCACAGTTCACATATTGCTGAAGCCTGGCTTGAAGAATTTTGAGCATTACTTTGCTAGTGTGAGAGATGAGTGCAATTGTGCAGTAGTTTGAGCATTCTTTGGCATTGCCTTTCTTTGGGATTGGAATGAAAACTGACCTTTTTCAGTCCTGTGGCCACTGCTGCATTTTCCAGATTTGTTGGCATATTGAGTGCAGCACTTTCACAGCATCATCTTTTAGGATTTGAAATAGCTGAACTGGAATTCCATCACCTCCACTAGCTTTGTTTTCAGTGATGCTTCCTAAGGCCCACTTGACCTGGCAGTCCAGGATGTCTGGCTCTAGGTGAATGATCACACCGTCATAGTTACCTGGGTCGTGAAGATCTTTTTTGTATTGTTGTGTGTTTTTATCTTTAACTTTTGCCATTTTAATTATGATATGCCTCAGTGTCGATCTGTTTGGGCTCATGTTTATTGGGACCCTCTGTGCTTCCTGTCTGAATATTTCTTTCCTTCTTCAGGTTTGGAAAGTTTTCATCCATAATTTCTTCAAATAGTTTCTCGAAATCCTTTTTTTTTCTTTCTTCCTGTAACCCCTATGTTGGCACCTTTGATAGTATCCCAGAGATTTCATATGTTGTACTCACATGTTTTTATTTGTCTGCTGTTCTGATTGGATGTTTTCCATTAGTCTATCTTCCAGATCATTTATGCATTCTTCTGTGACATTTAGTTAGCCATTTGTTGCTCTTAGTGTGCTTTTTCTCTCAAATATTTAATTATCTATTTTTTGTGTGTGCTACTTCTTTATAATTTCTGAGTCTTCATGAAAAATTAACTTTGTTTACATCGATTTTCTCCCCTAATTCAGTCAGCCTTATTATTACCAATATTTTGAATTATCTGTCTGGTAGATTACAGTCTGTTTCATTATTTTTTCAGAAGTTTTCTCTTGGTCTTTCAATTGAGAGTAGTTCATCTTTTCATTCTACTTAACTTTCTCTGCCTCCATGAATTTAGATGAAACAGTTACCTATTTTGGTCTTGCAGGGGTGATCTTATGTGGGAATGTACCTGTGTAAACAGCATGTGTTCAATCCCTTTGATGATAGGGATCCATTTGATGTGGCGGCCGGTCATGTCTTTCCTCAGGGAGTGCCGGCAGCTATCACTGTGGTAGGAGGTGCAGCTGCTGACAGGGGAGTTAGAGTCTGATAGGGGTGTGAGGCAGGACTTGCTCTCTGCTCAGCGGCCATCACTGCCCTGTCAGGTTGGGGGTCTTCTCTCCAGTTGCTGGAATAGATTACCTGAAGGTTTGGCTCAAGCTAGCTCCATTCCCTTCAATTGTGTGTTTTTCCTTCTCCCCACACTGGGACCTTTGTACCAAAGGAGGGCACTGCTGAGGTAGAGTTGGTGTGCTCACAGAGGCCCAGTGCTCTGCCTGTGTAGGCATCTGGGGCTCTGCTCAGATGTAGCACATGGTGCATCTCTTCCCCTGTTGCAACCACCTTAGATCTAGTGCTAGACTATGGCATACAGTGGGCAGGGCCAGAGCATTCACTTGGCTTGGACTGGGGACCTCTCTCTTCCATGCCTGGGGGCAACACCTGTACACTCCTCAGGAGTAGAGTCCAGACTTCTCTAGTCTATCTGTCCTAATGCTTTTTAAATCAGTCAAATGGGCTTGGCTGCTATACATAGGACCCCTGGACTGGGATACCCAGTCTGCGCCTTGAGCCATTCACTCCCCAGGATGAGTGTTCACATGCGCAGTCTCCCTTTTCCTCCTGGCCCCCTCCCAGGTGGACAGATCCTGGCTCAGTGCCTTTCTTCCCATCCTACCCAAATATGTCTGCATCTTTCTCACAGCATTGCTTTTATAGGAGACCTTCTGCCCATTTCCAGTTAGTTTTTCGTAAGAAATTACTCCACATGTAGATATATTTTTATGTGTTTGTGGGAAGAGATAAGTTCCACATCATCTTATTCCACCATGTTGACCTCCTTTCTGCTAAGTTTTATTCTACTACATAAAGATAACATAGAATCTCTTTTTTGTGACAGCAGTGAGAGGAATCAGTTGTTTGAACACACTCTTTGTTCTTCCCAATACAACTAAGCCATCATTGTAGACTATTTATCTTCCAATTTTCCACATCAGGAGACCAGGTATTCAATTTATAACATTTAAAGTGTACAATATTAGTAACAGAATCCCAAATCAAAAACAGTGTGGAAACTTCTAATCTCTAAGAGTCCAGAATTAGGGTAGACTCCAAACAAGGTATAATCCATGTTTCAGCTCCCTTCTTCATAGTTCTCTTGGCCCTACCCTCTCCTGTATGCATGCTTTCTCCTCAGGATGAGTTCTCAATGACAGTCAGTATGGTTTCATGCAACAGACAACTCTTCCTTATACATCTAAAAAAAAACTTCTTCCCCAGCAAAACTTAGACGAACCCTGTTGGATCATGTTGCCACAGTTGGGCCATAGGAATGCTGTGTACTAATGGGCTGATGCTGGGCTTCCTAAACCAATTACTGGCAACTAGGATGAGAGTACCAAGATGAACTCTGAGTCTAGGCTTTAGAATAACCAAGGTTCAGCGATAGAATTGGAAACAGCTTCTCCTCATTCTCTTGGGCAGTGTCTTTCTAAAGCAAAGGAGAACTGTCTTAGGAAAAAGAGAAAAATGAATCTTGGGTAGCCAGTCAGCATGGTCACTGTTGAGAGGTAGGTCTAGACTGAACCTGGTGAATGATGATGGTTAAAAAAGACAGAACAAAGCCCTCCCTAGGGACTGTTATCTGGACTGTCAGGAACTCATTCTTACCTAACCCAGATTTTTGAAAACGGAAAACAGATTTTGTATAATGCTGTTATTAAGCCCATGCAGGTTGGCCCATACACAAAAATGGCCCATACAATCAAAGGCCAATTTCAGACCCTTTGTGCTTCTTTAAACCTGCATCCCTGATTAGCATATGAATCCTGTTGCCATGGCAATTACAGTGGTGTATATTGTGTGCTGTCACTTTAGAATAGGATCTAGAAAACTAACGGTCCTAGAATAGAAAATGAAAGCCTTCTTGGTAATAGGACCAAATGGAATTATAACTTGGGCATCAAAACTGAGAAACATTTCCACAAAATGAGAGGCTCTTGTGTTTTACAGAGACATTTTGAAATTTCAGTGAAATGAGACTACACTTCACTTATGATTGCTCCTTGCTTCCAAATGGTTTTGTGGTACCTTTAACATTTAAACTCATAAAATAGGGCAACTAAACAACTAGGAAAGACAAGGAAGAAGGAAATGGAAGAAAGTGAGAGAAATGTTGGGTGGTGTTTGGTGGTATATGCATCTTAGTATTGAAATTTCCATATTAGCCTGCTATGTTTATTCTACCACTTGCTGGAAGAAGAGGTAAGGATGCTGGGTGTGGGAGATACTTTAGCCTCTAAGTGCAAAGGAGTGGTGGGACAATCTTTTAGGCAAGATGTATCATTAGCTAAGGATCTGAACACAGAGGGTCCCTTTTCTACTGGGTGTTGCCAATCCAAAAACTTTGCACTGTGTCTGATTCAATCATGTTTCTCCTCTATTCTGGCCTGGGAGTAACTATCTCTTTTGTTCTCCGCCTGAGCTAGGGAGGGAGAGGTTATATGCAGGAGTCAAAAAGCCTGACTACTGCCAATTATCCCAGGATCCCATGCCATGGGTGTATCAAATTCTTCCTTGTTTAACATCCTTGGAGCCATGACTCCTTCTTAAACAATACCCTCCATCATGTATTTTGAATTTTGGATCCATTCTTCAATGAGATAATGTTTTGTTTCCCTTCTTTCAAGAATTCATCATAATTGAGGATCTACAGAGTACACTATTTTTTTCATGTTCTACTGGAATTATGAGTTTATTAAGTATCTTTTCCATCATTTTTAGGGATCAAGGCAAGAGGGAGAAGCAGTAGTATGTACTCATTCTGCCATTTTGAAGTGAAAGTATTCACAAACATTTCTGTGGTGGCACGAAAAATAAAGAAGAAATGGTTATGTAAATTGTTTTTCAAACATACTCTTCCTTTGTGAGAATCTGACAAATGCCCCTTTTCTGCATTTCCAAAATCACAGCCTGTGATTGGTCATGACAGGGCCTGTGGCAGGCGGAATGCGATGTAAAGGACAGAGCCTGGAAGTACATACGTGCGGCTAGAATCTCTGTGCGGTAGACTGTCCCTTCCCCCAGCCTAATGGTATAAATGGCTCACAGGTCTAGGCTCTAGTATCTTAAAGGACTCACCATTGTTTCTTGTGAACTGTCAAGATCATTGAACTTTGGAACTAGGAAGACTACTAAGAAGCTTAGAGTAACTCAGATGTTGTCTCCATGAGGCATGTCAGGACACTGAGGCTCCATGAGGTTAAGTTGTTCAAACACACAAAGCTGATAATAGTCACATGCCGAACTCGCTGCCCCAAAGTCAGCCTCACTGAGCCAAAGGCCTTTTATTCAATGCTGCACTTAGTAAAGCATGCTGCTCCAGCTGAACGTGCTGACACTAGCCTGTACTGCATTTAATCCCACCAAAAATCTACTAATCTTACAAAGTTGTACCATATGAAATTGCTGTTTTTATAATCCAGAGATGGTCAAATATTGGTAATCTCATATGGTTCAGTCTGATATATTGTCCTTTAATTGTATAATGAGATGGAAAAATTTTTCTTTCAGAAGTAAATATATGAATTCCTCATAGAAGTATCTCGAGCTTGTTGGGAATTTACCTTGATAAGCCAGCTTGAAGTAGGCAGATCCTTTCCGAGAATGGGTGACAGGATTTCTAACAGAATCAGTTTGTCTTTGAGGTGAAAGAGGATGAGGCAACAGAAAGCTTGCCATAAAGTGAAAACTCTGGAAATGAGAAGTCACGAGGAAAAGTAGCACTTCCTCAAGATCACAAAAATGGGTATTTGAGGGAAACTTATTTAGGTCTCAAGGATAAAGGAAGATCTTACTGGTACCCAACATACTATGGTTCCATGTATTTCCTGAACAGTCACATCGTGAGTAAGGAACCGAAATATGTTTATTCATGTGATAGTGGTAGACATTCTTTAAAAGTTCATTGAATTAAAGAATAAGATTGTCAGTATGTTGCTGGATGCCACATATGATCTAAATATTCTTTAGTGCATTTAGCATGTGCTAGAAACTTATAAAGCATGAATATAAAAAGCTTAGATTCTGATAGACTGACAGTTTCAAGGCTGGTAAAGGTAACCTACCAAGATATGGAAATCAACCTTTTTTTCCAGGGAAAATGAGATAAATAATCTGGTCACATAAAAGAAGGGTATCACTCAGTTTTACTGATAAAAATGTTGGGCAGTAGCAAGATTCAGACCCTGAGCTGTCCATCGACTATGCCATTTAAAGTAGGGACTAATGCTAAGCGGAAGAAGCCTTGTTCCACAGTGATTTCCAAGAAGTATGTCTGTCCTCTGACTTGCACCTTAAGTCATTCTTTCCTCAAAAATGGAGAAGTCTCTTAGAGACACCAAAGTTTTCCATTTCTTTAATACTTCCCTTCTAGTTTATATCCTTCTGTCTACTAGTATTTTAATAATAAATAATGGAGGTTTAATATTAATCTATATGAATTAAAAGTAAAAGATACCTAATTTTTAAATATTCTTAAGTATCATTCTAAACTTTTTAACTACATTATACTAAAAAAATAGTGAATTAAGGAATCTCTAAATATGAAATCTCTCTTTAAGAGCATATTTAAACATGCCTTTGTTTTATATTTCTATCATTATTGTCATCATACATGAGCAATATGATACTTAGCAACTATGAAAAATCTCAATTTAGGGAAAACATTTTGAAGGAAAAAAACACTGGGATTAAATAATTTATTACCATTGCTAAGATGAACACATATACTTGATACTCAATTTTAACTTTAGAACTTTAAAAAAATAGTTTTAATACAGTATCAAAATTTACACAAGTATTTTGTCAAAAGACCAGTGTGCCTTGTATTAGCTTCTGCAGGCTCTACTGCAGGCACAAAACTTTTTTTAAATGTCTTCAGAGTGTAGGAATACAACAATTTAAGGATGAAAGCTTTTCCAGAAAAGGTGTAAATATAGCAAGCAATTTTCCCTTATAGACTAATAATATTCTCAAAATATATAACGTTTTAAAAGAAAAGCTTAAATGGTAACCCAATTACAATAATTAGAAAGATAATTCTATAGCAAATTAATTCATAAATATTTTCTGAGAATAGGATTGCCTTTTCATCACAATAACATTCAAAAAAGTATAACAATTCCTTCACCAATGACAATTAATACATGTATAATGAGCCCACTTAAAAACAAGAGCGACAGAATATCTGCTATGAATCAAATCTGAGTAATTTAGAAGAAAACTGGGAATCGTTGCATTCCTACTTTTATAATTTTATATTACAATATAAAGTTAGCACTCGGTCACAGGCCTCTTGCACATTCATACAAGAAACTATCATTGCATTTGAATAAACACAAAATACCTATCATAGCATTTCCAATACACACAGTCTATTACTTTATATATATATATATACCAAAAATAAGGAAAAACTAAAGCTAGCACACCTCCTTTTCAAATCTCAAGCAATCTGAACAAGAGCTTTTAGCTTCAATAATGAAGGACATGCGTCAGTTTCATAAAACGTTAAGATAGCTGCTGTAGGCTAAGAAAGCTTTTTCCATAAATGCAGTGCAATATTTTAAAGTTTACAGAAAGTTTATTAAATATAACAGCATGTCTAGAAACTAAATTGTAGAAATTGACATCTCACAGCTGGAAACACTTAGAAAAATTGTTTGCTTGTTCTTTAATTGAAATTGTTAATATTAACATTAATGAATACACTGAAGATGGAGGTTGATATGTCCCCAAGATGTGTCTTCATGAATAATACATTAAGATGAAAAGAAAAGATGCATTTACTTTGATCAATTTAAGTAAATGGCACTCTGACAATGCACTCGACAAAGTCCTGCTACCCTTCTAGCTGGTAAGGAAAACTGATGTGGTATTTTTAGTACCTCAAAAGTCAAAACAAAATCCAAGAAACCTAACCTTATCTTGCATCCAAATTAATTATGCATCAGGAACTAGTATTTTATTGACTAAAATATAATAGGTGACCAACTCTCCAACTTGGGAAGCTGGAAACCACTTGCTATCTTCAACAACATGGTAGAACACTCCCACCATGATATACAATGATTCGATTCTATCAAAACCGCTGAGGCTCTACTGGACTCTTCCAATCATGCAGGTTTCCCCATTACAATCTTAGATCTGAAGAGTCAAAAACATTTTAGTTCTAATGAAAATATTGGAACCAAAATGGTGATTTTCAAAGCTACCTTGTTTGAGATGGACTGTAGTGAACATCAAAGTGAGAGACAAAAAATACAACTTTAGCCATACTAAATTTTATCAAGGGAAAATATGTGCAATGTACAATTGCTCCAGGTCTGTGGAAATCCACTCTTTCCTCTCTTATCTCTCTGGCAGTGGTGATGTCATGTTTGAAAGAGAGTACATCTCACATGGGTCCCTTGTACTGGTTTCCAGACAAATGTTGCCTAATTCCAGGACACGAACCTGCAGCATCTCCAAGTTTCCTCCATACAACCTTAAGAAAAAGAAGAAAAAGAGTAAGCATCTTAATTGTCCTGTTCCACAAAGGGGTGTGTATGTTTTTTTTTTTTTTTTTTAAGGGGGGAAATCTATGCGAAGGACAAAGAGGAATATAAGACAAGAGACAAAATATTCACACGAATGAGCTCAAAAATAAAATGAAATGTGATGCAAGTTTCTAAATCATGAGAACTGCTCAAGAGATAGGAGTGCCATGCTTCTTTAGCAATCAGGGTCAAAATTACAAAATGATAGGCCAACTTACATTGGTTATGAGAGTGGTCCTCAACTCTGGCTGTCCACTAGGAATTACTCTTAAACAGGTAGGGTTGTCTATTTTTTTTAAATCTGTCAACATGATTCTAATGTGTAGTTAAGAATACATGAGCAAAATCATCCTTGTTCCTATATTATACATCTAAAATGAGGAATACCAAAATGTTAAATAACTAAGAATAAAAGCTCCTTCACTGTCTGTAGTGGTTTAAAGTCCTGAGCTAGTAGCCTTAGGGTCACTCGTAGACTTCCCTTGTTTCCCTGTGGAATGGGGGCCTTGCTGCTGCTGCTGCTGCTGCTGCTGCTAAGTCGCTTCAGTCTGACTCTGTGCGACCCCATAGACGGCAGCCCACCAGGCTCCCCCATCCCTGGGATTCTCCAGGCAAGAACACTGGAGTGGGTTGCCATTTCCTTCTCCAATGCATGAAAGTGAAAAGTGAAAGTGAAGTCGCTCAGTCGTGTCCGACTCTTAGCAACCCCACGGACTGCAGCCCACCAGGGTCCTCCATCCATGGGACTTTCCAGGCAAGAGTACTAGAGTGGGGTGCCATTGCCTTCTCCGAATGGGGGCTTTAGTTATCATAAATTTTAGCTACCCAATAGTATATCTCAGATTACGACAACAGAAAGCATTCAGATGCAGGGGAAAGATAAGAATAAATTCAAAAGTCACTAAAAAAAATATGTTAAAAATCAGGCTATTTTAAAGGGACAATAGCAAAGGGTGAGATTAACAACAAGTAAAACCACTGAATCCAACAATGATATACCAATATACTACATTAAGAAATCACATAGTAACAGTCATAACTCTTAGTGTTTCACTGTTAGGATTATGATCAGATTGACTACTTCCACAGAAATTTACATTGCTCTAATGAACATAAACCAGCTGGTTCATCAATACTTCTTTGTTTTCTCTTTTAAAAGAGCAGATATTCCAGTGAAGCAGGTTTCTAATCATAGAAACACATAAGCATGTAGGGGTCTGTCTACCTTCATTTTGAAACCTATGGAACAATTCACCTCTGTGTGTTAGCAGACACTACTATGTGGTAGAGATGTCCTGTCATATTTGAAGGGAGCTGTAGTTATGGTCTTTAAATATTTGGGAGGGAATTTCCTAGTAGCTTAGATGGTAAAAAATCCACCTGTAATTCAGGAGACCTGGATTTGATCCCTGGGTCAGGAAGATCCCCTGAAGAAGGAAATGGCTACCTATTGCAATATTTGTGCCTGGGAAATCCCATGGACAGAGAAGCCTGGCTAGCTACAGTCCATGGGGTTGCAAAGAGTCGGACACATCTGAGCATACATAGCAGTGAGTGGTTCAGGCTGTTAGGGAAGTGTCCTTTCTCAATACACTGACTGAAGAGGGACACATTCTGAATCAGGAAGCCAACGGGCACTATGGACTTTCCCTTTCTAGCCCTTAAATGGTATTACATCTACCCAGAATGCTTCGATGTCTTGTTTAGAAGCAAAGGATAGATTCAAATGATCAGGAACAAAAGGCATTAGATGATTACAACTCCCAAGTGTTGTATACAACTCCCTCTCCAAGTATTCAAATGTAGACTGTAATGGGCCTTAACCCTGAAATTACATGGTGAAAGGAAACTCAGAGAAGACAGAACTTTGAAATAAGCCAAAGACACTAAGACAGACACAGAGTAGTGACTTGTTAAATAAGTAAGAGAGCTGACCAGTTGGGTATCTGAGATGGTTACTGAGATGCAGGGCCAGTCAAGTATCTCAGCTGCTCTCAGGGAACTGACAAGGGCCAAACAGAAAAACCTAGGATAAAACTATTACTATAAAAAGATAGATAATATACTGTTTCTTAGAGAACAGTATATTTTTGTGGTAGAGCTTGGAAGAGACTAGAAGCACTACATGCTTACTAATCAAAATGATGGTGCTGTGAAGAAAGGTTGTTAACATCTATAAAATGGAAGACTGTATAGATGTTAACCTATTTCCAGAAAGAATACCAGAGAAGGAAATAAACCTGAGTCTTTTAACTGATTTCACATTATGAGAAAGCTTTACATTTCTGTAACATTATTGTAAAAGCCCATAATTCCTCTAATAGGTTTCATAATCTTATATACATTATTGCTTAGAAATTTTGAAACTGTCCCACAAACTGTATTTTTGTTTATTCTCCAATATTTGCTATGTGTTCTTGATGTGGATATAACTTACAATGGTGACATAAATATTTTAAATCAACACTTTTTTTTTCTTGTGGCTTTTAAATAGTTTCCAAATATAACAGTGCTAACAATCAGATTTGAACTAATTTACTTTTTTTGTTTCTCAAATTTCGGTGACCAAAGGCAAAAACAGAAAAGATGCTCTAGAGAACTTTCAAAGGTAAAAAGCTCTTGGCTTTCTGAAGGCAACAATAATTACCACTGTGTGTGTCCTTTTGAAGGATTTTTGGAAATACAGGCAAATCAAGATCAATGCAAAACTAATCAAGATCCAATTCATTAGTGGGTCCCTTCTCTACGAAATAAATTTTCTAATATCTAAAAATATTTCATCAAAAAAGAGACAAGAAACAGTCCTGTGTTTATTTAGACAAATTCTGGCATTGAGCACAATAGAGATGGTTTCCTCTGTAAGATACATTGATTTTCATTCTTGAGAAAGAAAATGGAAGTGCCTAGATTCACTACAATTGGGAAAGTGGAAAGAGCTGGTCCTCAGAGAAAATCTGGGTATATGCCTGACTTCCCTATTCACTAGAGGACAATTTGCGGCAAGTAACTTAATTTCAGAATCTTAGTTTCTTCAAGTATAAAATGAGAGTTCCTACCCCAGTTGCCCAAGATCTGGTGTGAAACCCAGACTTCTGAATTATGAAGGAGGCTCAATATGACTCTGAGAACCACTGAAGATATGACCTTCTATGGTCCCTTCCAGTTTTACAATTCCTAATGTTTGAACTTTAAAATTTATCTGAGGCAGGTGTTCAAATTGAAAAGCTTAAGAACAGACAAAAAGCTACAGAAGACAAATAGTGATACATTTAGGAAATCATGACATCTAGAACCAATGACCATTTGAAAACAGACAACAGATAATGTAAGAAAGACACCACTACAGGCAAGCAAGAGACTATACGTGCTGGGGCAAGAGCGCTAAATGCCCATGGGACTTATTTAACATTTCCTGGATTCTAGGAATGCCTCAGGGAGGTAGGTAAAGGAGATACCTGGTCCTAATAGCCTAAAGCTGAAGGGTATTTCTAAGCAATTTTGATATCCTAATGAACAAAGGATAAAAGTACAATGAACACCAATTCAAATCAAAGCTTAAAATAACTGACCATGAATTTTTGCTTTTAACAAATGTCTTCCCCATCATATTCTACTTAGTTTTTAAATAAATTCCACAAATTATATTCTTGATTAAATGATATATCCAAAGCATATTACTCAAAAATTAAAATTAAGATTAATCAAATCCAAACCTCAATAACAATTACATAGGCTAAGCATTGTGAAAATAGCATGTCTTCTTTTTTTTTCCCCACTGTATTTCTGTGATTTCATAGGTAGATTTCTGTGTGTTTATCTCTTAAGTTCATATCTATCTCTTACTATTTTGAGATACTGCTGGGCATGACATGAAGCATACCTCATATGAGTGAAGAACTTAGCAAATATTACCTATTGGGTTGGCTAAGAAGTTCACTCCAATTTCTATGGAAAAAACAGAACAAACTTTATGGCCAACCCAATATTAAGATGGTGATTTTTTTTCCCCAAGTATTGCTACAAATAATCTGCAGAAGGTTGTGTTTTCTTTGTTTATCATAGGTTTTTAAACACTGCTCTTTAAGGAAAACTATGAAATGGAAACTGATCTATTTTATCAAAACTAGTAACATTTTAGGAAATGTATTGTTCAGAAACTTTCACAGTTCATTCTGGAACACAGAATTGGCCGATTCTTGCTCACCTGCATATTTTACATGATTATTGTGTTAAAAAATACCACAATAACATTTACTAAAGAAACTCAAGGTTTGGTTTTACTTTTACATAAAAAAATAAAGGCATTTGGCCAGCATTTTAAAAGTAGGTATTCATGAAGCAAAATCTAAGCTATGATGAGGCTTTCAACACAGAATACACAATAAAGCACATTAAACTTACATTGCACATTTCTCTGACTATAGCTTTTTCTGTCTCACTAAGGTCATGTTCATACTCTTTACCCTGTTGACGATCTATAGTTTCCTGAACATCCAAGACCTGGATTTGTTGAAAAAGAAAAGCAAATTTCACATGGAAAAAAAAAGTTTGTTAGTTATGAATAAAAATCATCAAGGAGCTCCACTTTGTAAAAAGAAAAAAAAAAACCTTAGTTTTTTTCCATGTCTGCATATCAGAGTAGGTTAGTATATGGCAAAATCTTTTAAAAGAGTTGATTGTTCTGAAAGCTATCTGGAGTCAATTCTACTTGATTTTCAAATGGCCGTTAAGAGCAATCTACTGCATCACTAATAGTCAATTGAATTCATTCATGTCCAAAATAATTAGATGCATTTAGTTAATTTGGTCATTAAGATAAAGCTGACTGTCAACCATTTGGAGATAGTCAATAAATCTTGCTCCATTGTAAAGACTGGCATGTAATTAATTATATTACTCAACAGTCCAAATGATATGTAGACACGGCCTACAGAAAAAATGACTAAAAAGGATAATAGTGACAGGTGAAATTCGTCAGAACCCATAAGAACTTTTAACATGAACGCTACTGACCTCAGAGTTCTTGCCTGGATGTTTTCCTGATGCCTAGGACAGGACTGTGGAGACAGCTCTTTGACAAAAGCAAAGAGAAGCAATGGCTCCCCAGTTGTGAAAATATGTGAGCAACACTAAGCATTTTTCATTTTTCATCTGAGAATGAGGTGTTTTTAAACAATTTTAGATTCTACCTCTCTAAATTATTCCTAAATGAATTGAGAATAAGATTCTGTTCAAAATGTCTTTAAAAGTTTCATGTCAATACTCTATTTAGTACAAAACAAGACAAAACTTTGGCCTTGAGTGCTGTTTGTTATTTTTCTCTACATCAGCTTCTAAATCAAATCACTGATGTAGTATTAAAAAAATGTTTTTCCTAAAAGCTCCTGTATAATCCAGACTGAACTGTAACACTGCTAAACCCCTTGGTTCTATTGCCACGGTCAACGCTGATGGCCACACCTAAAGGTGTCACCTGAGAATTCACACTTAAAGGCCTGAAGCAGAACCCTACAGAGTCAGTTCACATTCTTTTTATACTTAGAGGAAATTATTGATGATGCACAATGAATATTCATAGAAAACTTAAAGCACTCCTTGGAACAAGCTCATTTGCCCACAAATTCAATTTATTATGCACCTGAGAGACGTGTACTTCAAATCAGTTAATTTTTGCTAAATGAAGTGAAGCTCCAATTAATAGTTATGAATTTTAAAGCAAGAAAAATGTGGCGTATTTCAAGTGGACTAATTCCTCACATTGATTTACAACTCTTTCCCCCAAACTATGACCATGGAGTTAAAGTTTAGAAGTTTTTAAAACTTTACGAGAAGATGAGAAACTGAGCCACTGTTTCAACTACTACTTTCAGAACAGAAAAAAATGATATAAATCAGCTCTAGATTGGTAGCCTTTTAAAAACAAAACATGTCAAGAGGCTACATTTTTTTTATATTGAGGTATTCCAAAGATGCGTTTCCCAGAGGCTATGCTTGCACATATTTCTGTCTCAACTCATGGAAGCAAACGCATTCTATATTCAAGAGCCTCCAGTTACTCAATCAAGGTGCTTTAGTTGCTCAGCATTACCCATCAGCCAAGTGAGGACACTTAATGTGTTCTGATTATAACATAATATCTTCCTCTCAAGACAAAATTTTGTATGAATTTGGAGAAAACTGAAGAGCTCTTCCTTGCCCTCTCCTTCCTTTTAGGCCATACTACCACAGCTGCGCTGAGAAACCAGGAAAAGACGGCAAGTGTGACCCACTACACTGATCTGATTCCAGCTGCACTTGTTGAATAAGGCAATGGGCTGAAACAGGCTTCAGTTTGGAAAGCAGGGCAGTGTGTCATTTCTGGAGTGTAGATACCAATACTACAGGCTTGAAGCCACTCCTTCATTTTTCCATTTCTAAAGTGCTTTCAGATTGCTAGTGCCTGATTTATGCTCAAGTAACAGCTTGTTTAGCATGCTGTTCATACTAAACAGTATCCAAATGCTGTTGCTAAGAGCAAGCCAGTTGATAAACCAGCAGCTGTCAGACAAAGGGCAGGGAGGGCCCCTCATTCTGGTGTGCCTTCCCACAAATTCCCCTCAGTTGTTCATTTTGTGAGGTTTCCCAGTCGAAACAGGAAACACCAAGTTCATTGCCACTGGCCCCCAGCATAGTTCTACCACCTCCCCTTATCAGCAATCTGTAAGTGCTTGGGAGAAGCACACTCATTTCATCTAAGTTACAGCAAAATGTAATGAGGGAGCTAAATCAACTGCTAAAACAATCATCCTCAAGTCAAGTAAATATTTTGAAGTTCTCATCTACTTCTTTGCTTTTCTGCATGCCAAGGACAGTGTGGCCCCCTGCATAAGAGTGCCTCATCAGCCTGTGGATAAATCATTCTGAAACCAAAACAACTTTAGAAAAGTTGTGAAATCCATGTGGCAAAAGCAGGACCGAAGCACTCTACCTACTTTATGGCTCAGAAAGGTTTAGTCAAGGCTGCTGCTGTTGTTGCTAAGTCGCTTCAGTAGTGTCCGACTCTGTGCAACCCCATAAACAGCAGGCCACCAGGCTCCTCTGTCCCTGGGATTCTGCAGGCAAGAATACCGGAGTGGGTTGCCATTTCCTTCTCCAATGCATGCATGCATGCATGCTAAGTCGCTTCAGTCATGTCCGACTCTGTACGACATGTTAGGAATTAGAGATAATTTGGAGGACAGTGTTTTATACTATGGAGCTGATGAAATTTCAAGGAATTGTCTCAGGTTTTAATATGATTTTTATTGCCTGCAGTTTCTTCTTAGGTAAATATTCATATTGCATATTATTAATTTTACTTATTGGAAAGCTCATTACTGGTAAAGAAAAATAAACTATAAATTTAAGCCACATCTTTCTTTATTTCAGAATCTTAATTATAAGCCAAAAATAATATATCTTTATGAATAAGACCAGATGTCTATTTTCTATAGTCTTTAAAGAGGCATTAACTAGACTTTGAAGACTTAATTTCTATTTAGTGGTGAACAGAGTAGGCTTTTGTTTATTTGAAAACTTTTTTTTAGTAAGTTGCACAACGTACTTCAGTTGCAAAAAGAAAAATATGGTATCCTTCGTTATTTTGGCTACCTATTAAGTTCCTGTATTTGAAGACGTCCATGCTACAAACATTGCACAGAAAATACCTGTAACAATATTTTACACATACATGCACATCAGACTTCAACTTCAATGCAGATAGATATGAATCACATTACTCAAAACAAAATGATAAAATTAGAGATTCAATTCAACCATAAGTACTCAAACCCACTATTAGTTTATAAAATTAAAATCATTCTTCAAAACTTAATATTAAAAAAAAAAGTATACCATAGGGGTCAAAAAATAAAGTATCTATGGTTAAAACGAGACCGTGAGGATTACCAGACTATAGTGAACAAGCCACAACACAACTGAAGTACTGAAGAAATGGTTGTACACAGTTGGTTACCTTAAGAGAGTGTACCACGGGTTCAGGCTGCTGAGAAGGTGTGGTATGTCCACTGAAGCTAGCTGGAGAGTTGGGTGAACTGTTACTCCCATCAGCCCCAGATGACAACCTAAAAGAACCCTTAGTAGAAAATCAACAACTTTGTTATTAAAACAAAAGTCGTTTATAACTGAAGAGATGTCATTCAATATTCAATTTCACTGCCAAATGAGAATTAGCCTTTTTTTCCCTAGCCTGTCATAAGATGCTATCAACCTGTTAATTGGAATACATTTGCTGCTTGACCAGCAAAAAAAAAGCTAACCAAGAGCCATCTCTATGCATTTCCAGATGTCAGCTCTGATTTACTGAAGAGAGCAATGCCCCCTAAGGAATGCCCATTAAGAACATTTTAAGAATGATTTTTGAAACTTAAAGATACTCAAGAGTAGGGAATTTGTGAGTTACTCCACATTTGAGTTAAAATGCTCACTCAGCATGACAAATGCCATATTCCATATGTCTCAGAAAATGCAGATACATCACATGGGAGAAATGGTGTCCCTTACCTATGGCAGAACATTTCCCAAAGAGATTTAACCATATGCAACATTTTCTTCAAGAATTCTCTTATTTTATGAACTTTTAAAAAATGAAAAAAAACAGATTGCAAATTATAAATTTGTAGTTTAGTGACTTTTCAACTGAATTGCTGAGAAGTCAGAACCTGGGCATTATTAATTTGACCTGCAAAAGTCACAGTCGCCCATCCAGGAAATGGGAAAAAGTAAAAATGTCACTTTTTCCAGGGCTCCTTAGGAAAAATATTAATGGATCAGGGAAGAAAAAGAACAGCAGTGATCTACCCTCCTAGCAAAAACAATCTAATGGGGATTTTCCTGTTTTTAGGGTCTGAGAGATTTTAATTTCTATCCATCAACAAATCTGCAGATTTTTTCATACCTACTAGATTAATAACTGTTCCCTTTAACTTGACCCTATGAATCTAATCCCCTGAGAAGGAGCCATGGAAGGCGCAGCATGTGTGGATTCTTGGTAGGAAGAAACAACAGTGATCTGGGACATTAATTTTCTAGCACCCACAGGAGCGCTTCTGTGTTGTACATTTTAGGGATGGGTGGGAGAAGCTGAGCACAGCAACAGTTACAGGTGTGGGTTTTACACAAACCGTGCTAACTGCAGAGAAATTAACTCTTGCTATTGATTTTTACAGAGATTATCATTTATAATGAATTGGGAATATCTTATCCATTCCCTCGTCACTGTCCTTTCTATCTATATGTCCCTGAAGGCTGTCCTTGCCATCTCACAAGCCAACTGAGGCCATGTTCTTTCCTATGCAATCAGGTCAGGTCCTGCCCCCACCCTCATTAGCCAACAGGGAGAGGAAGCCATGGATTATGACATTTAGGTGACCTTCCAGCTTCTGTTTGCCACTGAAATTAATGATGCAATTAATAGCAGGTGATGACATAGGACATACAATTGTCACAGCCCAACCCGCTCTGGGAAAAAAATATAAGGTTTGTTTTGTTGTAATTTGAATCATATCAATCATAGAATACCTAAAACAAATAATAGAAAGTAATCTATATGAAGTTTAAAGATGATTAATAACAGGCACATGCCCCCCATCCAACCACCAAATTTGGACATTCTCTTCCTTTGTAGAAATCAAATATTTCCAAAACAAATGAGGAACTAAAGGAAGTTCTTCCCTGAAAAGCTCTGGTTCTCTACTATTCTCTTTCCTTACAGGTACCACCCTTAGGAACTCTTCAGAAAAGGTTTCTGAGGTTATACAGAATTCACATCCACGTCTCATTTGGGCTCCACCACTGCAGTGCTGTTTCCTCTGAATGGTAATCTAACTTGTCAGGCAAGATCCCTCCCCTTCTGGAACAAACACCCTGCAAATTCTTCCTTTTCTGCCCAGCCTGTTTCAAATCCCAGATCTGACAAAATGTGGTAGGCATGTCCAATTCTAGCTTCTTTGCCCTTGGGCACAGGACCTCTATCTTTCAGGGTAATTTGGTTTAAGAGAATTTCTGAAATCAATGATAAGTAGCTTCCCTAAACCACATTCTTTGGGCAATTTAGCATTGTTTAGACTTAAGGACAGTCCTGCCTACTCAGAAAGACATACCCTTTTATTAAAGAAGTTTCACCACCATCATCATCACAAAAGCTACAGTGGAAGCTACATAGGTGAGGGAAGGAGGAAGAGGTGGTGGCAGGCAACTTATTCAGGGATTCAAGCTCTACTTCAAATCTGCTTTGCAAGCCATGGACTTAGTCATCATTAGAAAGGTAAAGTTTCATATTTCATGTAGTTTTTTGTGTAGCTGCAAGGGTTACTGAATGCAGGTTAAGTTGTACACTAATAGATGCTAAATAGTTTTCTTGATTATAACAGAAACAAGCACCTCATTCTTTCTGTCACATCTCATTTAGTTACTATAAAATAAAACTTTAGATTTCTAGTGCTGATTGGTAGAGTTTTATCTGGGCTTTCTCTAGGCTCTGGGCTCCATCAATACATAGTCTCAGTTGAATAATATGTTTTCACTAAAGTACTTTTTAAAATATGCTACTGGGTAAAATACTAACACAAAAAATATTTTAAAAGAGTCCCTTGGAGTTTATTTCAATAAGATTTAGCCTGCTTATTTAAATTGTATCTTGGCTGACTCAGGAGACTGGGAATTTAAAAAGAAAAAAATCTTACTGAAATTGGAAATGAGAGTCCCAGCTTTGGGGTTGCTTGTTTTAAAGCCACACATGACTACACACAGTGCACACACCACCGCTTGGGTCAGCGGTCAGTTTGAAAGGGCAAGGAATAATTTTCCGAGCTGGTCTTGACACTTCTGGTGGTGTCTAACAGTTCATTTTCATGGTCACTGACAATCCCTTTTCAAAAAAAAGGTGTAGGTACCTTTCTCCTTCTTCAATGTTTGGGGTTATTCAACTTTCAGCCCCAGGTTCAGGGGGAAAAGCACTGAAGGTAACTATTCAGAAGATAAAAGACTCTATTCCCGCCTTCCCTCCCCTGATCTGGACACACAATGACTTTCCTTCATGTGTGCAGACTTGTTCTCTCCCCCCAGTATAACTTTTCCTCTAGCAACAGAATCCATCTGGTTACGCACAAGCAAATCAGTAGCTGACTCATCTTCACTCACCGGGAGAGTGGGCAGGCATCGTCCTATTCCTCGGCACCCTTGCCACCACTGCAAGACCCGCCGGGCTCTGGGCCCCCAGCCTTTCTCCATATTTGAGCTGTTTCTAGTTGGAGGTTGCCTTCTATTCTGGGTGGCCTTATATTTGGAACAATATAGTACAATCACTCAGAAAAATGCTGTTTCCCAAGTCTCAAGAAAGCAGATAGAACAAGAAGCTTAATGAAATGAACCACAATGACCACAATGGCAAGCTGTAACATGCACCTCTAACAAGGGAGAACATTTAAAAACTCAGTGAAGTCCTGTATGTAAGAGCTAATATTGATTCTTTTTTTTTAAGTTTTGGGCAGAGGTATAACTAATTCTCAAGCTATCAAAAAGAGATAGATGATAATGCCAAAATTCTACCAAAAAAAAAAAAAGGAAGCTATTTATACAACTTAATTTTGTTGGTTTTATTTGTGAGAAATAGAGAATTAACATAAGGTCTTCTAAGTATTTAAACCAGTATCTTCAGAACTTAGAAATTATTTAAATGTAGTTGGGAGCACTCAGACCTTATGTTAAGAAACACACGTTGGGTAGATATATTCATATTCATAAAAACTGACACTGCATCAAATTCTCAGCAAAATTTCTATACACTGAAGAGTATATAATGAACTCAGAGATCACTGTTGCAAAAAACTATTTTACATGGGGCATATACATAATTATCAAAATTTCTATTAATCAGTCATTTCCCAAGTTTCTGTACTGGTTGTAACTAGAGCTAACATATAAGTGACACAAAAAGAAAATAAAAAGAGTTTTCATCCCTAAATTTTAGTTTTTTCAATGACCAAACTAATTTTATTAAAATGATCAGAAACAAAATTAACTCATCTGTCCATAATTTCCTTTCCCTGCCAGCTTTCACTAAGACCTTCTAAGAATGCTATGTCCTAAAGAATAAACAATTTTTGAAATATAGAAAACTTGCAAATGTAGTCTAAAAATTCCAGTGTACAAATATTTAAGTTAATTTTAGGAGACTTAAAATGAGAAAATAATTTGTTAGTTCTCATTAATCTGTTATTTGCTTTACGGTGAACAGCACTGGTCTAATTTTTACTTTTCTCAGACTTTTGGAGGCTGAACAATAAAGAAAATATACCATGGTCAGAAGTGAAATCAGAAAGGGAGCAATGTCAACCAGCATTTGGTACTCACAAAATTTTATTCTGAGTCTACAAAATAAGTACAAGTTACCTATTAAGAAAGAAAGTCACACATATTCTTCACATATAGCAGAGAAAATTATATATTTGCAGTTGGACCACAATGAATATCTCCTCAATCAACACTAATTTAAACTTTGCACTCTCAGTAATCATCTGTCAGTGTCTATTTCCATTATAAAGATTTATCCAACAATTTATAGTATGGTGGATGGCTGAAAAGTCACCCCCTATCCCGATCTGCACAGTTTTGTTCCTGGGATGATCATTAGCAATGAATGAAGATTTTTTTTACAAATGAGCTCTATATTCTAAATTTGGTTCTCTCCAAGACTTAAACATCTCACAGATTTCATGTTTTTTTGTATCCAACAACCAAATAAAACATAAAATTTTCTTTCATCTGTATTTAATGTGTAGTGAGATTAAATCCCAATGCCTCTCCACTGTAACAAAACTTATTACAATAACCATGAAATCTAAGGTAATATCTATGACCAGTTAGAGGCCTGCTGGAAGGAGCAGTCATTTATTTTCATTTCCAGAAAGTTGATACAACGTGCAATAGCAACATTTTTCAGTATCTTGTAAAAGGTTCTTTTTAAACATACTCAATACAGATTGTAGAGGATTAACCTCATAAAACGGGGCAATATATGTATTCTTGCCTCAAGAGCCCCATGAACAGTATGAAAAGGCAAAAAGATAAGACACTGAAAGATGAACTCCCCAGGTCGATTGTGCCCAATATGCTACTGGAGATCAGTGGAGAAATAACTCCAGAAAGAATGAAGAGATGGAGCCAAAGCAAAACTAACATGCAGTTGTGGATGAAACTGGTGATAGAAACAAAGTCCGATGGTGTAAAGAGCAATATTGCATAGGAACCTGGAATGTCAGGTCCATGAATCAAGGCAAATTGGAAGTGGTCAAACAAGAAACTGCAAGACTGATCATCGACATTTCAGGAATCAGCAAATTAAAATGGACTGGAATGGGTAAATTTAACTCAGCTGACCATTATATCTACTACTGTGTGCAAGAATCCCTTAGAAGAAATGGAGTAGCCATCATAGTCAACTAAAGAGTCCAAAATGCAGTATCTGGATGCAATCTCAAAAATGACAGAATGATCTCTTGTTCGTTTTCAAGGCAAACCACTCAATATCACGATAATCCAAGTCTATGCCCCAACTAGTAATGCTGAAGAAGCTGAAGCTGAACGATTTTATGAAGACCTACAAGACCTTCCAGAACTAACACACAAAAAAGATGTCCTTTTCATTATATAGGGGACTGAAATGCAAAAGTAGGAAATCAATGAATACTTGGAGTAACAGGCAAATTTGGCCTTGGAGTACAGAACGAAACAGGGCAAAGGGCGATAGAGTTTTGCCAAGAGAACACACTGGTCATAGCAAACACCTCTTCCAACACAAGAGAATACTCTACACATGGACATCACCAGATGGTCAATACTGAAATCAGATTGATTACATTCTTTGCAGCCAAAGATGGAGAAGCTCCATATAGTCAGCAAAAACAAAACCAGGAGTGGACTGTGGCACAGATCATGAACTCCTTATTGCCAAATTCAGACTTAAATTGAAGTAGGGAAAACCGCTAGACCATTCAGGTATGACCTAAATCAAATCCCTGATTATACAGTGGAAATGACAAATAGATTCAAGGGATTACATCTGAAAGATTGCCTGAAGAACTATGGATGGAGGTTCATGATGTTGTACAGGAGACAGGAATCAAGACCATCCCCATGGAAAAGAAATGCAAAAGAAAAATGGCTTTGTGAGGAGGTCTTACAATAGCTGTGAAAAGAAGAGAAGCAAAAAGCAAAGAAGAAAAGGAAAGATATACCCATTTGAATTCAGAGTTCCAAAGAACAGCAAGGAGAGATAAGAAAGCCTTCCTCAGTGATCAGTGCAAAGAAATAGAGGAAAACAACAGAATGGGAAAGACTAGAGATCTCTTCAAGAAAATTAGAGATACCCAAGGAAATATTTAACACAAAAATGGGCACAATAAAGGACAGAAATGGTACGGACCTAACAGAAGCAGAAAATATCAAGAAGAGGTGACAAGAATACACAGAAGAACTATACCAAAAAGATCTTCATGACCCAGATAACCACGATGGTGTGATCACTCACCTAGAGCTAGACATCCTGGAATGTGAAGCCAAGTGGGTCTTAGGAAGCATCACTACAAACAAAGCTAGTGGAGGTGATGGAATTCCAATTGAGCCATTTCAAATCCTGAAAGATGATGCTGTGAAAGTGCTGCATTCAATATACCAGCAAATACGGAAAACTCAGCAGTGATCACAGGACTGGAAAAGGTCAGTATTAATACCAATCCCAAAGAAAGGAAATGCCAAAGAATGTTCAAACTACCATACAATTGCACTCATCTCATACACTAGTAAAGTAATGCTCAAAATTCTCCAAGACAGGCTTCAACAGTACATGAACCGTGAACTTCCAGATATTCAATCTGGTTTTAGAAAAGGCAGAGGAACCAGAGATAAAATTGCCAACATCCACTGGATTATCAAAAAAGCAACAGAGTTACAGAAAAACATCTATTTCTGCATTATTGACTATGCCAAAGCCTTTGTGTGGATCACAATAAACTGTGGAAAATTCTGAAAGAGATGGGAATACCAGACCACCTGACCTGTCTCCTGAGAAATTTGTATGCAGTTCAAGAAGCAACAGTTAAGTGCCTGAACCTGAGTGGCTTGGACCTGGGAGGTGCATGCAGCCCAGGGCCAGCCTCGGATTGTTCCCGGCGGAACAACCTAGAGTCCAAGCAGTGTGGACAGGGAGGCTACACGCGCCGTGAGCGGGGGCAGACCCAGGGTGGCTGAGGCACTGCGAGCCCACGCCAGTGTTATTTGTTTGCAGCATCCCTCCCTCCCTCCCCACAGCGCGACTGAACAAGTAAGCCTAAAAAAAAAAAAAAAAAAAAAGGGTCCTCCACCGTGCCCTTTGAGTCAGGGCGGAAACCAGATACTGAAGAGAATAGCAAACAGAAGAAGATATAACAGAGGGAAACGCCTTGGAAGCTACAGGCAATAGATCAAAACCCTGTGGTTACTACGGACTACATAGGAAC
>NW_011495045.1:8919522-8921919 GCF_000754665.1 Bison bison bison | reverse complement strand
CCGACTCTGTGTGACCCCATGGACTATAGCCCACCAGGCTCCTCTGTCCCTGGGATTCTCCAGGCAAGAACACTGGAGTGGGTTGCCATTTCCCTCTCCAATGCATGAAAGTGAAAAGTGAAAGTGAAGTCACTCAGTTGTGTCCGACTTTTAGCAACCCCATGGACTGCAGCCTACCAGGCTCCTCCGTGCATGGAATTTTCCAGGGAAGAGTACTGGAGTAGTTGCCATTGCCTTCTCCGATCTGCTGTCTAATGGCCACTAAATAAATTTTTTAGTGAATGAGTGAATTTACTTTCTGACAGAGAGAAACAATTCATTCTTTCCTACATAGCTCATCATGTGTACAGGATCTCTGAGTAATCATCAATAACAAAGAGGAGTGATTGATGCCTATTTAGACAATTTTGTTTAAATAATGAGTTAGTATATTCTTTCTCTTCTGAGTTTGAAAACTCCATTAATAGAAAATATTAAAGATTGAAATAGTATTCAAGGCAATTCGTTACTTACATTCAAGGACACAAATGAAGAAGATAAAGAGAAAATTCAGAACTATTTCTTATATTGGATTACTCTGGAATTATGACTCAAAATATGAGAGTCATAGTTATATGTCTCCCTTGTAGTTTGATCAAGAAACTCTTGAACGTTTAAACAGCTTGCTTTATTATTTGTCATTAGGTAATACTGACTGCCCTTATTCCCATTGCTCTTAGACTTTAGACACAGTATGATTCTATGTTGATCATTTTTTTTTATGTTGATCATTTATTCTAGCATCTGTGTAACTGTATAAGAGGAAAGAGGTCATTGTTCAGTGTGATAATTCTGCATTATGACACCATTAAATTGCAGACAAATGAAAAAGAACAGATGTTTTCCCAATAGATGTTTGTGATATGCAAAAGATCACTTCTCTCCTGTTCTAGTAGGCCACTGCAAAGATTAGGAAGACAGTAGCTTGGATCATTACAAAGCTCGCATTTAGTCGAAGTGCATCCTTTCCTATGACTCTGTAATCACTTTTTAATGGGCTATGTTGAATGGCTGGACATGTGTTATCTATGGTTCTCATGGTTTTTATTGTCTGAACTTTTAAGGACAGCCTTTCATTATTTCTATACTACAGGCTTCTTGTCTTTTTGTTTTAAATTTACCATCATCTCCAAACTGTTGTAAATGCCACATCACCAGCCTCTTTTTAAATACTAAAGGAACTCTAAATGTTTTAAAAAGTTAAAATTCAGGAAAAAGTTCTCGAGAAAATAATTGCTGGATCATTGTACTCATTTTTAAAGTTTTATTACTTTTATGAGAAAATAACTATTTGGACCTATGCAAATATTAGTCTTCTTAGTCAACTTGATTTTTTTTTCAAGAGTTTCCACTCTAGATTTTAAGATCATTGATGGAAACTAAACACAAGCTGCAATTATTATTTTCTACAATCTCTGGTTTGGGGTCAACATTTTGACAATCACATTCCTGAACCTGCCTTCCAAGTTATCTTTTAAAGTGAAATATAGTGTTTTGTTGAATGTTATCTTTAATAATAATAATGTCTCCAAAGAAGAAATTCAAGATAGTTCATGCTGACATTACTGAAGTTTGTTTGAATTTTAAGGTGAGTTTCCATGTGACCTCAGTCTCTACAGTATCAGATAGTTATTTCCCCTACTTGTTTGGCTCAGATTTCAAATCCAACATCAAGCCCTCAGCTGGAACTGCAGGTGGAAAAGTACAGTCTGGCATCTTTAGGTTTTGCCAAATCCAAATGCCAGTGTGAACCAAAGGCCACAGTGCTCTGTTCAGAGACCTATCACCTATCAAGCTTTAAAATTCACATCTTAAACTTAATAGTAGTCTGGGGTGTAAGTGTCTCAGAACTACAAATTCCAGTACGCCCTGCGCTGCAGCCGCGAAGAGGGCACCAGATTATTTTTTTTATATTAAAAAAAAAAAACTTAATAGTGAGCTCATATAGTGAGGAAAGAAAATGGTAGCTTTAATTCTGAGGCAAAGTGGAATAACAGTTCAAAATATTTCTGCTGATTCTGTTCAATTCAGCAATTCTTACTTTGTACAAAATAATTATAAGGGGATAATTATAAGGGGGACAGGGGCGGCACAAACAAGGAGCAATGAAAAGTAAAGCACGGTCCCTGATGTCAAGGTATCTTCAGTACAGTGGTTTCTTGAATAGAAAGAGCAGTGAAATACTTCTTATCACTTTCATAATTTTATGATATGGCTGTTTGTTGTTCACTTATTTATTGGAAAAGCTCTGTTTCTCCTTTAAACAGAACATTTCTGGTGCCAGATATGTAGGCTTTCCACACATCAAGCAATACTATAACACCTGCTCGTGTCCTACAATGTAATTCAGTTCTGCCC
>NW_011495045.1:8896518-8918287 GCF_000754665.1 Bison bison bison | reverse complement strand
AGAGTCCCTTGGACTGCAAGGAGGTCCCGCCAGTCCATTCTGAAGGAGATCAGCTCTGGGATTTCTTTGGAAGGAATGATGCTAAAGCTGAAACTCCAGTACTTTGGCCACCTCATGCAAAGAGTTGACTCATTGGAAAAGACTCTGATTCTACGAGGGATTGGGGGCAGGAGGAGAAGGGGACGACAGAGGATGAGATGGCTGGATGGCATCACTGACTCGATGGACATGAGTCTGGGTGAACTCCGGGAGTTGGTGATGGACAGGGAGGCCTGGCATGCTGTGATTCATGGGGTCACAAAGAGTCGGACACAACTGAGCGACTGATCTGAACTGATGAACCTTCCTGAGTTTAATTGATTTGGTAGAGGCACTCAGAGAACACAGGAAAACATATTTATTATATTACCAATTTATTTATTAAAAAGGGGGTGTAACTCTAGAATTATCAGATGAAAGAGATTTGTAGCACAAAGTATGCGGGAAATCCACTCTCCCAGTACATCCATGGGTTCACCAATGCAGATGCTCCCTAAATGCAAACTATTAGGAATTTTATAGAGGCTTCACCACTTAGGTATGATCCACCCCTGGTGGTTTAGTCTCTAAGTCGTGTCCAACTCTTGCAATCCCATTGTCTGTAGCCTGACAAGCTCCTCTGTCCATGGGATTTTCCAGGCGAGAATACTGGGGTGGGTTGCCATTTCCTTCTCCAGGGGATCTTCCCAACCCAGGAATCGAACCCAGGTTTCCTGCATTGCAGGCAGATTCTTTACCAACTGAGCTATGAGGGAAGCCTGTTAACTTCATTTTCAGCCCCTCTCCCTTTTTTGGAAAATGGCAGGGGCATAGGGGGCAACTAAAACTTCCAAGCACCTAATCATGTCCTAGACAGGTTTTCTGGTGACCAACCTTCAGTGAGAAACCCATCAACAGTCACCTCATTTAGACAAAAAGCATTTCTATCACCCATAAAATTCCAAAGGATTTAGGAGTTCAATGTCAGAAGCTCTTATCATTTGGGAAATTACAAAGGTCTTAGGAGCTGTGTGTGTCAGAAACCAGGAAATATATAAGAAATATGTTTCCTATTATTTCACAGTTCATTAAAAGTAGAATATGCTAAACTCTCATGGAGATTCAAGAAAGCAGTAAGTGACTAACAGATGGTTTGTCTCACAGAAAGCTTTATGAATGAGGTGGCATTTTAAAGAATGGTTGAAGTCAAGAAATCAAGAAAAGGTAAAATAAAACAGAGTAAGGACAGTTTAAAAAGTAGAACCATTCATGGTGTGTTAAGGAAACATCCAGGTGTCCAGACTGACTGTAGCACAGCATCGGTGAAGAATAACGAGAGATGAATCTGGAAAAACAGGTGGAAGCCAGATCACTGAGTGCCTTAAAATGCAGCCTAACAAGTTTAAACTGTAGGCAATGGAAGGTACTGGCAGTTTCCGTTTTGTTTGTTTTTAGCAGATGGCTGAAGTTATTAGAGTTCTACTTAAGACAGAATAACCTTATATTCCTGTGCAGGGTGAAATAGACAGGAATGGAGGCAAAACAGGTCATTATTCCGTGCAGAAACAAGCCCTGAATCTAAATGATGATAGTGAAAACAGAAAGGGGGAAACTAATGGGAGTGAAATTATAGCCCTTTTCGATATCTTGAAATAAAATCTTTCCACATTTACATGTGCAGCTATTATCTTGTCACATTTTTACAATGAAAGTCTGTCATTAACATTTTTCTGCAGTAATTTATCTTGTTATCTACGGAAATACCTTGTTTGCAATGTGAAACTGTTTTCTATACAGTCTTTGTGGGTGTGAAAGTGGTCTTAAGGTGGGAAAAATATTGAAAATCAAAGAGATATTTGGTGGTCAATTATATTCATATTCAGAGTTTCACTTTTTTGTCTTTCAAAGGTCTTTATAAGAATCAACTTGAGTTTCAAACTAGAAGTTGAAAGAATATGATAAAAGTTAGAAGCCATATTCATGTAGGGTAGAAAACCAGTAAAAGAGAAGAAACTCAATACATAATGAGAGAGCTAGTTTAAATGATGGACCAGAGGGCTACAATAAAGTGTTGGGAATGTGAGGCATAAAGATAAGGCTAGCCATCTCAAATTATGGTACTCAATAAGGTAGAAAAATGTGTCTTTAATTCATTCATGTATTCACTCCCTCATGACTTGCCATGGCCTAGAAAATGTATCTGACAAAAAGGAAAAGTGATGTATTTTTAATCAGAGTTTATTTTTAATGTATTTTTCAGTTCAGTCACTCAGTCGTGTCCAACTCTTTGTGACCTCATGGACTGCAGCACACCAGGCTTCTCTATCCATCACCAACTCTCAGAGTTTACTTAAACTCATGTCCATTGAGGCGGTAATGCCATCCAATGACCTCATCCTCTGTTGTCCCCTTCTCCTCCTGCCTTCAATCTTTCCCAGCATCAGGATCTTTTCAAATGAGTCAGTTCTTCACATCAGGTGGCCAAAGTATTGGAGTTTGAGCTTCAGCATCAGTCCTTCCAATGAATATTCAGGACTGATCTCCTTCAGAATAGACTGATTGGATCTCCTTGAAGTCCAGGAGACTCTCAAGAGTCTTCTCCAACACCACAGTTCAAAAGCATCAATTCTTCAGCTCTCAGCTTTCTTTACAGTCACACATGACTACTTGAAAAACCATAGCTTTGGCTAGATGGACCTTGGTTGGTAAAGCAATGTGTCTGCTTTTTAATGTGCTGTCTAGGTTGGTCATAGCTTTCCTTCTAAGAAGCAAGTGTCTCTTAATTTCATGGCTGCAGTCACCATCTGCAGGGATTTTGGAGCCCCCAAATTTCAAGCCTGTCACTGTTTCCATTGTTCCCCCATCTATTTGCCATGAATTGATGGGACCAGATGCTATTATCTTAGTTGTATGAATGTTGAGTTTTAAGCCAACTTTTTCACTCTCCTCTCTCACTTTCATCAAGAGGCTCTTCTAATTCTTTGCTTTTTGCCGTAAGGGTGGTGTCATCTGTGTATCCTGAAGTTATTGATATTTCTCCTGGGAATCATGATTCCTGCTTGTGCTTCAACCAGCCCAGCATTTCACATGATGTATTCTGCATATAAGTTAAATAAGCAGGGTGACAATATACAGCCTTGACGTACTCCTTTTCCTATTTGGAACCAGTCTGTTGTTCCATGCCCAGTTCTAACTGTTGCTTCCTGACCTGCATACAGATTTTTCAGGAGGCAGGTAAGGTGGTCTGGTATTGCCATCTCTTCAAGAATTTTCCAGAGTTTATTGTGATCCACACAGTCAAAGGCTTTAGAATAGTCAATAAAGCAGAAGTAGATGTTTTTCTGGAACTCTCTTGCTTTTTTGATGATTCAGCAGATGTTGGTAATTTGATCTCTGGTTCCTTGTCTTTTCTAAATCTAGCTTGAACATCTGGAAAGTCAAGGTTCACATACTGTTGAAGCATGACTTGGAGAACTTTGAGCATTACTTTGCTAGCGTGTGAGATGAGTGCAATTGTGTGGTAGTTTGAACATTCTTTGGCATTGCCTTTCTTTAGGATTGGAATGAAAACTGACCTTTTCCAGTCCTGTGGCCACTGCTGAGTTTTCCAAATTTGCTGGCATATTGAGCGCAGCACTTTCACAACATCATCTTTTAAGATTTGAAATAGCTCAACTGGAATTCCATCACCTCCACTAGCTTTGTTTGTAGTGATGCTTCCTAAGACCCACATGACTCTAGGATGTTTGGCTCTAGGTCAGTGATCATACCATTGTGATTATCTGGGTCATGAAGATCTATTTTGTATAGTTCTTCTGTGTATTCTTGCCACCTCTTCTTAATATCTTCTGCTTCTTTTAGGTCCATACCATTTCTGTCCTTGATTGAGCCCATCTTTGCATGAAATATTCCCTTGGTATCTCTAATTTTCTTGAAGACATCTCTAGTCTTTCCCAGTCTATTGTTTTCTTCTGTCTTTGCATTGATTGCTGAGGAAAGCTTTCTTATCTCTCCTTGCTATTCTTTGCAACTCTGCATTCAAATGGGTATATCTTTCCTTTTCTTCTTTGTAATGTATTTTTAATCAATTATTAATTATCTAGTATGAAACATTTTGAAATGTTTTCTTAATATCAAAGTATTTGAAGGCATAAGAAAACATACTAATATTTAAAATAATCTTGCAAATGAATATTATTTATTTTAATTATCACTTATCTTAATAAATTCATACTATGAATTAAATGTATGAACAAAGATGTTCCTTAGAGCACTCCTTAAAATAGCAAAAATTGGGACACCATGTAAATTTCTGATTATTTTGGTTGTATATGTGCTGCTATTTGCATATTGATTGCACATTTAAAAATCATTTTATAGTGCTTTATCAACATGAGAAAATATGTGATAATATGTTATTAAATTTTTAAAGCCAAGCTAAAATTTATGTAATAAAATCTATCCTCTGTATCGTCCTTCTCTCTCTCTCTCTCTATATATATATATATACACACACATATATGTATATATACATACACATATGTATGTGTATATTACAAAATATGTTGATTGTTTTTAGAATCTTAGTAGTAGTTTTCTCTGAATGAGGGCCTTAAGAATGACTTTTTTTTACTCAATTTTTTTCTAACTATAATTTTGCTTGGGAAGGAAAATATATATTTTAAACTTGTCACTTTAAATGAAATAATTTTCTATCTTAAGGCATATCTGAAGATGTAAATTCTTTCAAATAAAATAATGTGGACATTCTTTTAGACCAGTTTAAAATTGTGCTAGAGAATGAATGGAAGTAGACAAAACTTTTTCTAATTCAGAGTTGTTTCACCACAGGGGGAAAAAATATTCATTATATAGAATAAGTATTAATGTAAATGAAATGAGAACTTCAATATAAAATATATGACTGTCATGAAACCCATTGCTATTTAAATAACATGAGGAAAAGTGAGGCACTCCTGGAATTTTAAGAAGACAAAGAACAAAATCCAGTAGAATAGTAATCAAGTATAATAAGCCACCTGTGGCAATCACCCACTCTGAGAAGCAGAAAGCAAATACATGAATAAAACACACTAGGTCTGTCCAGATTTACAAGAGAGACTAAAGAAAACTCAAAAAATCACATCTCCAATTGTGTGTGCTAAGTCGCTTCAGTCATGTCCAACTCTTTGAGACCCATGAACTGTAGCCCACCAGGCTCCTCTGTCCATGGGATTCTCCAGGAAAGAACACTGGAGTGGGTTGCCATTTCCTCCTCCCGGGGATCATTCCAAAAAGTCTCCAGAGGTAATCTAATCCTAAAAATGAATGAGAATATATCATAGTCCATTATAAAAGTAGATGAAGCTCACCATTGTCATAACAGAATTTACTTTATGCAAAATAGTTTCCTAATATGATATTCTCTTAAAGACCTTTTAGCTGAAATAATAAAGGTGGAAAATAACACTCTCCTGGATCTCACCTTTCACAAAATACATTTCAGAGTCTTCCCAGGTGGCGCTAGTGGTAAAGAACCTGTTTGCCAATACAGGATACACAGAGATGAGGGTTCTATCTCTGGGGGGGGGAGGAGGGGGGGCGGGGGCAGGGAGGAGCCCCTGGAGGAGGAAATGGCAACACACTCCAGTGTTCTTGCCTGGGAAATCCCATGGACCAAGGAGCCTGGCGGGCTACAGTCCATGGGGTCTCAAAGAGTCTACAAGGGGTCTACAATCTCAAGATAATTGTAGATTTACATAAAATTTGAAAAATAATACAGAGGATACTGTATACTCTTCACCCAGTGTCTCCAAATGATAACATTTTGCATATCTTTAGCACTGTATCACAACCATAATATTAATATTGATATAATCCTTTGACCTTATACAGATTTCATCAGTTTTATAGGCCATCATTTGTATATATGTGTCTACTGAGTTCTATCTACCTTTATCACATGTATAGACTTGTATGGCCACCATATAGTCAAGATACAGAAAAGTTCATCATGAGAATCCCTTAAGCTGTGCACTTATTGCCAAGGTGACTTTCTTCCTCCCCTGATTTTGACACCTATGAACCACTAATCCCTTTTTCATTTTTATAATTGACATTTCAAACATACTGTATCAATGGAATCACAGCCAGCATATTACTTTTTGAGATTGGCTTTTAATACAGCATAGTTCCCGTGAGATCCATCTAAGTTATTACAGGGATCAAAAGTTTGTTCTTAGTTGTTACTGAGTGATATTCAATGGGATCAGAGAGTTATTCTTTCCACTTTATTGTCCTTCTTCAAAATTGATTTTACATTCTAGTTTGTTTGACTTTATGTATAAACTTTAGAATAGTTTTATCTATGTATAAAACTAGCTAGAATTTTTTTTATAAAAATTGCTTTAAACCAATAATAGATCAATTCTAGGAGAATTGATATATTTTCTATGTTGTATGTTCCAAACCATAAATGTGATATACCTTTTCATTTATTTGATCTTTTCACAATTTCTTTCATCGGTACTTTATAAGTTTCAACATATTATGTTTATTATACTTTATTATATTTATGCCTAAGTATTTTATTTTTATTGGTGTGATTGCAAATGTTCCATACACATGTATTATTAACACATAGAAATGGATTGATTTTTGAGTGTTGGTCTTATATCCTGCAACCTTGCCCAACTCACTTATTGTGCTGTGCTTAGTTGCTTAGTCATGTCCGACTCTTTGCAACCCCATGGACTGTAACCCACCAGGCCCCTCTCCATGTGGCTTCTCCAGGCAAGAATACTGCAGTGCGTTTCAATGCCCTCCTCCAGGGGATCTTCCCAACCCAGGGATGGAACCCAGGTCTCCTGCATTGCAGGCAGATTCTTTACTATCTGATCCGCCAGTGAAGCCACTCACTTATTAGTCCAGGATACTGTTCATTTTTTGTTTCTTTGTTTTTTGTTTTGTTTCATAGATTTCATTGGATTATTGACATAAGCAATAATATCATTTACAATTAAAGACAAATTTCTTCCTTTCTAATCTGTATTCCTTTTACAAGCGTACTTTAGAGACATTGTGTTTTAGGTTGTAGACCACTTTAATGAAGCAAATATAGCCATAAAATGAGACTCTCATTGCATGTAAATTTTTGGTTCCTCACTGCATATAAAAGCTATGTTTATACTGTTGACAGAAATAATCAAGAAGCAATTTATAATAGGGGTAGAAAAGAGGTTAATTGGAGGCAAACTGGAGACTTTAACATGAAAAACACAAATTCAAGAAGCACTTGAATTGTGTTCCACTGGATCATAAAATGAGGAAGGCTTGTAAAAGTAGAAACTGCAAAATTACATAAATTGTTTGTCAAGAGTTATAATTGGAGCTAGCAAGAAGTAAGAATGCTTAGTAAAGCAAGGATTGGTTGAAGTCGGAAATGATTGCATAGTTATAAAGAGAAACCTTGACACCACACGGTTGCAGCTGGCAGCTGCTAGCAGATATTGTTTTGAGGATGGCTGTGGTATCCTTCAGTTCAATAAAGTTCAGAGAATTCAAGTTCTCAGTGATACAGGAACATGTCTGAAACTACAGACATGGCCACCCTGAACCACAGTTATTCCTTTTAATTTTTAACATTTTTTAATGGTTAAAGAAAATGTAAAATCCATGCTTGACAGCTTGTAAAACAGGCTGTTCTGGTTAGCATAAAGTTCAAGCCAAATCATGTTTAAGGCAGAATGACTTTACTATACTTCAATATGTGAACATTTATCCCATCAACACGATAGTCTCTTGCACATTTAGTGCAATATGTCTAAAAACCAATGAACATATCTTAATTTAAAAAATGCTTTATTGCTAAAAGTGCTGTCCTCTGAGCCTTTAGTGAGCCATAATCATTTTTGTTGGTGAAGAATCTTGCCCACTGATTACTGCTTGATCAATCAAGCAGTGCTACTTACTGATCAAGTAAGTGTTACTTACTGATTAAGATAGCAATTGCTGAAGGTTGGGTGTTTGTAGCAATTTCTTAAAATAGGACAACAATGTGCCCTTATTTCAGAGTAAATGGAAAGTGTTTTCCACTTGTGACTCACCTTTGTGTAGTCTGTCTGTTCTGTGGGACTGTCACTGGCGTCTGCTTCAACCCCACATCCACACACACCAGCCAGGGACGTGTCAGCCATGGTGATGTCCACCATGGTCACCTCTATGCTGAACTCCTTCACCGATAGCCTGCAGACTGAGATCTGAAAGGTGCCCTCGGGAAACTTTTCATCAGGAAACACTTTGCTAAAACTCTTTGAACACTCCCTTTAGACAACTGATTTTGAAATAACATTTCAACATTTAAAAAAAAACAAAGACACCAATGAAGTTTGTCACATTAATTGACTCTTCCTTTAACTGGAACACTTAGAAGCCATTGTAGGGTTATTAATTGGCTTAATTCTACTATTGTTTTGTCTCAGAGAATAGGAAGGACCTCGGAGAGGAAGAGAGGGGAATAGCTGGTAAAAACAGTCAGAATGTACACATTTATTAAGTTCACCACGTTAGATGGGCACCCCAAAACAATTACAATAGTTTCATGAAAGATCACTGATCACAGATCACATAACAAATAAAATAATGAAGACTGAAATATTCGATAATTACCAAAATGTGACACAGAGACATTAGGTGAGCATTCCAATATTACTGTTGGAAAAATAGCATCAAGTAGACTTGCTTGAAGGTGTGTGTGCTTGTTTGCTCAGTCATGTCTGCCTCATGGACTGACCCTATATGTGACCGCATAGACTATAGCCCACCAGGCTCCTCTGACCATGAGGATTCTCAAGGCAAGAATCCTGGAGTGGGCTGCCATTCTTTTCTCCAGGGGACCTTCCCAACCCAGGGATTGAACCTGAGTCCTCTGCACTGCAGGCAGATTCTTTACCATCTGAGCCACCAGCGAAGGACCCTGACCTTAAACTTATAAAAACTGCAGTATCTACAAAACTCAGTAAAGTGAAACACAATAAAAATGAGGTATGCCTATATTTCTTTGGCTTGGTTTTGTTACTTTTTAAAGTGTGCTATTATACATAGATAAGTAAAGATACCAAAAATTCTGACAATATATATCTGCATAATTTTATTTCATATAAATAATAACTTGAGTAAAATGAAGTATGGAAAGAAAGGAGCATTGTGAACTGTCTCTAAACTATCTTATAGTCATTTTAAGTCCATACCAAAAAATAACATTAATAACATTAGTGACACGATTCAGTGAGCAGGTCTTGCTTAACTGCAAGTTTATTGTGAAAAAAAACAAAAACTTTTTCTTTTCTCAGTAACAACTAATTTCTTGGACACAAATCAGAATAAGTGGATTTATACCTAATAGTTGAATCTATTATGGTTTATAATCTTAATCAAGAGGCTCTTATTTTAATCACTTCAAATACGAATGAATATTCTCATTATTATGAGAAAGTAATTATAGTCGAGAGTTGAGATCTGCTATGAAATTAAAGCTCTATAAAGTCTTGTTTTGTAAATGTCCAAGTGAAATAACTAAAGTAATATTATAAAGAGTTTCCTTTTCTCTTTTAGCAATACCTTCAAAAATAAAATTTCGTGTAAGTCTACCTTTTTTTTTACCTTTGCCCAGGGAACTCTTGCTTTGTCAGAAGATTGGAATCAGGGCTTTATCCAGTGCATTTATTATTAATAGGTCCAGGAGAGCATGTTCCAAAGTGTGATACATAAAATATTGACCAAAAGAGAAAATCTAGGACAAAGGTTTTCATTGACTAGTTTGCAATAAAGTATATAAATTCATTTTTGAAATTATTACCCATTTAGCTTATTAAAAGATCTATGAAGTCCTGCCATACTGAAATGTATTTACCTTTGTTTAATTCACTATTTCTTTAATGTATTCAACCATTAAACATTACTCCAGAATAATAAACACACCAGATTTTATACAGCTTCCTAGAATTCATGCTGACACAGGAAATGCTGGCCTCATTCATTCAGTAAGTGCTTAGTTCTTAGAGATACTGGGGGGATTACTAAAATATGTTTGCTATTTCTTTTCTCTCCTCTCAGTCACTGTTCCTCTGATATAATGCCACTCTCTGGTACCATATAATGGTCTCTAAGTACCTGACTGGATGACTAGTGAACTAATCTGAAAACCAGTAGAGCTGGTATATTGCTGAACAAATCTTATTGTATAAATGCCTCACAGTTCACATAGCAAGTCAATGCATTTTTTATGCATAACACAGTATTTGAAAAATGTTTATTTTCTCCCACCATCACCTCCTCTTTCTCCAACACTTGGACTCAATCAAATTATAATTGTAAGCACCTCAGGAATTGTGACAGCCTTAAAAAGCTATTTTTGAAGCCAGTAAATTTTTAATTTCCCATATATCCTACCACTTGAATGACTGTTGGTCTATGAAAAATTAAGAGTGTCTATTTAAACAAATCACATAGATTTCTAGTTGCTTTAGTCAATTTCAAAGTAATACTAAAGATTAAGTCACCATGAAAATATGTTTTAACTTTACTATTGTTATTCTTATCACAGGATATTAGCAAAATAGCATCTTAATTTTCAAGCTACAACAGGCTTATACAGTGAATTAATGTCATATTACTGAGATCCATTGATTGTATTTCTCTAAACATCTTTACCAATGTTTTATTTTAAATTAAACTACCAAAATGAAGAAATTAGTTTGACTATTTTATTAGTTTCCTTTAATCATTCTAATTATTATTCTGCTATTTTGTCAGTCTTCTAAAATCAAATTCTTGTTAGTGTAACATTTGCTACAGTTTGTTTTTCTCTGTTTACAGAAATGAAAAACTGTGAGGATAATATGAAAAGCCAGTGAATGCATCTCTTTTTCAAAAGCTATCACACGAAAATATTCGTGTGAAACTAATTTAGTATCTTAGCAATAACTATTAAATCAATTGAGTTCTCTTTGAATGATAGCATGTCAAAAATTTTGACTCTCTTTTCTGAAATAGGTCTGTATTTACATAAATTTCTTATATCCGGATGCCACTTTTTCTGGTTAGTCTTTTATAGCTAGCTAAATCAGCATTTAAAATTTTAAAACATAATATTAAAAGTAAAATGAATTTTCCTTTTATGTTTAATCCTTGATTTTTTTCCCTAGTTTATTAAATTTGACTTTCTGCTTATGTTTCTCTCAAGAAAGGTTTAATACTTTGAAGCATTGAAGAGACATCTTAATGAACTAATAAGTATGAAATATTATTATTATGAGGCAAAATGCACTTTCCTTAATCTTATGTTCTTATATAAAGAAAACTTTAATCATTTTACCACATTTCGTACTTGATTTTCAGTCAAACAAAGTGCTTTCCCTATTAGCCAAGGTAGTGTCTGTGTTTGCATCTTGGAAAATATCTAGGCCTCTTAGTATACACAGACCTAAAGGAGATCATTCCAATAAATATTCAGGAGTAAGCCTTGGTAGGATTTTCAAGAATACAGGTGTTGAAGCCAACTAATTAGAATGGGAATTTTATAAGAATTTGCTCAGGGAGTTAAGACTTATGAAATAAAAGATGATTAGGACTATAGGGAAACTTGTAGGTAGTTCTCTCATTCTCATTCCAACAAAAAGGCTGTGATCTCTGTCTAGTTATTGTACATTCTTCATAGCAAATGTAATTAATTCCAGCTGGGAAGATCCCCTGGAAAAGGAAATGGCAACCCACTCCAGTATTTCTGCCTGGGAAATCCCATGGACAGAGAAGCCTGACAGCCTACAGTCCATGGGGCTGCAGAGTCAGATACGACTGGGCAACTGAGCATGCAAAACTTAGTTCGTGGCAAAATTATCTAGACACGTTAGCCTCGTTTTCAGCCACCTCACTTGGAATCACATAATTCAGACACTCATAATACGCTCAGAAACTCTTGGGAACTTCAAGTAGAAAACATGTGAACAGCAGATTTGGGCAGTGAAACTATAGGCTGCAGAAGCTCTGGGTATAATTCCTTGACAGATATGAAGATGTTCATTAAGGCACATGTAATACATTAAATTTAATACCTAAGATTGTTTGATCCTCTTGTTTACAATCAACAGAAACATGTCAAATTATCTTAAGTAATCAGAAGTTGTTGTAAGAATAAATATTGTGGTGCATGAATATTAGTTTATCTATTCAGCTTCTTTTCTCTGAAATACCCAACTTCAACACTGGAATTACCCCCACAGTCTTTGATCTGTTGTGTAATTCTGCTTCCCTAGGCATCATAATAGAATATTTGGGGGAAGAAAGCTGAGCTAATCAAATATTTTTTCTCTACAAATTAGTAATTTAAAACTAAGTGATAGAAAATTTGAGTTTGTGGAAGCTGGGTTGCTTATAAATGGCAGCATTTTAAGAGAATTTTCATAAAATCTTGCCTTTTCCATGTTGGGTGGCCCAACTATTCATTGGATTAGAATCAATGATAGGCCCAAATATTTCACAATAAACTCATATTCTTACATAAGTTATTTTATTTGTAACCAAAAGAATCTTAACTTACACATATGAACATCCAGGGACATAAAACACTGAAGAATAAAGCTACAGTATGGACTAAGAAAAGCCAGATATCTGGATAAATCCAGAATCTATTATAATGCTTATCTTAAAATATTCACTTCATGGGCCATCACTGAAGATGCTCAACTAAACATTTTAATTATTCTTTGTATCATTCTATGTCAGCTTTTCTCAACTGCTACTGTATATATTTTTTTCTCTGACTAATAATTGTATATGCTGAAACAAGATTTCAGCTTGCTTAGAACATTGACTTGTTACAACTTTTCATAGCCCTGACTCTTTATCTTATGACTTCTTAGCTTCCAATCTCATTGCTAACAACGTTTTTATTTTAATAATTTTAGTTAAATTTCTAAGGAGGAAAATTACTTCTTCTTGTCTAGATTGCCATTAATTGAAGGACAGCCAGTGGAATGGCTATGCTTAAGTTAGCTGATGACCCCATTATTGATTCAATGAAAAGATCTCAGAATTTGTATAGTTCATTCACTTCATCATTCCAAGTCCACATAGTACAATGACAAAGAATTACTAAGTTTAGAAGCTTTTGCACTAGAACAGAGTCTAACTTAAAGGAAAATTATTCTAAGGCTAAAAATAATTTTGTTTCAGAATAGAATGGCAGCATAACTCTATCCTTGGCATTGGAGTTACAGTAATATCTGGTATTGTTGGATGTGAAGATTTTAATTTAACCATTAAATATTACACATCACCATGGGGACCTAAGAGTTAATGGTTTTGTAGACAAATGAGCCTTGTTGGTGGTTAACAAAGGCTATTTATCCTGCATTTTCTAAACCTGTTATCACAAAATAAAGTGTGACTTTTGCTTCTCAATACAAAATCTACATCATAGACAAAAACAGGGAAGGCTTTATCTTTCATGAGACTTTCTCTTTTTATTTTGGAAGAAATGCCTCTCCCATTAAAATTTCAGTTTTACTAAAAACACTCTTAAAGTATATCTGAGTGTCACTAAAGTAATGTTATTGAAGAAATAATTTGAGTCCACTTAAATATTTTTAAGATTTAAATTATTCAGATTCTTCATTATAATTTTTTTGAATCACTTTTAACATGTTTCACAATTGATTGAACTAAAACCAGTTAACACCTATTGCAAGGACAAATTATCTTAAGTGAATAATTTGTGATAAAATGGCCCTGTATGTTACACTATGAAAGAAAACTGAGTCCAAATGAAACATACTTTTGTGTGACATGCATTAATTGTACAGACAGATGAAAAACTACACTGGCACCAACTCATATTCATTTCATCATTTTTAATTCCAGTGACCCAAATTCTTATTTGATACCCTCTCAAGAGTTATTTCTATCATTCTCCTTTGAAATTTCAAATTCCTATCAATGATGGCGCCTTGACATTTAATTATTACCTTCCAGGTGGCTCAGATGGTAAAGCACCTGTCTACAATGCGGGAGACTGGGGTTCAATCCCTGGGTTGGGTAGATCCCCTGGAGAAGGAAATGGCAATCCACTCCAGTACTATTGCGGGAAAATCCCATGGACAGAGGAACCTGGTAGGCTACAGTCCATGGGTCACAAAGAGTCAGACACAACCGAGCGACTTCACTTTCACCTACTTTCAAGAGTTATTTCTATCATTCTCCTTTGAAATTTCAAATTCCTATCAATGATGGCACGATGATATTATTACCTTAGAGACAAAGATTATAAAAAAAAAAAAAAACTGTGGTAGCCACATATAAGGAAAAATATAGAGACTGTAGCTAATTCTATGTAAAAGTCAATGGAGAAAGGAAAACAAATATTGTAGTAACTAAAGATATCAAAAAAACAAAAATACCTGCTATTTTTAATTTTTTTTAATTCATCATCAATTTTTTAAATTCAACATTGTATTAGTTTCCTAGAGCTGCCATAAAAGTACCACAAGAGTTTTTTAGATGACTTAGAGCAACAGACAATTCTGAGAAATCCAAAGGCAAGAAATCCAAAACCAAAGTATTAGTAAAGCTGTGCCCCCTCCAAAGCCTCTAGGGAATATCTCTTCTTGCCTCTTCCAGCTTCTGATAGCCTCCAGCATTGCCTGGCTTATGGCCGAGTAGCTTCAGTTTCCATCTTCATGTGGCTGTCTTCCTCAGAACACAGAACAGATCTTAGATTCTCCAAAAAGAACTACAAGTAGGGCCAGAATAGATTATCCCCCACCCACATGCCTTCAACTACAGAAACTTTTGTGTAGACACCAACACACAGCCTTCCATCTGTACCTTTCAAGAGAAGGCAGAATCCTGAGATAGATAATCATTAAGGAAAATTCAAGCAAGGATATGACCTTAAACATATTCAAACATACTAAAGAAAGGGAAAATGGAGATAAAGAGACAGTTGTTCAGTTGCTAAGTACGGCTCTCTGCTGCTAAACGGACTATAGCATACCAGGCTCCTCTGTCCTCCGCTATCTTCCAGAGTTTACAATAAATTTAGCTTGGAAAAGACAGATGAAAACAGTCTGAAACAATTTAAGAAACTGGGGAAAGTAGATACATAGATATTAATAAATAGCTGACAGATAACTAGATAGCTAGATAAGCTAATGTCATGAGGACCTTCTCAAACATGAATAAATTCAGAAACTAAAACACTCATGACCATTTATTAAGTAAAATTAAAAGTTCAAACAATAAATCAAAATAAATTGTATGATTACAAAATTTTTAGAATTTGTGGTAAAAAGCCTGGATGTGATAATTGAGTCTATTGCAACTAGAAACATTTCATTTTTAAAAACTACCTGAATTATTGGGATATTGGAATCACTGAGAAGGAAACAATCAGCACATAACTGGGTTTTGTGAAGATCCATATGTTGTGTACATTAATATTAATAATGTGGCTAATACAGCTCTCAACTTTTAGAGTAAGCCTACATGTAATGTATTGAAAAGTTAATTCTCTTACAGGACAGAGTATAAATGTTAATAATCTGGTAACAGTTGCCCATATTAGCATGGAGAAGGAAATGGCTCCCCACTCCAGTATTCTTGCCTGGAAAATTCTATGGACAGAGCAGCCTGGTGGGCTACAACCCATGGGGTAGCATAGAGTTGGGCACAACTTAGCAAATGAATAAATCCGTGTTAGCAAGAGTAAGAATAAATGGGAAAAGAAGTGGAGGGACCAAAAAGTCTCTAAAATCTCAAAAATAAGAACTACAAAAACTAGATGTCAGTCAAATATTGATAGGAGGAGAAATAGCAGGGAAGCCTATGACTTGAATTTCAAGTGTAACTAAATGTAAGAAGAAAAAACTAGTGTAGCTATAAAATTTGAAAGGGGAGAAGGAAGACAAAGATGTGCCAAATAGTTCAAACTTCGTGTATCTTTCCAGGAAATTACTGGGTTGTATATTTTCAATAAATTGTGGCAAAAAGATATGTCTTTTATTTAGAGATACAAAGGAAGCTTAAAAAGTAACTGAAATAAAAATGGTTTAAAATTGTTTTTCTCTGTAGTTCAGTCCTGAAGTGGAGAAAGATGAAAGAGAAGGCCATAATTTTATTATCCCCACTTAATTAGAGTTAATCATTTACATATATTATCTTGATAATTTTAAAAGACAATGTATCTACTTGCTGCCCACTAATCAAATGCTTGGCAAAGAACTTAAAGTGGGGCAAAAAATTTAAACTTTTCTCTAAGCAATAAGTACATTGTGGTCTTGCTGTAATAAAACTAAGAGGAATTATTCAGTTATTCTTTAAATAACAAATAATCTGATAAAAAGTGAGTTTCTGATCCAACTCCATTAGGAAGGAGACAGAGATTTGAAATTTTGCCCAACCAGGAACTCTACTACAAAAATGTGTCAAGGGAATGAAGATGGAAAAAAGTCCATAGCATTTTACAATGAGCAGGGCATTAGTAATGCTGAGTGAGAGGTTAAGTAGAGTGTTGGTATCAGAAGACAGACTGAAAGGAATTAATGAATGACTGGAAGATAAAAACACTGAGATAATATAGATTATCCCCAGAAAACTAGAAAAGCATAAATATCCTTGCTTTCTTTCAGATCCTCAAGCATGTAAATGTGCCATTAATTCTTCTCTGCCTTTATTCCTAACACTTCAGATCACACTGCTCTTCCTCTCAACTTCACTTGTTTTTCTTTACTCATCCTGCATGACTCATTTTAAGTATCACACATCTTCCCAAACTAACCTGGATATGATTGCCTTGCTGTGCATACACAGTACCTTATGCTCCCTCCCATTTTAGGAATAAATCATACTCTATTTTAATTATGCATTTAATTGTATGTCTCCTGTAGTTTATTCTAATATACTTGGAGGCAAATCCCATGCCTGTTTTGCTCTGTATTGCATTTTCAAAGTATTAACAGTGCCTGGCACAATCAATACTTAGTATTGAATGAATTTTTCAAAATGAGTCAATGACTGTTTAAATGCATTGTTGAGAACTGTGGTTTGAGCTTTTCAGAGGGCTGAGGGAGGGTGTTTACATTGTTTCGGGGGAAGAAGGTATTGATGAGAATGTTTATTTGTTTTTACTTTTTAGTCAAAGAGAGTCAGCCAAGAGAGAATAGAGACAAGAGAGAATAGAGAGAATAGTAGCAATTAATAGCTACTATTAACTTAAATGTAGAGTACATCATGAGAAACGCTGGGCTGGAAGAAGCACAAGCTGGAATCAAAATTGCCAGGAGAAATATCAATAACCTCAGATATGCAGATGACACCACCCTTATGGCAGAAAGTGAAGAGGAACTAAAAAGCCTCTTGATGAAAGTGAAAGAGGAGAGTGAAAAAGTTGGCTTAAAGCTCAACATTCAGAAAACTAAGATCATGGCATCTGGTCCAATCACTTCATGGCAAATAGATGGGGAAACAGAGGAAACAGTGTCAGACTTTATTTTTCTGGGCTCCAAAATCACTGCAGATGGTGACTGCAGCCATGAAATTAAAAGACGCTTACTCCTTGGAAGAAAAGTTATGACCAACCTAGATAGCATTTTGAAAAGCAGAGACATTACTTTACCAACAAACGTCCGTCTAGTCAAGGCTATGGTTTTTCCAGTGGTCATGTATGGATGTGAGAGTTGGACTGTGAAGAAAGCTGAGCGCCAAAGAATTGATGCCTTTGAACTGTGGTGTTGGAGAAGACTCTTGAGAGTCCCTTGGACTGCAAGGAGATCCAACCAGTGCATTCTGAAGGAGATCAGCTCTGGGATTTCTTTGGAAGGAATGATGCTAAAGCTGAAACTCCAGTACTTTGACCACCTCATGTGAAGAGTTGACTCGTTGAAAAAGACTCTGATGCTGGGAGGGATTGGAGGCAGGAGGAAAAGGTGACGACAGAGGATGAGATGGCTGGATGGCATCACCGACTTGATGGACGTGAGTTTGAGTGAACTCCGGGAGACGGTGATAGACAGGGAGACCTGGCGTGCTGCGATTCATGGGGTCACAAAGAGTCAGACACCACTGAGCGACTGAACTGAACTGAACTGAAAGTACTACCCCAGAGAAATGATCATCAAATTTTAAGTGCATACAAATGACCTCAAAAACATGTTTAAAATACAGATCTGATTCAGCAGGTCTGAAATGGTACATGTGATTCTATATTTTTAGAAACCTCTCAAGTGATACTGATACTTGGTAATATCACTATCCAAGAGTCTAGGAACCAAATTTTAAGAAACACTGTGCTAGAAAATATAGCAGATGGCTTCAAAGGAACATCAATAAGTCAATTTATCCAGAAAAGACATTCCCATTTACACAGACAGATATTTAGATGGGTGGAGACAGAGAAACTTGAAGACGGGAAAAAAGGAAATAAAGTGCTGTCATAGAATATTCTCAATTCCCCAGTAAATAGGTGAAAGTTGCTCAAATATTGAAAAATGGAGAGAGACCAGGACTTGCAAAAAGAGGAAATGTTATAGGAAAACTGCTATAGGGAATGCAATGTGACAGTGGTTCTCAATTTTGATTGCCCAGTAAAATTACTAGGGACTTTTCAAAAATTCCAATGCTTAGACCACACCAGATCCACAAATGAGAATCTCTTGGGAGAGTTTCAGGTATAAGTATTCTTTAGAAGTTTCCAAGAATGAGAATCATTGTTGCTGTTACAAATTGCCCAAGTCAGTTTGGCAGCTGCCAAAAATTTGAAGTAGTTGGGATCCACAATTTTCCTCTCCTAGAATCTCACTACCAGCAGGTATGTTGCCATGATAGTAAGTTTCAGATTGAAGTTTCCATGGTCATAAAAAGGTACAAAAATATTTAAAGCCATGTTAAGCTAAGCTGGACAAAGTCTCAGCCTCCTATACTCTTAGCACTCTTAACTAGCATCTTGATAAAAAGATCAATGGAGGCAAATTCAACAAATATTTGATGGCAAATATAATCACCTAATATGATCCTTTCTAATTGAATCAAGAGAAAATCTTCTAGCCAAGTCAAGGGAACAACTCTACATGGAGTGCTAGAACTAGGGTGCTTTTCCAAAGCTGTTCACTGGCTGAACTTCCTAGATTTTGATCCCGAGTATTACATGCCTGTGTATCAATACCTAGTACAGATGCCTGTACATCAGGTGGCCAAAGTATTGGAATTTCAGCTTCAGCATCAGTCCTTCCAATGAGCACCCAGGACTGATCTCCTTTAGGATGGACTGGTTGGATCTCCTTGAAGTCCAAGGGACTCTTAAGAGTCTTTTCCAACACCACAGTTCAAAAGCATCAATTCTTTGGTGCTCAGCTTTCTTTATAGTCACATACATACATACCTTTGTTGGCAAAGTAATGTCTCTGCTTTCTAATATGTTGTCTAGGTTGGTCATAGCTTTTCTTCCAAGGAGCATGTGTTTTTTAATTTCATGGCTGCAGTCACCATTTGCAGTGATTTTGGAGCTCCCAAAATAAAGCCTATCACTGTTTCCATTGTTTCCCCATCTATTTGCCATGAATTGTGTATCCAGACCTAGCATAATAATTTATAGATCTTAATCCCTTTCTCTTATCTTGCCCCTCTCCCACTAACCTGTGCATTATTTTTAACTAATCATGTATCATGTACAATACTCATTCTGCAAGAGAAAATTTATTTTCACCATTTCTTATGTTAATTAACAAATTCTCTAGTGCAGATTTAGATAACACTAATTGAATGACTTGCTGAAGTGTGGGCCTTTGATTAAAGTCATTCAAATGCTAATTAATTATCCTTGAATTGTAAACAACAGATTCTGGTACTTAAAATTGGAACAACACTTCTTAAATTGTTGAAGTTAGTATCAGCAAAACATTAACATACTGTCACTATGTAGAGGGTGGAAGTTATTTGGAACCTTTTGGTTGTTACTTGAACCTAACTGATGGCTACTAGGTGAAGATTGCTACTGGAGATCAGTGGAGAAATAATTCCAGAAAGAATGAAGAGATGGAGCCAAAGCAAAAACAACATCCAGCTGTGGATGTGACTGGTAATAGAAGTAAAGTCCAATGCTGTAAAGAGCAATATTGCATAGGAACCTGGAATGTGGGTTCCAAGAATCAAGGAAAATTGGAAGTGGTCAAACAGGGGATGGCAAGAGTGAACATCAACATTTTAGGTATCAGCACACTAAAATAGACTGGAATGGTGAATTCAACTCAGATGACCATTATATCTACTACTGTGGGTAAGAATCCCTTAGAGGATATGGAGTAGCCATCACTAGTCAACAAAAGTGTCCAAAATGCAGTACTTGGATGTAATCTCAGAAACGAAGGATGATTTCTGTTCTTTTCCAAGGCAAACCATTCAATATCACAATAATCTAGGTCTATGACCAACCATTAATGCTGAAGAAGCTGAAATTGAACAGTTCTATGAAGACCTACAAGACCTTCTAGAACTAACACCCGCAAAAGATTTCCTTTTCATTTTAGGGGACTAGAATGCAAAAGTAGGAAGTCAAGAAACACTTGGAGTAACAGGAAAATTTGGCCTTGGAGTACAGAATGAAGCAGGGCAAGGACTAATAGAGTTTTGCCAAGAGAATGCATTGGTCATAGCAAACACCCTCTTCCAGCAACACAGGAGAAGCCTCTACACATGGACATCACCAGGTGGTAAATACCGAAATCAGATTGACTTTATTCTTAGGAGCCAAAAATGGAGAAGCTGTATACAATCAGCAAAAACAAAACAAGGAGCTGACTGTAGCTCAGATCATGAACTCCTTATTGCGAAATTCAGACGTAAACTGAAGAAAGTATGGAAAACCACTAGACCATTCAGGTATGACCTAAATCAAATCCTTTACAATGGGAGTGAGAAATAAATTCAAGGGATTAGATCTGATAGCGTGCCTGAAGAGCTATGGATGGAGGTTCCTGACATTGTACAAGAGGCAGGGTTCAAGACCATCTCCAAGAAAAAGAAATGCAAAAGGCAAAATGATTGTCTGGAGAGGCTTGACAAATAGCTGTGAAATGAAGCAAAAGGCAAAGGAGAAAGGAAAAATATACCTATTTGAATGCAAAGTTTCAAAGAATAGCAAGGAGAGATAAAGAAAGTCATCCTCAGTCATCAGTGCAAAGAAATAGAGGAAAACAATAGAATGGGAAAGACTAGAAAACTAGAGATACCAGGGAATATTTCATGCAAAGATGGGTACAATTAAGGACAGAAATGGTATGGACCTAAAAGAAGCAGAAGATATTAAGAAAAGGTGGCAAGAATACACAGAAGAACTATACAAAAAAGATCTTCATGACCCAGATAATCACGATGATATGATCACTCACCTAGACCCAGACATCCTGGAGTCAAGTGGGCCTTTGGAAGCATCACTATGAACAAAGCTAGTGGAGGTGATGGAATTCCAGTTGAGCTATTTCAAATCCTAACAAATGATGGTATGAAAGTGTGCACTCAATATGCCAGCAAATTTGGAAAACACAGCAGTGGCCACAGGACTGGAAAAGGTCAATTTTCATTGCAATCCCAAAGAAAGGCAATGCCAAAGAATGCTCAAACTACCACACAACTGCACTCATCTCACACGCTAGCAAAGTAATGCTCAAAATTCTCCAAGCTAGGCTTCAACAGTATGTGACCTGTG
>NW_011495045.1:8882215-8896220 GCF_000754665.1 Bison bison bison | reverse complement strand
ATCATGGCATCTAGTCCCATCACTTCATGGGAAATAGATGGGGAAACAATGGAAACAGTATCAGACTTTATTTTGGGGGGCTCCAAAATCACTGTAGATGTTGACTGCAGCCATAAAATTAAAAGATGCTTGTCCCTTGGAAGAAAAGTTATGGCCAACCTAGAGAACACATTAAAAGACAGACTGCTTTGTCAACAAAGGTCCATCTAGTCAAAGATATGGTTTTTCCAGTAGTCATGGATGGATGTGAGAGTTGGAGTATAAAGAAAGCTGAGTGCTGAAGAATTGATGCTTTTGAACTGTGGTGTTGGAGAAGACTCTTGAGAATCCCTTGGATTGCAGAGATTAAATCAGTCACTCTTAAAGGAAGTCAGTCCTGAATATTCATTGGAAGGACTGATGCTGAAGCCGAAACTCCAATACTTTGGCCACCTGATGTGAAGAACTGACTCATTTCAAAAGACCCTGTTGCTGGGAAAGATTGAAGGTGGGAGGAGAAAGGGACGACAGAGGATGAGAGGGTTGGATGGCATCACTGACTCAATGGACATGAGTTTGAGTGAACTCTGGGAGTTTGTGAGGCCTGGAATGCTGTAGTCCATGGGGTCACAAAGAGCTGGACTAAGTAACTGAACTAACCTGAACTGAGGTGAAGATAGACCACTTGCAAGATATATTGCTGGATATAGAATAATTTTTTAACAAAGACAAATTGGACACAGTCGATTTCAAAATGCCTGTCAGATATTCTCACAAGTGAATTTCTTATTATACTTATCTGAGTCCAGCCTTCATCTCTGCTTTACAGAAGAGTGTGACATATTTCGGCAACTTTTTAGTGAACACATTTTTCCAGCTACGCAAGTGACTTGTGAGTTAAAGACAATACTTGTTTTGTTCAAGTCTTTATCAAGAGTTGCTTATAATTACAGAAAATAATGTCACCAATGGTAGCATTACTTGTACTATTTGAAGCAGTCAATACAACACAGTATAAGTCTGCCTTTGTAGCTGTTGCAATCATCATAATATTACACACTGATGCAAACATTTGGCTATTTCATTTTGCCTTTTATTAGTCTTTTATAAAATAAAATGCATATAATTGTATTATAACTTCCCTTAAATTTCTCTTTTATGTTACAGCTCTGTTTCATTTATGTTAGAGGGATTTGATTTTTTAAATGATCTTTTGTGTGTAAGGAGGCCATATTATTTATGAGTTTCATTTCATAATAGTAAAGGGATAGTTAAAAATATTAAGCCATTTGCTACACTGTGCTATTTTAAGGTAAATTATACAAAATATAATAAATTTCAACTTATTGCTGTTAAATAGTTGTTAAATAGAATTGTGCTATGAGAACTCAACAGAAGTGTGTGCTCTTTAGAAAGTTTGTTTTCAATTTCATTTATTTTTTTAATTGGTGGAAAATTGCTTTACAATTTTGTATTGGTTTCTGCCATACAACAATGCAAATCAGTAATAATTCAATACATATCCCTTTACTCCTGAGCCTCCCTCCCTTTTCCCACCCCACCCCTCTAAGTCATCACAGAGTGCCAGGCTGGGTTCCCTGTGTCATTTAACAACTTCTCACTAACCATCTACTTTACATATGAGAGTGAATATATGTCGATTCCACTTTCTCAATTCAGCTCACCCTCACCTCCCCCTGATATGTCACAAGTCCCTTCTGAACTAGGTTCACCAGTACCATTTCTCTAGATTCCATACATAGACATTAGTATAATGTCAGGGGAGTGTGTAGTTTCCTCAGTTCTGTCTCATCACAACAGAAGTTTGAAGCAATGGACCAGCGTTACAGCCCCTGGATGGGCCAGCATTACAGCTCTTGGACAGACCAGTGTCACAGCTCTCAGATGGACCAGTGTTACAGCTCTGTGTTACAGCTCAGCTTTATTTAGAAAACAAAGGAAAATACATCCTTGAGGCATGAGAGCATGACAACCCAAAACACACAAAGAGAAGAGAAAGGGAGAGAGAGACAAACACCACAGTCCTTTGGCTCCTCTTTTTATGTTTTCTCTCCTTCCCCTGGGTCTGCCCTATGTAAATCTGGCTAGCCAGGAGTGCTATTTGTTCTACCTGAGGTCCTCATTCTGGTCCTCAAACCTTCCTTTGTTCTATTTTTCACAGGCTTTTCCCTTCCTTGCCTTTTAGCCACCACCATTCTGGACTCCTTTTTCCTTTTCTAACTACCTAACAATGTGATACCTATTTTTCTCTTTCTGAGTTACTTCATTCTCTATTAGAGGCTCTAGTTTCATCCACCTCATTACAACTGACTCAAATTCGTTCCTTTTTCATGACTGAGAAGATCCCCTGGAGGAGGCATGGCACCCCACTCCAATATTCTTGCCTGGATAATCCCCATGGACAGAGGAGCCAGGTGGACTAGCCCATGGGGTCACAAAGAGTTGGACATGACTAATGATTTATTCCTAGTTTTTTAAGGAATTCCATACTATTTTTCATAATGGCTGCATCAATTTACATTCACACCAACAGTGCAGGAGGGTTCCTTTTTCTCCACATCCTCTCCAGTATTTATTATTTGTATTTCTTGATGAGAGTCATTCTGACTGGTGTTAGGTGATACCTCATTGTAGTTTTGATTTGCATTTCTCTAATAATGAGCCATGTTAACCATTTTCTCATGTGTTTATTGCCCATCTATATGTCTTCTTTGAAGAAATTCTGTTTAGTTCTTCTAGATCATATTTTGATTGGGTTTTTAGTTTTTCTGATATTGAGTTGTATGAACTTTTTACATGTTTTGGAGATTAACCCTTTAATAGTTGCTGCATTTGAAATTATCTCCCATTGTGAGGGTTGTCTTTTCATCTTGTTTATAATTTCCTTTGCTGTGCAAAAACTTTTAAGTTTTATTCGTTTCATTTGTTTATTTTTATTTCTATTAATCTTGGAGGTGGGTGTGGAAACACAAAAGACCTCAAATTGCCAAAGTAATCTTGAGGAAGAAAAACAGAGTTGGAGAAATCAACCTCCCTGACTTCAAATTACATAACTAAACTAGAGTCATCAAGACAGAATGACACTGGCATAAAAACAGAAACATAGACCAATGGAACAAGATATAAAGCCCAGAGATAAGCCCACACACCTAAGGGCACCTTATCTTTGACAAAGAAGCAAGAATATACAATGGAGAAAAGACTGCCTCATCAATAAGTGGTGCTGGGAAACTAGATAGCTACATATAAAAAGTGAAAAACTTCTAGTAAATGTTAGAATACTTCCTAACACCATACACAAAAATAAACTCAAAATGGATTAAAGACTTAAATGCAAGGCCAGAAACTATAAAAAGGAAAACATTGGCAACACACTCTTTAACATAAATCAAAGTAAGATTCTCTCTGACCCACCTCCAAGATTGATGGAAATAAAACCAAGAGTGTGTACTTTTTAAGCAGACCTAATCACACTGTTTTGTGATGTTTTCCACCAATGCTCATTAGTCAGTCCACAAACAGTTTTCCATGAAGATTATGACAGAAAAAAGAGATGAGAATTACTTAACTAAGTTCTTAAACTCGTCTAACAAGATGAGGAGGTATGTTAGATAGAATAGATGTGTGAAGAATCATACAAAAGGAGCGGTAAATATTTTGTTCTCTGTCAAAGCAAAAACTGCATCAAAGTTAAACAGATAAAGAAGACTTTATTCAAGTCTGTTGCAACAGAAGACAGAGACTAGCATCCAGAATGAACTCAACTCCATTTAAATGAGACAAAACAGCTTTTGAAAAGCTGGAGTGGGGGATCAAAAGGCATTTGTATTTGCTAACTGGCCTTGCCCAGTGACTTCCCGGGTGGCTCAGTGGTAAATAATCCACCTGCTAACGCAGGAGACACAAGAGACTCCGGTTCAATCCCTGGGTTGGGAAGATCTTCTGGAGAAGGGAATGGCAACCCACACCAGTATTCTTGCCTGGAAATTTCCATGGACAGAGGAGCCTGGCAGGTTACAGTCCATGGGGTCTCAAAGAGCTGGACATGACTGAACACAGACACCCACAGAAGAAAAGTAAGCCTACTCAAAATTTCATGTTGGAAAGTTAGGCCCTTACCCTCCCAAAGGGACTGGGAAATAGGGACGCTACATCCCTTGTTTACATTTCAAAGAGATGACAACTAGATCCTTGAAAAATAACTTTCCTGAGGTGTAAAAGAGCTTCTTGATGAAAGTGAAAGAGGAAAATGAAAAAGTTGGCTTAAAGCTCAACATTCAGAAAACTAAAATCATGGCATCTGGTCCCATCACTTCATGGCAAATAGATAGGGAAACAGTGACAGACTTTATCTTTTTGGGTTCCAAAATCATTGCCGATTTTGCAGCAAATGCAGATGGTGACTGCAGCCATAAAATTAAAAGATGCTTTCTCCTTGGAAGAAAAGTTATGACAAACTTAGACAGCTTATTAAAAAGCAGAGACATTATTTTGCCAACAAATGTTCATCTAGTCAAAGCTACGGCTTTCCAGTAGTCATGTATGGATGTGAGAGTTGGATTATAAAGAAAGCTGAGCACCAAATAATTAATGCTTTTGAACTGTGGTGTTGGACTCTTGAGAGTTCCTTGTCCCTTGGACAGCAAGGAGATACAGCCAGTCCATTCTAAAGGAGACCAGTCCTGAGTTTTCATTGGAAGGACTGATGTTGAAGCTGAAACTCCAATACTTTGGCCACCTGATGCAAAGAACTGACTCCCTGGAAAAGACTCTGATGCTGGGAAAGGTTGAAGGCAGGAGAAGGGGACGACAGAGGACGAGATAATTGAGTGGCATCACCGCCTCAATGGACATGAGTTTGAGTAAACTGTGGGAGATGGTGATGGACAGGGAGGCCTGGCATGCTGGAGTCCATGGGGTCGAAGAGAGTCAGACACGACTGAATGACTAAACTGAACTCAGCTGAGGTGTAAAACTTCAGGGGAAGAGAAAGAACTTAAAATTACAGCTTACCAAATAAGATGTTCTAAGAAAAGGGAGATGAGGGCCTAGAGTTAGGAAAAATTCTTCCTAAAGTTCAGTCAAACTGAGGGAAGAATTAACACCATCTTGGTCACCTCCAGATTAATCACCCTGAGAATCATAGCTTATTCCAGTGATAACATAGTTAGGTCCACTGTATTTAAAACTAGGAAAAATTCTTCCTAAAGTTCAGTCAAACTGAGGGAAGAATTAACACCATCTTGGTCACCTCCAGATTAATCACCCTGAGAATCATAGCTTATTCCAGTGATAACATAGTTAGGTCCACTGTATTTAAAACTAGGAAAAATTCTTCCTAAAGTTCAGTCAAACTGAGGGAAGAATTAACACCATCTTGGTCACCTCCAGATTAATCACCCTGAGAATCATAGCTTATTCCAGTGATAACATAGTTAGGTCCACTGTATTTAAAACTAGGAAAAATTCTTCCTAAAGTTCAGTCAAACTGAGGGAAGAATTAACACCATCTTGGTCACCTCCAGATTAATCACCCTGAGAATCATAGCTTATTCCAGTGATAACATAGTTAGGTCCACTGTATTTAAAACTCTTCTTTAGGATGAGGACATGACTATATTTTGAATTATTGATCCCATTTTCTTGATCTGATTCCTCTACTTACTAAAATTTTGAGGATAAGACAGACAATTCCCACATAAATTCTGTCAACTGTGAAGAGACTAATATGGCTGATGATACTATACACATGAACGATAAGCTCAGATATGTCTGTCAAAAATTGTCATTGCACTATATATCTTAACACACAGGGTGATCGACACATTGTATTTTTATGTAAAATTGCCCCAGATGCTACAATTTTGTCATGAGTTATCCTGGTAACTTTAACAATATAAATAATTATTTAAATGACTAAGAAATTATATCAGTTTTCCTTTATAAATTTCAGACTTAAAGACACAGCATACACATTTTATTTACTTCTTAAGGCTGTATTACTGTAATACCTCTGCTGTATTTCCAAGTAAATTAGTTTTTCATTTATATAATACTCCACTGGTAGAACACTGAGGACTTACTCTAGAAATCTACACTGCATTTTTAAAAGTACTAGAAATTAAAAAAAAAAAAGCGTCTCTTTATTATCTCCTCTTGAAAGCATCTGTTTATGAAAGGCTTGAAGTTGAACAAAATATTTTCTTAAAAAACAATTAGCAAATGTATTTCTAAGGATAAACATAATTTTATCTGCATATACCTGGCTTTATATTACATAGTGTATTTCATATTTCTAAATTTGCAAATAGTTCTATTAGCTTTTCCTAGGAATATTCTGGAATAATAATTCCTAAGTACTAATAAATATTTGAAAAAGATATTCTTATGTTTTTTTCTTTCTCTCATTCTTATTGCTTGTTTGCAACATCTATGTTTCACATTTGTCTGCAAGCAGTTCGTTTAAACAGTTTTTATAATATGGCACTTAGGAGCCAGCATATATTTTATGAGTAAAGGAACAAAAATATATATATATATTCACTTTTTTCTCTTCCAAATTCTTGTTCCTGGCTTGTCTTATTTAGCCTTCTACTGCTGCTAAGTCACTTCAGTGGTGTCCGACTCTGTGTGACCCCATAGATGGCAGACCACCAGGCTCCCCCATCCCTGGAAGATTCTCCAGGCAAGAACACTGGACTGGGTTGTCATTTCCTTCTCCAATGTGTGAAAGTGAAGTCGCTTAGTTGTGTCCAACTCCTAGCGACCCCATGGACTGCAGCCTACCAGGCTCCTCTGTACATGAGATTTGCCAGGCAAGAGTACTGGAGTGGGTTGCTATTGCCTTCTCCATTAGCCTTCTGAGTAGACATAATTCTACAAGTTGCAACCTAGTTTAAAGAAGTCCAATATATAAATTATGAATCTTAAATCACATAAGTAAGATGATAAAGTGTGCATGCATGTGCGTGCTCCATCATGTCTGACTCTTCGCAACCCCTGAAATGTAGCCTGCCAGGCTCCTCTGATTTTGGGCTCCAAAATCACAGCAGTTGGTGACTGCAGCCATGAAATTAAAAGACGTTTACTCCTTGGAAGAAAAGTTATGAACAACCTAGACAGCATATTAAAAAGCAGAGACATTACTTTGCCAACAAAGGTCCATCTAGTTAAGGCTATGGTTTTTCCAGTGGTCATGTATGGATGTGAGAGTTGGACTATAAGGAAAGCTGAGCACCAAAGAATTGATGCTTTTGAACTGTGGTGTTGGAGAAGACTCTTGAGAGTCCCTTGGATGGCAAGGAGATCCAACCAGTCTGTCCTAAAGGAAATCAGTCTTGGGTGTTCATTGATAGGATGGATGTTGAAGCTGAAACTCCAATAATTTGGCCACCTGATGCAAAGAACTGACTCATTTGAAAAGACCCTGATTCTGGGAAAGATTGAGGGCAGGAGGAGAAAGGGATGACACAGGATGAGATGGTTAGATGGCACCACCAGCTCAGTGGACATGATTTTGGGGAAACTCTGGGAGTTGGTGATGGACAGGGAGACCTGGTGTGCTGCAGTCCATGGGGTCACAAAGAGTCAGACATAACTGAGTGACTGAACTGAACTGAACTGTACTGAGGCTCCTCTGTCCATAGAATTCTCCAGACAAGCATAATGGAGTGGTTTGCCATTTCCTTCCCCGTGGATCTTCCCCATCCAGGAATCGAATACATGCCTCCTGCATCTCCTGGTGGCAAGTGGATTCTTTACCACTAAGGCAATTGGGAAGCCCAAATTGCTCTCCACTTATCTCAGGAATTTGCATTGTTTAACCTTCTTTATTCTCTAACAGTCATTTTATAATTTTATCTATTTTTATTTTGTTTCTTTTCCTTTTAAGTTTCTCTTTATCTTTTCAGTTCATATGGGAAAGTAGAATGCATAAAAATTTCAGGTCAGAAACGTATCATCCAATGGGTCACCTTTAAACCTATATTTAGCAGCAACCATATGGTTTGCATGTCTGCTGCTGCTGCTGCTGCTAAGTTGCTTCAGTCGTGTCCGACTCTGTGCGACCCCATAGACGGCAGCCCACCAGGCTCCCCCGTCCCTGGGATTCTCCAGGCAAGAACACTGGAGTGGGTTGCCATTTCCTTCTCCAATGCATGAAAGTGAAAGGTGAAAGTGAAGTCGCTCAGTCGTGTCCGACTCTTAGCGACCCCATGGACTGCAGCCTACCAGGCTCCTCTGTCCATGGGATTTTCCAGGCAAGAGTATTGGAGTGGGGTGCCATTGCCTTCTCCATTCCATGTCTGCCTTGATCCAAATATATTTCCTCCATGAAACTGTCCAAAGAGTGTACCTGTAGGATAATAGATGGCTTTTTCCTTCCCTGTATTTTCCAGATTTTCAATATGTAATTATATTGAGTCAGCTGCTTCATTGTATTTAGATGACACCAGAGAGTTGGACTATAAAGAAGGCTGAGCGCCAAAGAATTTATGCTTTTGAACTGTGGTGTTGGAGAAGACTTTTGAGAGTCCCTTGGACTGCAAGGAGATCCAACCAGTCCATCCTAAAGGAGATCAGTCCTGGGTATTCATTGGAAGGACTGATGTTGAAGCTGAAACTCCAATACTTTGGCCACCTGATGTGAAGAGCTGACTCATTTGAAAAGACCCTGATGCTGGAAAACATAGAGGGCAGGAAGAGAAGGGGATGACAGAGGATGAGATGGTTGGATGGCATCACCAACTCAATGGACATGGGTTTGGGTGGACTCCAGAATTTGGTGATGGACAGGGAGGCCTGGAGTGCTGTGGTTCATGGGGTTGCAAAGAGTCGGACACGACTGAGCAACTGAACTGAACTGAACTTGGGGGTAGTAATAGAATCATTAACAATTTTAAAAGTTTCCCTTTATTTGGAATCTCCCATCTTTACAAGAATTCCAACTCCCCTAAGTTCCTCCTGGAGAAGGCAATGGCACCCCCACTCCAGTACTCTTGCCTGGAAAAATCCTATGGATGGGGGAGCCTGGAAGGCTGCAGTCCATGAGGTCGCTGAAGGTCAGACACAACTGAACGACTTCACTTTCACTTTTCACTTTCATGCATTGGAGAAGGAACTGGCAACCCACTCCAGTGTTCTTGCCTGGAGAATCCCAGGGACGGGGGAACCTGGTGGGCTGCCATCTATGGGGTCGCACAGAGTCGGACACGACTGAAGCGACTTAGCAGCAGCAGCAGCAAGTTCCTCCCTGATAGTTTTTATTTTCTTTTGAATAGTGTCTCTTGTTTGCTCACCAAATTTTGATCTTGGTTAGCCCCTGCTGTGTCTGTGGTTTTTCACATGACTGCTCTGTTCTCACATGGTGTCTGCTGTCAAAGCTATCAAGACTGGTACCAATGACACCATTTATTTTGGGGGAACCGAGACCTGATGTCTATTCTCTATTCTAAATGTAAGTTGGTCTGAATGGCTATTATGCACTGAGCATGCAGCTCAATTAACTGTTGCTCTTCTGTTTCAAAAGATACAAGTAGTGCTTTCAATGCTTTGTATAAAATATAGAGCAACTGACATTAGAGTTATTCTTTTTCTTTCATTGCAGCTTTCTTTCCCTGAAGTTAAGACATAAGTTCATGGGTGTGGGGCACAGAATAAGCTAATAAGAGCCTACAGCTTTACCTCAGATCAGTTTTCTTCTGATACTGATGCAGTGTCTTTAAGCCAAACCTATACTTCTTTACTTTTTTATTTTAGGCTGATTTTTTTTTCCCTAAAGGTATTTCTTTGTTCTTTAATAGACAGATGTCCTGAAGATTAATCTTCGTAATGCCACTTACCCATACACAGCCTCTTCCACAATAAGTTAGAAAAAGGAACAAGTTCGTTTTATTCTGAGCTGTTTGGGGATATGTATTCCATGGTTTAGTAAAAGGGCTTCTTAAGCTCCATACAGCACAGTTTTTTATTGCTGATTGGCTGGTTTTGTTTTTTGTTTTCCACCACAGGTAGACCTAACAACAATTAGCAGGGGGGAAATAATTCCCTATTTTTGAATCACTGGGAGTTCTCAACCTGAGACTTACTTTTGGGTGATCATATTCTACTTTGGCATTCTCCAGTTACTCCATTTTACCTTTTAAAGTAGTTATTTATGAAAGGAAAGATATATATTTTAGAATATATATTATGTACCTTATATAAGCATAATTTATATTATATACAATATTTTAAAAACTAAAAATATCCCACTGGGAACCAGTTCTGTTTTTCCTTCCCCGTCTCTGAACAATGTCCTAGACAGGATCTATAACTATCCATTCATTTGTCTGGAGTATTACTAGAAGATTTGTCAGATTATTAATAGAAGTTTTTGTCAGATATTAAAAACCTTTATCCAGTTTAATAAAGGCCTTCCTTGGAGATATAGTGGGCTTGCTTCGAGACCAGTGCGTTAAAGAGAATATTGCAATAAAGCCAGTCATAGGAATTTTTTGGTTTCTCGGTGCACATAAATGTTATGTTTATACTATATGTTAGTCTATTAAATGTGCAATAGCATTATGTTTTTAAAAAGCAATGAATATGCCTTAATTTATAAATGCCTTGTTGTTAACAAATGCTAATCATCATCTGAGCCTTCTATGAGACATGCTGTTTTTGCTGGTGAAGTATCTTGCCTCAGTGCTGACAGTCGTGACTGATCAGGGTAACGATTGCTGAAGGTTGGGTTGGTTGTGTCAGTGTCTTAAAGTGAGACAACAGTGAAGTTTGACACATTGACTGACTAATTAGAAATGTTGAAATAATCCTTTAAGATGATACCACCAATAGATAACAGAAGCTTTTGAAAGGAAAAATGTTCTTCACTGAAGGAGCAGGAGAGGGAAGATGGAAAAACAATATGTTTCCCTGCTTTGATTCTTCAGTGCTCATAAGATGACCTCTTCACTGAAATTGGTCACTGTTGCAGCCCTAGTCAGAGAGCTCAGGGCAGGAAGCACACTCCCAGAAAGGCCTCTCAGCCATTGCTTTTGTGCAAGAGTTGTCTTCCCAGCAGTGTGTAGTCTGCAGCAGTCCGTTCACAAGCTAATTGCCTTTGTCCCCAGGTAATAGTCTCGGTGGAAGGGACAGTGACTCACTGGAAATAGATGAGTTGATTACTCTGTACCTCCCATAACATCCTCAGTGGCATAGCTTCCTCATCGTCCACAGTGATGTGTCCAGTTTCAGAGATCTTTATAACCGGAGCAATGTCAAAAGGCATAATTTCTCTACAGACTACCAAGGGGAAAAAAATAGAAAATAAATTCTGTCACAGGGAGAAGGGTAAGACACTTGAAAACCCTTCAATAGACAGTACAAAGTAAAAACTAAGCAGCCAATGTTGCATTCAGGCTGAGGATATTTCTAATTCCCTCTGCTCTGTTTCTTGTCTTATTACCTTTTTCTTTTCTTTTTTTCTTCTTGAGCCTTCATTTCTAATTCTTGGATCGTATTTACCCAGATCAGACTAGGATAGTCCTGCATGGCTCACTCAGTCTGGCCACTGCCACCTCAGTGCTGACTGTGAGAATTCACAAAACTGAGTCTTACTACATAAAACAATCTAATAATTAGCTAAAGACATAAGATGGATCTGCCCCTGCAAATTTGTTTGAATAATCCTTTATTTTGAAAAAGAAATATCAGGCAGTTTAGCCCAGCACTACTTTGTTCTTCCTTAAATTGGAGCGTTGCTTTCAGTATTTTCATATTCCCATAAAGCAAGTTTTCTCCTCAGTTTCCACTTCACGGTCACCCCCCCTTGCCAGTTCCTTAGATCCAGCATCACTACTGCTTCCTTTCATTCCTGGATTCTCTGCTTGTAATTATTCAGTACACTTTGCCAATTGGAACTTCACATTTTTCTTCCACAATCTTTTCTATTGCCTCATTTCTCATTAGCTAAGGCAAATATACATGTTTTTTCAGTTCCAAGAAGCTGTGCAATGTGAAGAAGGGCTTCTGGAAAGTGGTACGGAAAAGGAGGAAGGGAGAGATCACAACACGTTTGTCCTTGGAAAACCAGACTGTCAAATGTGAGTCTTTTCAGTGAGGCGCTGAAGTTTGAGTCAGTATGGCTACTCTGCCAAGCGCTCCATCTGTGCTGTCCTTCACCCTCAGAGAGGACAAAACATATACTGTCCTGTCAAAACATAGACTTTGGAGTTCTTTTCCATCGAAAGGATGAGTTACAATAGTAACTGATATTATGTTTTCTGTCTTGCATTGTGATTTCGTTGTTGTTGTTCAGTTGCTCAGTCATGTCTGACTCTTGTCAACTCCACGAACAGCAGCACACCAGGCTTCACTGTCTCCTAGAGCTTGCTCAAACTTTTGACAGTTGAGTCAGTGAGGCCATCCACTCATCTCAACATCTGTTTCCCCCTTCTCTTCCTGCCCTCAATCTTTCCCAACATCAAGGTTTCTTCCAGTGAGTTGGCTCTTTGCATCAGGTAGCCAAAGTGTTGGAGCTTCAAGTTCAGCATCAGTACTTCCAATGAAAATTCAGGGTTAATTTCCTTTAGGATTGCCTGGTTTGATCTCCTTGCTGTCCAAGGGACTCTCAGGAGTCTTCTCCAGAGCCATAGTTTGAAAACATCAATTCTTTGATGCTCAGCCTTCTTAATGGTCCAACTTTACATCCATATGTGACTACTGGAAAAACCATCGCTTTGACTATACAGACCTCTTAAAAGAATGTTAGTGTAGCTTAGGGACACTGGCTGAGACTCCAGCACACAAACTCTTGCCCATAGTAGTATTAGTAATGCCTGTAGACCTCATAGGTCAAGGAAGATAATCATCTAAAGTTAGCAGAAGCGATTAATAAGAGGTAGCAAGAATACACAGAAAAACTATACAGAAAAGGTTGTAATGACTCAGAAAACCATGATGGGTGGTCATCCACCTAGAGCCAGACATCATGAATTGTGAAGTCTAGTGGGCCTTAGGAACCATTTCTGCAATAACGCTAGTGGAGGTGATGGAATTCCAGCTGAACTATTTAAAATCCTAAAAGACGATGCTGTTAAAATGCTGCACACATTATGCCAGCAGATTTGGAAAACTCAGCAGCGGCCACAGGACTGGAAAATGTCAGTCTTGATTCCAAGTCCCAAAGAAGTACAATGCCAAAGAATGTTCAAACTACAGACAGCACAACTGTGCTCATTTCAAATGCCAATAAGGTCATGCTCAAAATCCTTCAAGCTAGCATCAGCAGTATATGAACCAAGAATTTCCAGATGTATAAGCTGAGTTGGCAAAAGGCAGAGAAACCAGAGATCAAATTGACAACATCCATTGGATCATAGAAAAAAACAAAGGAATTCCAGGAAAAAATCTACTTCTGCTTCATTGACTATGCTAAAGCCTTTGACTGTGTGGATCACAACAAACTGTGGAAACTTCTTCATTCATTCATTTCAGTTGCTCAGTCATGTCCGACTCTTTGAGACCCCGTGAATCGCAGCACGCCAGGCCTCCCTGTCCATCACAAACTCCCAGAGTTCACTCAGACTCACATCCATCGAGTCAGTGATGCCATCCAGCCATCTCATCCTCTGTCATCCCCTTCTCCTCCTGCCTCCAATCCCTCCCAGCATGAGAGTCTTTTCCAATGAGTCAACTCTTCGCATGAGGTGGCCAAAGTACTGGAGTTTCAGCTTTAGCATCATTCTTTCCAAAGAAATCCCAGGGCTGATCTCCTTCAGAATGGACTGGTTGGATCTCCTTGCAGTCCAAGGGACTATCAAGAGTCTTCTCCAACACCACTACTCAAAAGCACCAATTCTTCAGCGCTCAGCCTTCTTCACAGTCCAACTCTCACATCCATACATGACCACTGGAAAAACCATAGCCTTGACTAGACAGACCTTTGTTGGCAAAATAATGTCTCTGCTTTTCAATATGCTATCTAGGTTGGTCATAACTTTCCGATAGCGTCTTTATTCATGCTGCA
>NW_011495045.1:8873506-8882073 GCF_000754665.1 Bison bison bison | reverse complement strand
GGTGGTGTCATCTGCATATCTGAGGTTATTGATATTTCTCCCAGCAATCTTGATTCCAGCTTGTGCTTCTTCCAGCCCAGTGTTTCTCATGATGTACTCTGCATATAAGTTAAATAAGCAGGGTGACAATATACAGCCTTGACGTACTCCTTTTCCTATTTGGAACCAGTCTGTTGTTCCATGTCCAGTTGTAACTGTTGCTTCCTGACCTACATACAAATTTCTCAAGAGGCAAATAAGGTGGTCTGGTACTCCCATGTCTTTCAGAATTTTCCACAGTTTATTGTGATCCACACAGTCAAAGGCTTTGGCATAGTCAATAAAGCAGAAATAGATGTTTTTCTAGAACTCTCTTGCTTTTTCCATGATCCAGCGGATGTTGGCAATTTGGTCTCTGGTTCCTCTGCCTTTTCTAAAACCAGCTTGAACATCAGGAAGTTCACGGTTCACATATTGCTGAATCCTGGCTTGGAGAATTTTGAGCATTACTTCACTAGCGTGTGAGATGAGTGCAATTGTGCGGTAGGTAGTTTGAGCATTCTTTGGCATTGCCTTTCTTTGGGCTTGGAATGAAGACTGACCTTTTCCAGAATACCAAACCACCAAACCTGTCTCCTGAGAAACCTGTATGCAGGTCAAGAAGCAAGAGTTAGAACCTTACATGGAACAAAGGGTTAATTCAAAATTGGGAAAAGAGTACGAAAAGGCTGTATATTGTCACCCTGTTTATTTAACATATACAGAATACATCATGCGAAATACTGGGCTGGATGAAGCACATGCTGGAATCAAATTGCTGGGAGAAACACCAACAACTTCAGATATGCAGATGGTACCACTCTATGGTAGAAAGTAAGAAGGAACTAAAGAGCCTCTTGATAAGAAAGAGGAGAGTGAAAAAGCTGGCTTGAAACTCAACATTCAAAAATTAAGATGATGGCATCCAGTCCTTACATTGAGTAGTAGGGAAAAACGTGGAAGCACTGTAAGATTTTCTTTTCTTGAGCTCCAAAATCACTGTGGATGGAGACTGCAGCCTTGAAATTAAAGGACATTTGTCCCTTGGAAAGTTATGGCAAATCTAGACAGAATATTAAAAGCAGAGAGTCTTTTGCCAACAAAAAAACATCACTTTTCTGTATGGTCAAAGCTATGGTTTTTCCAGTAGTCATGTATGGATGTGAGCATTGGACCATAAAGAACTTTGAGAACCGAAAAACTGATGCTTTTGAATTTTAGTCCTAGAGAAGACACTCGCGAGTCCCTTGGACTGCAAGGATATCAAACCAGTTAATCTTGAAGGAAATCAACCCTGACTATTCATTGGAAAGATTGATGCTGAAGCTCCAATACTTAGGCCACCTGATGTAAGGAGCTGACTCAGTGGAAAAGACCCTAATACTGGGAAAGACTGAGGGCAGGAGAAGAAGTGGGTGACAGAGGATGAGATGGTTAGATAGTATCACCTACTCAATGAGCATGAATTTGAGCAAACTTTGGGAGATAGTAAAAGACAGGGAGGCCTGGTGTGCTACAGTCCATGGGGTTTCAAAGAGCTGGACACAACTCAGCGAGTGATCAACAGCAACATAGAGCAGTGTGTTCATCTATAATTTTTTTTTATCTGGGGGCTTGGATTATTTAGTGATAAATTATATGTAAAACTATGGTTGGAAATAAGAAAGAAAAGTGTTCTTCTTGAATTTAACACTGAAAACCCAGCCCAAATTACACATTAACTCATATGTAAGCATGATTTTTAAACTTCTGAACTATAGATAATAGAATATTTGTAATATGCTTACTCTCAGAAGAGAAATAAAAGAAGGTGGTAGAAGTCAAGTAACCATTTATGAGTTTTTCTAGTAAGAGAGTACATTTTTGCCCCAGAAAATATGTGATTATATTTTTAACTCTTTAGTAAATTCTTTAGGTTATTTTGCTTAATTTTTATCAGAATTAATAAGTTATTTCATTTTATTTACATTTTCTTTTAAGATATTGATTTGATACCTTTAAGATAGTCTGTTAAATTTTAGAAATACAGTTCAATTTATTTCAGTTTTTGTTTTCCTAACTTGCCCTACCCATTCGTCTGTTATTTTTTTCAGAAGTTGGTTGTTTTTCTTATAAAAGACCATAAATCTCACATTTTTTCCAAGTAAATATCTATTTTTCCATAAATCCTACAATCTGTTGCTTTGGTTTTATTTAATCTTCTAAAAAATATTATAATGAAATTGCTAATCTCTTTCTCCAAAAGCTAAAAATTAATCAGTTAACAGATTTTACTTTGTTAGGAACTCAGAGCAACTTAATTCTCCATTTCTGGATTGAAGAGTGGCATGCAATAAATTCACTTTATAAAATCATGACTTAATAGAAAATGTGATACAGTCCCATATTTCCAGGTAATTATGGAAGCCTCTGGCTTAGCCAAAGTATTAACAGGCTCCCCCAAGACTCATTCCGGGGGAAAAAACGAGGCAAGGACTATGTAACTTCTTCACAGCCAGCTTCTCTCTGCATTTTTGAATGGCACCAACTCATGCTTGAGATGTTAGAGAGCAGAGGATGAGCATTTTTATCTGCAGAGATCCCAGAGTATGCCTCTGGACTCAGCCCTGTGGAGTTCAGAACAAAGCTAGAAAACCAGCTTGAGGGAAGACACCTCCTGTCAGTAACCAGGAAATAAATGGAAAGAATTGTTATCTTATGAAAATTGTCATGAAGTTAAAAAAAAAAAAAGAATTAAAAGCAGAAGAGTGGGAGAAAAAGAGTAACGCAAATACAAGCCAGTATCCTGTGCTCTGAAAACAGTACGGCTCTATCTGCAGCACCAGCCTGAATGCACCTGCCATTTGTCCTTGAATTAGACTCTCAAAAGTTGAATATCATCTAGAAAACATCCTTCCATTGTAAAGGAAAAATAAAAGAGAAACTTGGAGTAATTTATCAGCATCAATTTCCCAGATAGTTGGAGGCAGAAGAGACAAGAATTCAGTTTCTAACTCTAAATCTAGGCCCTTTCTACTCTATTAGATTTTAAAAATGGGAAAATTGAGAATAATTTTTCTCTAGACTGAATTCCTATCTTTACAAAAAACTGATCCTTCACCTGCTACCTAAATTTGAGTTAAGATCCTTGATATGTTGATCAAGAGCTAATAGCTGACCTTATATTGACCTCTTTCCTCTCTTTTTGAACAGCCCATGCAACATCACCCCCATTACACCATCTCTGTGTTTCTCTGTGACTTCATCTTAAAATCCTCTTCTCTGTCCTTATGGTACTTTCTTGCTGTCCCTTAAACATTCTGATCATGCTCACATCTCAGAGTTTTGCATGTACTCTTCTCTAAGTAGGTAATACTATTGTTCCAGGTACTTGCATGGCTCAATCCCTTACTACCTTTAAGTTTCTGAACAAACATCACCTTATCAGTGAGGACTGTCTTATCGAAGATATGTGAAGTAAGCCCACCCCACTCTTAAGACTCTGCTTCTCTTCTGTTCCTTCTTTTTCTCCATAACTCTTATCATGTTACATGCTATGTTTTCCATATTTATTTGTTTAATTGTCCTATCCACAATAAATATATCTTCTTTTTATAAGAAGAAATTTATAAGAAATTTAACTTCTTTTTATTTATAAGAAGAAGAAATTTAACTTCTTTTTGTTAACCTTGTAAACAAGATTTGCATTTGTTTTGTGAAATGCTATGTGTTCAGAACCTAGAACAGTGCTTGATATTGTACATGCTCAATAAAGATTTATGGAATGAATGAATGAATACTTAGAGCCTCTTCCCCCCAGATATCCCTTTCTCCAATTTCCACTTGATCACCACTGCTTTTCATTTAAGACTGTTAGGCCTCCCAGATATAAAGAGATAGGAAAAATAAAAACCTGAGATTAGCTAAATCACTAACAGGAAATTACATCAGCAAAAAGACAACAAAGCAATAGGTCTTTATTGAATATGTGGACATTGAGGGAAGTAAATCATAAATATCAAATGTGGTGATGAACCGTCCTCTCTTTACCTTGCTATCAGTGGTATATAAGGTTAGATCCTTTCTCAGAATTCCCACAACAAATTAAATAAACACCTATCTTACCAGTTTTTGTGTTTGTAAATGTTGGTCTCTCTAACCTGATTATGAGATCTCAAGTCAGGTGGGTGCTACATCTTTGTTCCCCTCAGGATAGTGACTTATACACAGGAGATACTAGAAAGTGTTTCTTACTTGACTTAAATCTTACCGTGAAAATAGGACAAGAAGAACTCCATGAAGCTTTGTATCTCCAGAGTCCCAGTGCTTTGGAGCAATGCTTGCATGCGGAGGGAAGCCAGTAAATTTGGAATGAAGGAGAAAAAAAAAAAAAATAAGGCAACAGATATGGACAAAAAACAAAACTTCAGAGTAAGGGAAGATTGGAAAAGGGATTCATGCCAAAATGTGAGGTGGGGGGTAGGGGGGTGAGAATCAAAGCCGAAGGCAAAGAGAGAGACATTCACTCAGAAAGAGACTAAAAACTTAGAACTACACTATCTCTTGCTTTAATTTTTGTATGTGCTCATAACACTTCTAACAGTCAACTGCTTACCATTAACAGTCATCCAGTTTGCACTTATGTACTGCCTCTCTTATCATCCTGCTCAAGATTCTAATCGTCTACCTGTTCACACTGTCCTCACTGTCCTCTGAACACAGGGTAGGCAAAGCAGGAGCTAAGAGGCTTGAAGGAAACTCGAGGAGTTGTGGAACTGCAGACATATATATTCTTTCCTGGCTGAGGCAGCAACTACAACATAACCATAACATAACCATGACATCAGCACAGTTCAGTTCAATCACTCAGTCCAGGTCAATAACAGTCCTGTCCTATTCTTTGCGACCCCATAGACTGCAGCATGCCAGGCTTCCTTGTCTATCACCAACTCCTGGAGCTTGTTCAAACTCTTGTCCATCAAGTAGGTGATGCTATCTATCCAACCATCTCATGCTCTGTTGTTCCCTTCTCCTCCTGCCTTCAATCTTTCCTAGCATCAGAGTGTTTCCCAATGAGTCAGTTCTTTGCATCAGGTAGCCAAAGTATTGGAGCTTCAGCTTCGACATCAGTCCTTCCAATGAATATTCAGGACTGATCTCCTTAAGGATTGACTGGTTTGATCTCCTGGCAGTCCAAGGGACTCTCAAGAGTCTTCTCCAACATCACAGTTGAAATCAGTTCTTTGGTGCTCAGCTTTCTTTATAGTCCAGCTCTCACATCCATACAGAGCTACTAGAAAACCGTAGCTTTGACTACATGGACCTTTGTCAGCAAAGTAACATCTCCACTTTTCTAGGTTTGTCTAGTTTTGTCATAGCTTTTCTTCAAAGGAGCAAGCGTCTTTTAATTTCATGGCTGCAGTCACTATCTGCGGTGATTTTGGAGCCCCCCCAAAAATAAAGTCTGACACTGTTTCAACTATTTCTCCATCTATTTGCCACGAAGTGATGGGACTGGATGCCATGATCTTCGTTTTTTGAATGTTGAGTTTTAAGCTAAATTTTTCACACTTCTCTTTCACTTATATCAAGAGGCTCTTTAGTTCTTTGCTTTCTGACGTAAGGGATAAGGGTGGTGTCATCTGCATACCTGAGGTTATTGATATTTCTCCTGCAATCTTGATTCTAGCTTGTGCTTTGTCCAGCCCAGCATTTCTCATGATGTACTCTGAATATAAGTGAAATAAACAGGGTGACAATGTACAGCCTTGTTGTACTCCTTTCCCAATTTGGAACCAGTCCGTGTTCCATGCCCTTTTCTAACTGTTGCTCTTGACTTGCATACAGATTTAAGGTGGTCTGTTATTTCTACATCTTTAAGAAGTTTCCACAGTTTGTTGTGATCCACACAGTCAAAGGCTTTAATGTAGTCAATGAAGCAGAAGTAGATGTTTTTCTGGAATTCTCTTGCTTTTTTGATGATCCAATGGATGTTGGCAATTTGATCTCCGGTTTCTCTGCCTTTTCTAAATCCGGCTTGAACATCTGGAAGTTATCAGTTCATGTACTGTTGAAGTCTTGCTTGGGGAATTTTGAGTATTACTGTGCTAATATCTGGAGAAGGCAATGGCAACCCACTCCAGTACTCTTGCCTGGAAAATTCCATGGACAGAGGAGCCTGGTAGGCTGCAGTCCATGGGGTCACGAAAAGTCGGACCTGACTGAGTGACTTCACTTTCACTTTTCACTTTCATGCATTGGAGAAGGAAATGGCAACCCACTCCAGTGTTCTTGCCTGAAGAAGCCCAGGGACAGGGGAGCCTGGTGGGCTGCCGTCTATGGGGTTGCACAGAGTCAGACACAACTGAAGTGACTTAGCAGAAGCAGCTGCTAACATCTGAAACGAGTGCAATTGTGCTGAAGTTTGAACATTCTTTGGCATTGTCTTTCTTTGGGATTGGAATGAAAACTGACATTTTCCAGCCCTGTGGCCACTGCTGAGTTTTCCAAATTTGCTGGCAGATTGATAGCAGCACTTTCACAGCATCATCTTTTAGGAACTGAAATAGCTCAGTTAGAATTCCATTGCCTCTACTAGCTTTGTTCATAGTGATGCTTCCTCAGGCCCACTTGACTTCACATTCCAGGATATCTGGCTCTAAGTGAGTGATCACATCTTCGTGGTTATCTGGGTCATTAAGATCTCCTTTTGTTCAGTTCTTCTGTGTATTCTTGCCACCTCTTTTTAGTATCTTCTGCTTCTGTTAGGTCCATACCATTTCTATCCTTTATTGTGCCCATCTTTGCATGAAATATTCCCTTGGTATCTCTAATATTCTTGAACAGATATCTAGGCTTTCTCATTCTATTTTTTTCCTCTATTTCTTTGCATTGATCTCTTAGGATGGCTTTCTTTTCTCTCCTTGTTATTCTTTGGAACTCCATATTAGATGGGTATATCTTTCCTTTTTCTCCTTTGCTTTTTGCTTCTCTTCTTTTCTCAGGTATTTGTAAGGTTTCCTCAGACAGCAATGACATAGCAATAACACAACCTCATATAACATGACCATGAGGCCACTCCAATGTAATCCTAATGCAGTAGCAGCCAAGGCTTCCATGGTGAAGCTCATATAGTCATACCACACAAAGTAGCCCGAGACCACACAAGTACCTCGTGATGTGCATGTGCAGTCCTGAAGTGATCTCAACTGTTGCACAATCATGCAAAGTCACTGTTTGTAGAATATGTGGAGAAAAGGAGTGAGAGCGTGGGCTGAGAGAGACTGACTGGTGCCATCTTGTTAATTTCCCCACACTTACCATACAACTATATCCAAAAGGCCTCACTCTTACTTTATTTGTGGAAAAAACATACCATGAGCCAAAAACATACTCCAAACCTTATTGCAATTATTTACCATCCCTAAACACTCTCACTGAGACATTAGTTCTCAAATGGTTCCAAAGGGTTCTCCTTCTCTACATGATTATTAACATTTCAAGCAGCAATATTTACACACACTTGCTTCAATTATTGACTTTAAAAGAACTCTTCATAAATTTTTTAAGGCAAATAATTTTAATTTACTGAACACATCATAATGACTAATTATTATCAAGTTTTCTATTAACAGAAGCATCAAGAGCCAAAGATCTGTTATTTAGAAACTTAACAAATATTTATAGAGTGACCCTTGGATATCTGTCATTCTGTTAGGTGCTTGTTAACCACTGTAGAAGAAGATAAGTATATACAGGCACTGAAATAGCTGCTTATCCTGAGAAGCCAAATCCCACAAACCCAGCTAAATTAACTGTACTCAGATGGATTTGATCAGAAAATCACAAGGAATCAGAGGCATTTACCACTACTAGCAAAGCTAATACCTAAACTACTTTTAGACTGAATCAAGGGCAGCAGTAAGATATTTAAAAAAAGTATTAAGAGTGAATAATTCTGGATCATTCCTTTTGGTGCTTCTAAAGGAATATAGGCTAAGTTTATTTGAGCTGTTGTATATTAAGTGTATGTTGTATGACTAATTATAAAATAGCATGACACAGTAAGAAATCAATGGCAAATTCAAAATCATTTAATAAGTGCACAAATAACTTGATATTAGAAATATATTTTTTTTTTTTTTTTCTTTAGAGAAATAGTTATCACCCTGTCTTTCCTTCACTCTCTAGCAGGCCAGCTGTAGACTGATAATTTCCTATCACAGTTGTAGAGCAGAGAGGCTTGGCTTTCATTATAATAAGGGAATATAGGGAGTTTGGGAAGAACATGTACACATTGCTATATTTAAGACGCATAATCAATAAGGTCTTACTGTGTAGCACAGGGAACCCTCCTCAATGTTTTTTTTTTTTTCTCTTTTGCTGTCTCGTATACAGGGTTATCGTTACCATCTTTCTAAATTCCATATATATGCGTTAGTATACTGTATTGGTGTTTTTCCTTCTGGCTTACTTCACTCTGTATAATAGGCTCCAGTTTCATCCACCTCATTAGAACTGATTCAAATGTATTCTTTTTAATGGCTGAGTAATACTCCATTGTGTATATG
>NW_011495045.1:8851834-8873406 GCF_000754665.1 Bison bison bison | reverse complement strand
ACTGCTTTCTTATCCATTCATCTGCTGATGGACATCTAGGTTGCTTCCATGTCCTGGCTATTATAAACAGTGCTGCGATGAACATTGGGGTACACGTGTCTCTTTCCCTTCTGGTTTCCTCAGTGTGTATGCCCAGCAGTGGGATTGCTGGATCATAAGGCAGTTCTATTTCCAGTTTTTTAAGGAATCTCCACACTGTTCTCCATAGTGGCTGTACTAGTTTGCATTCCCACCAACAGTGTAAGAGGGTTCCCTTTTCTCCACACCCTCTCCAGCATTTATTATTTGTAGACTTTTGGATCGCAGCCATTCTGACTGGTGTGAAATGGTACCTCATAGTGGTTTTGATTTGCATTTCTCTGATAATGAGTGATGTTGAGCTTTATTGCTTTTAAGAGCAATAAAGCTATATTTGCTTTTAGATTTTTTTTCCTGGAAAAGTGAAAATCCTCTTTGAATTTCTTTCAGTTAGCAAAAGCAGATACTACTGTAGGTCTTTCATAAATGTGAAGTGGAGTAAAGCTGACTTTAAGAAGTGAGAGATACCTATATAGCAAAACTAGTTAGTATTATTTCCTTATAGAAAAAAAATTTTAAAAGGCACAGCACAATTAACATAAAATCTCTGCACACAGACATTTACAGTTAAAAAATAGGTTCATACGGTGCAGTTAAGTTTGAAACAACTTAAGGTTTTGGAAATTGACATCTCTTTGATAAATTCACAGGGAAAGGAAAGATATTTTGAGGCAACAAGGACAATGGAATTATAATGAAAAAACTGCTAGAATATTGTAAACAAAACTTTCCAGAAATACCTTCATTATGTAAGGCTTTTTTATGACACTTAACTCTCTTGTTTAGAAGACTATTCTGTAAAATATGTGTCAAGTATTAATATCCCCAAGTCTTGCACTTATAGTAAAACTCCCTAATTATGCAACTGTTCATGTAAAACACACCACTTTCAATTATAGTTGTTTATAGTCTTTCTTAGTTATGAGTTTATAATATGTTCTTTTCACTCAGTAAACTAATTTTAAGCCATAAGTCTTTTCCCCCCATGACCTTTCAGTTTCATAAATGTCATAAAGAAATAAAGCAAGTTTCTTCAGCAGTTTGAAGACACACAGCATTTTCTATAGAAGGAAGACTATTCATTCACAAACTCCGTTGAAGGAAACCATCCTCATATATGAGACAGTATCTCTCCTGGACATATAGGTAAAAGAACTAGAGAAGGAAAATCTCTGTCCAAGAATATTGATAGTTGTATGAAAAGCTTATTTTACATCTTTTGTTATTTCAGACAAAACAGTCTTGGAATGAATATTGTATGTTCCATGCACAAATTTGAGGACAAAGCCTCAAATCCTCTGGGGTGGCTAATTCTTGTCCCTAAGAACTAAGAAGTCCTTGCTCTTGCCCAAGATTTTCATCCCTTAAGATTATAACCATCATGAATTTGTCCACTTATTAAGGCTACTGCTGTTTCAGCACTAGGAGAAGGTTCTAGAAATCCATTCCATTGCACAGTTGACAAAGGATTTCTTTGGATTTTTTAATACAATCTCTCCATCAATTTCTTTTTAAAAACCTGTGTGCTAGCCTTTTAATTCCTTTGTTGAAATGATGGTGTTTCATATTGTTTCAAAACCAGGTGTTTTCTCCATGCCTTTACTCCTTCCTCCCCACTGATAATCTTTTCTTCAATACATCTATTTGAATGTTTTTCCTTCTTTTTCTCTGACTTACCCAAGTCCTGTCTTTCCTGAAAGCCTTTTCTCTCTACCCTCTGAAAACCACATTCCATGTTTACTAAGCTCTCCTGTGAATTCAAAACCCTTTCTTCATCACTATTCTTTGGCCTCATTGACATGTAAATCTTTTCTTGGTTTGATCTTTACACTGGTCCTTTCCAGGAGAAGCTATACCTACCATTCCATGTTCCACACGCCATTTGTCAATATGAATCACTACTCCTTTCCATAATGCTACCATTAACTTACATCCTTAGCAGGCTCCTAGGCTGGTTCCAAATAGGAAAAGGAGTTCGTCAAGGCTGTATATTGTCACCCTGCTTATTTAACTTCTATGCAGAGTACATCATGAGAAACGCTGGGCTGGAAGAAGCACAAGCTGGAATCAAGATTGCCAGAAGAAAAATCAATAACCTCAGATATGCAGATGACACCACCCTTATGGCAGAAAGTGAAGAGGAACTAAAATGCCTCTTGAAGAAAGTGAAAGAGGAAAGAGAAAAAGTTGGCTTAAAACTCAACATTGAGAAAACTAAGATCATGGCATCTGGTCCCATCACTTAATGGGAAATAGTTGGAGAAACAGAGGAAACAGTGTCAGACTTTATTTTGGGGGGCTCCAAAATCACTGCAGATGGTATTTGCAGCCATGAAATTAAAAGACGCTTACTCCTTGGAAGGAAAGTTATGACCAACCTAGATAGCATATTCAAAAGCAGAGACATTACTTTGCCAACAAAGGTCCGTCTAGTCAAGGCTATGGTTTTTCCAGTGGTCAGGTATGGATGTGAGAGTTGGACTGTGAAGAAAGCTGAGTGCAGAAGAATTGATGCTTTTGAACTGTGGTATTGGAGAAGACTCCCGAGAGTCCCTTGGACTGCAAGGAGATCCAACCAGTCCATTCTGAAGGAGATCAGCCCTGGGTGTTCTTTGAAGGGAATGATGCTAAAGCTGAAACTCGAGTACTTTGGCCACCTCATGCGAAGAGTTGACTCATTGGAAAAGACTCTGATGCTGGGAGGGATTGGAGGCAGGAGGAGAAGGGGATGACAGAGGATGAGATGGCTGGATGGCATCACCAACTCGATGGACGTGAGTTTGAGTGAACTCCAGGAGTTGGTGATGGACAGGGAGGCCTGGCGTGCTGCGATTCACGGGGTTGCGAAGAGTCGGACACGACTGAACAACTGAACTGAACTGAACTGAACTGAGAGTCACTGGAAACTTTTCACTTGAGTAACAAAATGTATCTAAATCCTTAATTTCTGAATTATCCCATAGTCTTGACTCCTCAAACACCTTACTTCCATTAAACTGGGCTTCTATTAAACTGCCAACATTTGCAGCTACAGTTTCTATCTTATTCATGTTTCTTGCCTAGAAACACTTGACTTCATCTTCGTTCATCTTTAATAACTTGCTGGTAGCATTCTTGTTCTCTGAACATGCCAAGCTTATTCTCACTTCTGTATCTCTCTATAAGCTACCTCCCTCCTCTGGAATATATATGTCAGTCAGGATGATTTGAGTAAAAAAACTGTCTTAAACAATAGAGCATATATTGGTTCACATAAGAGGGAGTTGGGCTTCCCTGGTAGCTCAGTGGTAAAATATCTGCCTGCTGATGCAAGAGACACAGGAGGGACTCAGTCCCAGAGTCGGGAAGATGCTCTGGAATAGGAAATGGCAACCCACTCCAGTATTCTTGCCTGGGAAATCCCATGGACAGAGGAGCCTTGTGGGCTACAAAAGAGTTGTGAGCTACAAAATGGGGTTGGAAAAGAGTCAGACATGACTTTGCATTTAAAACAAGTTAGAGGAAAGTCAAGCTTTAGGGCTGGTTGATCCATAACTCAACATTATAATCAAGTTCTTGAATTTTTTCCACCTTTTGATTTAATCACTCATCACACTGGCTCCATTCTAAATCTAGTCCTTATGTTCCAAGGACATCTTCCAGTTGGAATTTGGATGAGATGATTTCTCTGACATCCAAAATTGGACTGTCATCATGATACAGGAGAGCTATAAACTTCCTTTTCCAGAAATCCTCATAAAGCCCTTTTTTCATCTCATTCCATAGTACAGTCATATAACCATCCTTAAGTCAACAACTGTGGCAAGGGAGACAGGATTACTTTGGTCAGCAGTAATTAAGATCCAACCCTGGAGCTAGAAATAGCATTTTGGAAGGGGGATAGATAAATAGATAGGTGGATAAAGATATATGTATAGATATAGATAGATCTATCTCTCTATGCTAAAGCAATGTCTCTATGTTGCTATTTACCTGTGACTCAAGAACTGAGTTTTTTAAAAACCTATAGAAAAGGATGGTCCTATAATCCTTAAAAAGTGATTGCAAACCTCTTTTTAATTTGAAAAATATGTTCTCCAAATGAATGCTTGTATGGGGTTCATATTTCAAAGATATCGAAGCAGACCTCCTTTTCTTGCAAAGGATAGAGGTTAACAATGGTTCCTCAGCACCCAGGAGCTTCTTAAGTTTAACTTGAAAACTCTGGAGAAACCCGCTTGCTCCATAGGGTAGTTTGAAAATCAATGTCTTAGACATTTTGTTGAATGATATTCAATTATGTCAGCCAGATTACTGCTGCTGCTACTTCTGCTAAATCACTTTATTCATGTTCGACTCTGTGCGACCCCATAAACAGCAGCCCACCAGGCTCCCCCGTCCCTGGGATTCTCCAGGCAAGAACACTGGAGTGGGTTGCCATTTCCTTCTCCAATGCATGAAAGGGAAAAGTTAAAGTGAAGTCCCTCTTCGTGACCCCATGGACTGCAGCCTACCAGGCTCCTCCATCCATGGGATTTTCCAAGCAAGAGTACTGGAGTATGGTGCCATTGCCTTCTCCTTAGCCAGATTACTAAGAGCAGCTAATTATTAACTAATATAAGAATGATATCTGAGGTTGATTTATTCTTTATTATTTATTTATTATTCTTTATTATTTAATATTATTTATTATTCTTTATTATTATTATATATATATGGACTGCCTATGGCACCCCACTCCAGTACTCCTGCCTGGAAAATCCCATGGATGGAGGAGCCTGGTAGGCTGCAGTCCATGGAATCGTTGAGGGTTGGACACGACTGAGCGAATTCACTTTCACTTTTCACTTTCGTGCATTGGAGAAGGAAATGGCAACCCACTCCAGTATTCTTGCCTGGGGAATCCCAGGGACTGGGGAGCCTGGTGGGCTGCCGTCTATGGGGTCACACAGAGTCGGACACAACTGAAGTGACTTAGCAGCAGCAGCATAGACAGAACAAAGACTTTCTCATGAATCATAAGATTTACTTCATCTACATAAAAATCATGTTGTTGTTCAGTTGCTCAGTTGTGTCCAACCCTTTGAAACCCCATGGACTGCAGCATACAAGGCTTCCCTGTCCTTCACTGTCTTCCAGAGTTTGCTCAAACTCATGTCCATTGAATCAGTGATGCCATCCAACCATCTCATCCTCTGTCATCCCATTCTCCTCCTGCCTTCAATCTTTCCCAACATCAGGGTCTTTTCCAATGAGCTGGCTCTTCACATCAGGTGGCCAAAGTATTGGAGCTTCAGCACCAGTCCTTCCAATGAACATTCAGGGTTGATTTCCTTTAGGACTGACTGATTTGATCTCCTTGCTATCCAAGGGATTTTCAAGAGTATTCTCCAGAACCACAGTTCAAAAGCATCAGTTCTTTGGTTCTCAGCCTTCTTTATGGTCTAACTCTCACATCCATACAAGACTACTGGAAAAACCATAGCTTTGACTAGATGGACCTTTGTCAGCAAAGTGATGTCTCTGCTTTGTAATATACTGTTTGTCATAGAATTTTTTCCAAAGAGCAACTGTCTTTAGTTTCATGGCTGCAGTCACCATCTGCAGTCATTTTGGAACCCAAGAAAATAAAGTCTGTCACTGTTTCCATTGTTTCTCCATCTATTTGCCATGAAGTGATGGGACTAGATGCCATGATCTTAGTTTTTAAATCTAATCTGAAGTTAATTTGCTTATCTATAGGAAATGGTTGGACCAAAAGAAATTCTTCATTGGATCACATTTAGAACCATTGTCTAGGCCTCATTAAACCATGTTTAGAGCCAGCCTTTTTTTATACATGACAACATAGAACTTGAAAAACTCATTAATATTTTGAGTTATTTACATAATGAGTCCTTGATATTTCAATTTAAAGTTTAAAGACCAAACCTGTAGCCAGGCGCCTGTATTTCTCTGGCCTATGCATTTCTACCATTCCCTCTTATTGTTGAGATATAAGTAAAAGAGACGATAAAATAGTATATATTTTTAGTAATCAGTCCAGACTTCCTACAAGGACATTGCTTTTCTAGAAGAATAGTCAGAGATCAGTCACGGAGAGTTCATAAAATGTATTAAGCTCAGATATCTGAATTGGTTTTTTGAGAGCTAGCAAGTCTTAATAATTGCCTGTCAAGCTCTTATCAGGAACAACCACTGTGATACAAGAATGAAGCAAGCAGTAGAGTTATACACTTGAAAATTCCTGGTTTCCACATCTTAGGCTTCAAAAGCTATGTAGAACTTCTGCTCTGTTCAAGTTACCTTGGTGTCTCCGGATTGAAATGAAACCAGGATTATATTTCCAAGGACCAAACACTCAGGCTGGTTGTTACTGTGGTTGTTCATTTGTTCATTTCTAATAAAAAATTTCAGGAAAAGGCACATGTGCCACATTTGTCAACTTTCTGTTCATAGCAGGCATAATCATTAGTCAGAACTGGCCTCTCCTGATCCAACTTATTTGCCCTTCCCAATTGATTACATTAAAAATCAATTTAAACGTGAGATGATTTTTGGGAGATATAATGCCTAATGCAAACAAAAATATAACCCTACAAACCAAATAAAATGAAAGACGATGGGTACCTGTACAGAAATCAGCTCTTCAAACTGAAGAAATCTGACATAAGGAAAGAGGATGAGACAAGTATAAAGGTTCTTACACATATGAAAACATTACTTCCTCTTAAAAACTAAGGTTAAAACTGTAAGTATATAAAATTAAATTTGAAGAAAAATGGGGAAAACGTAAGAATGACTATCAAAAAAAATCTTGTTTTCAAATGAGACAGAATAAGAAAAAAATGGTTGAAAATAAATAAGGTAACTGATGAAGTGACAAAGCTTTGGCAATCTAACAGGTTGTAAAGGGAACAGGAACACAGTTTCATTGCTAAAGAATGATAGGAAAAACGGATAGGCCATAAATTCGGGCTGAAAACCACTAATGGCCTGTCCATTGCACAATAAAAGATCTCTAGTGTGTTGAAAGCTGCCACTGAGTCTTGTGTTTATGCACCTTATGACTCTAGGGAGCACTGCTCTCATGGTAAATTGTGTGCATAGCAACCCCTAAAGATGAATGGGGCATAACCTGCTCATTTGTCCATGACTGCCCTGACCTCCATGATATTTTCAAATCTCCCCCTCTCTCCTTAATATCCTGACTCCGGATGCCATCTCCTCAGTCACTCTCAGCAGACGAGTTTACCATCTACAGATATAAAACAACAAATGGAACTAGGTCAAAATTCTGCCTTCAACTCTCCAGTTATTTCTGTATCTGTTTTCATCCTGTTCTGCTGTTTTGCAGATGGAATTGCTGTCTTATTTCTTATCTAGAGACAATTATTCGACTAACAATTATACCTTTTCTCAGTGTCTTCAAATTGTATGCACTTATGATTTATTCCAGTGTTCTTGCCTGGAAAATCCCAGGGACAGGGGAGCCTGGTGGGCTGCCATCTATGGGGTCACACAGAGTCAGACACGACTAAAGTGACTTAGCAGCAGCATGATTTATTCTATAATAATTTATTTTTTTTCAAAATGTGCCTATCTTAAAAGACCCCCCCTCCGCCTTCAACTCCTCTTATCCCTCCAGCTTCTGTTTCACTCTCTATTTTCTCATGACAAATTTTCTCAAAATAGTTTGCTACTTCTGCACCCAGTAAATACCCTTTAATCTGCTGTAACTAGGTCACTAGACAATGCGATGTTACTAAACACAGAGTCCACTTTTCTTGTCTGAGTCAGATTGTAAGTGACTTTGTCTAACTGTCAGTATCCTTAAAAGGAAGAAGTGACCTCCTCTTTTCCCTTTCCTTTGAGCTGGAATGCATTCAGGATGACACAGGCTAGAGCAGCCACCATGAGTCCAAGAGTTATAACTGTGTCCTGAAATGCACAGAGTAAACTGGCCAGCCCTGTATTACCTTCCTCTGCACTGCTGAGAAGAAGATATGGATTTCCATCTTGTTCTATCTATCTTGTTCTATCCATTGTATAGGGAATTACTTTTGTTAGAATACTTAGACTAAACCCTGACCGGTATATTGATGTTGATAACACTCAAATCTATTTCTCCATGTCAAGCTCCAAATTCCTATATGCAATAATTTACTTGACATGCCTCATAGATATCACAAAATAATAAACCCAAAAATTAACATTTGATTTTCATCTTCAAGCTTGATTTTTCTTTTGCTTCCCAGTCTTTGATACTCACACCATCCTCCATTCAACTTTGGAATCATGGTGGTCCCCTCTGCATTCCTCACATTCTCAGTCTCATCCATTCCCAGTCCTTCCCTATTGATTAGCAAGCTATTTCTCTTTTTTCATTGCTACCTGCATAGTTCATCCTCTCTTACCTGGACTCTTCCAACAATCTGAGCAGGATCTAGGAGGGCCTGCATAATACAGTGCTCTGTGCTTCTGAGTCATTTAATAGGATACTCTGTCCCTGTCTGTCCATGCCAGCTCCATGGGCTTCTCTCATTCCTCATACCATTTGGACTGTTTATCCTCTCAAGTCTTTACCTGCACTTCCTTCTGCCTAGAACACTCTTCTGTTTGCCTCTGCCTACATAAGTGTTAGAGAAGGTAATGGCAACCCACTCCAGTACTCTTGCCTGGAAAATCCCATGGACGGAGAAGCCTGGTAGGCTGCAGTCCCTGGGGTTTCTAAGGGTCAGACAGGACTGAGCAACTTAACTTTCACTTTTGACTTTCATGCATTGGAGAAGGAAATGGCAACCCACTCCAGTGTTCTTGCCTGGAGAATCCCAGGGATGGGGGAGCTTTGTGGGCTGCCATCTATGGGGTCACACAGAGTCGGACACGACTGAAGCGACTTAGCAGCAGCAACATAAGTGTTACTCTCCTTCATGACTTAGCGTATTACTTCCAAAGCAAAACACTTCCTGAACTCCCAGGCTGGGGTTGGTTACCCTGTTATACAGACCTATGGCCAAATGAAAATCTTGTTTTAAACAAAACACTTATCGTCATCTAATTCTTTATATACTTGAGGTAATCACTTACTCATTTTCCTACCTACAGAGGCAGAAACATGTCTGTTCTAATTTCTTTAGACAGCACTGGGGATCAGGCACAATTCCTTGTACAAATGAAGGTATTCTGTGAAAACTTTGACTTCTAATTTTGAAAACAATGAACAGTAGATGGCAAAATTGGAAAAAAAAATTAACTTAGGTCTTTTGCAAGTATGTTTAACTAGAGCTTAATTTAAGAGACTTTATTAAACTGATATTCTGAATTACAGTCACTCACCAGCTTATTTAGTAAAGTGAAATGTCCTGGTTTATACATTTGAGGAAATAATTTGACAAACTACTTTTTAATTTCTCTACTACTAATGAAAAAGTTTATGAGGACTTTGTTATCAAATAGGCAATAGATAAGTAATTAATGAATACGAATGAAAAACTCCAGCAGAGAGAGAACACAGCAAAGAGAAATCTGAGTAAGACTGGTGTTTGCTCTTTCAGTGACCTGGTAGTTTTTCTGCTATCATTCATTTAGGCAAAGCAAGTATGCAAGTGGGACTTTTATTCCATAGATTGCTATAGTCTAGCTTTTGCAAATGAGATATCAGATGCTGCTTTGTTGTTGTTGTTGTTGATCTCGTGCATTTAAAAAAAAAATAAAAAGCTGGATATCTGGGCTTGATACCAAACTTAGAAATATAAAATAGCTGTTAGGTGACTCAAATATTCAACAGCCTCCACCCTACAATTTTTAGTACCTTTGTGTCAGCCTAACCATTCATCAATGTAAAAAAAGAAAAGAAAAGAAAAAAAATCCCATTATACTTTTGTTGGGCCTCTGTTTTTCCTTACCTAATTGCTTTGTGCTGAATAGTTAATACATTTTCTTAATTGAGAAGAATCCTTTTCACCTTGATAAAGTATTTCCTTTATTAAGGAAATACTTGCCTAATATTTACAGAAATCTTTCAAACAGATGCTCGAATATGCCTCCCAGCAGTTAGGTCTGTGTGTGTACTGCACGCGTTCATGCTCGCCTGTGCATGCTTAGTCAGTCATGTCCGACTCTCTGCGACCCCATTGACTGTAGTCCTCTGTCCATGGGATTCTCCAGGCAAGACTACTGGAGTGGGTTGCCATTTCCTTCTCCAGGGAATCTTCCTAACTCAGGAATTGAACCTGAGTCTTCTGTGTCTCCTGCATTGGCAGGCAAGTTCTTTTATCACTGAGCCAGCTGGGAAGCTCATGTGTGTGTATTAGAATATACTTAGCTTGATTAACTTAAGCGATTAATTTGCTGCACTGTTTATAATAGCCAGGACATGGAAGCAACCTAGATGCCCATCAGCAGATGAATGGATAAGAAAGCTGTGGTACGTATACACAATGGAGTATAACTCAGCCATTAAAAAGAATACATTTGAATCAGTTCTAATGAGGTGGATGAAACTGGAGCCTATTATACAGAGTGAAGTAAGCCAGAAGGAAAAACACCATTACAGTATACTAACGCATATATATGGAATTTAGAAAGATGGTAACAATAATCCTTTGTACGAGACAGCAAAAGAGACACTGATGTATAGAACAGTCTTATGGACTCTATGGGAGACGGAGAGGGTGGGAAGATTTGGGAGAATGGCATTGAAACATGTAAAATATCATGTATGAAACGAGATGCCAGTCCAGGTTCGATGCACGATACTGGATGCTTGGGGCTAGTGCACTGGGACGACCCAGAGGGATGGTATGGGGAGGGAGGAGGGAGGAGGGTTCAGGATGGGGAACACATGTATACCTGTGGTGGATTCATTTTGATATTTGGCAAAACTAATACAATTATGTAAAGTTTAAAAATAAAATAAAATTAAAAAAAAAAAGAAAAAGAAAAGTCATATTAAGATCTAAAATTTCATAAGAAATTTTCCTTTTAGAAGAAGAAGGATGTCTCCCAAATAGCAACCAAGGATTTAAATTATCTTCTAACAAGTGAACTTCTAAGGATCCCAAAATAAGTTAAAATTGTTCCAGTTGGTCATTATCTAAATATCCTAGATGGTTTTTCTATATGGAAAAGAAAGCCCATTTCTTAGGTGGCAGAAACACGAAACAATTAGATAGAACAAATCATGACGTCTCATCGCTTTGGGATTCATATGCTGAGAGAGAATAGACTCAAGGGCTTGTTGAGAAACCACACACACACAGAGAAAAGCTCATCAGCAAAAACTTAGGATCATCCATGTATGTTTAACTATACTGTTAAATAGATTGAACGATGAAATGGGGGTAATGTAGCAAAGAATTCCTTAAAAAGTAACAGTTAACTGAGTTTGAAGATTAAGGGCTCTTTTTTAGTTTACTACTAATCCAGGTTTCATCCTGAGAGGTGTAGAGAAAGGGAAACAAAGAAAATCCAGTCATTTGACCTTTAGAACATTGTCTTCACTTCAGGAACCTACTACCTCTATGCCCTTACTACTTCTTTGGCTTTGCAAATCCAAATTATTTAGATTTTTTTGGATAGCCTAATATTAAATAGTGTATTAGATAAATTCACAGGAAGCAAAGCTTCCTTAGAATGTCTGTTAGCAGCACTCCCCCCACCCCCACCCCCAAAGTAAAACAACACAAAACAAAAAAGCTATGCTTGAGAGTCAAAGTGACTTCAGAGAAGAAAACGGAGTGAAAGAAAGGTAATCAGCAGATTAGCATTACTCTCCCTTGAGATTCACTCGGGAGCCTAGAAGACCTGAGAAGACGGCACTCTCCTTCCAATCCAACCCTACAAAATGAAAAAAGAAAAAAAAAGTCCTACATACCGCTCATGATCCAAGATAATTCTAAATGTCAGGAACAGATTAAGTGTGTGAAATTCAAACTCATTTAAGAAAATGGCTTCATTTTTCTTCCCATCCATATATCTTCTTAACTGACATGCCAACAAATGTAAATTACGTAAGCTTTGTACTCTACAGCTTTCCGTAAGCACTCTGGATGGAGTGATGTTGAGAAAATTTTTCAGATTAGTTAGATTCTTGTCTGGGTGCATCCAAAGGGTAAAGGTAGAAAAAGGAAAATGAATTTACTCTAAGAAAGCTAAAAGAAGTCCATTGGGCTTTTTCTCCCCATTGAAGAAATGGAAATGCTCACAGATGTTCTCTATGCCGTGTAGTGCAGCTCAATAAGACAGGAAAGATTGGATGCAAAAATCTTCACAAACGTAAAGGACTATACAAATTCTAAATGAAAGTATTGCTCTTCTGTTTGTAGACATCATCCAACCCCAAGCAACATGCAAAATAATTAAGGATAGAAAATTTGCCATTTTTTTAAATCTAAATGAGTATTTCACCCAATCCCACCTCCAGTATCAGAACTTCTCAGAAATGATGGCTTTGGTGATTTCCATATGATTTAAGTTTAGAACCCACAGTATTCATGATAGTACCATAGCTAATTCATAGTCATTATTTCTTTGTGACTAATTTGGTAAGTGAGTTTTTATGCTAAAAATCTATTCTAAAGGAACAAGTTGTAGAGATGAATAATTAAAGGTGAAATGTCCCTCTATCCATGGTAGTTGTCAATTTCTTTCTACCCTAGTGCACATTAAAACTTTTTAAAGCTTTATTTTATTTTATTTTTGGGGGAGGGGGCATACACATGGCTGGCTAGATTTCAGTTCCCCAACCAGGGACTGAACCTGGACCATGGTAATAAGAGCCTGGAATCCTAACATCTAGACCACCAGGGAGCTCCCTTAAGGCTCATCTTAAATGTTACTATTTATAGTGAGCACTAGTCAATTTTGACTGTCCAGTATGTAAATTCCTTTTGCTGTATTTAGAAAATGTCTTACTTTACAGGTCTTGATGGAAAGTAGAGCCTACTATTGAATCTAAAGTTCTAGAAACTTGCTTTTGCAGCCTTCCTAACAACTCAATCAGATGCACAGGAAACAAGAGCTGGAGTTTCAAACCTATCCTGCAGAGATTTCTTTAAAGGGGAGTACCACCCATGTATAATCCCCACGGGCACCTCTAGCCACAGTGGCAAATGTGGTGTCACTATTGTATGCCAGCAGTGCCCGAGGTAAAGGCCAGGACAAGTGTTCAACGGTGATTTCCTCAGAGTCCTCCTTGCCCTGTTCCGTCATCATTTTAACTGTGACCCTAGTTATATGGTTCCCACAGTCACTCTTCCTTTTTTTCCAAGAAGTTCTACCACTAGCAACTCAATATCATTTTAACAAATTTCTAAGTCAATCTAGTTGATTACTATTGCAGATACACTATTGATATATAGGTATATATATACGTATCTATATAGTATACATATATGAAATCCCATGGGCAGAGGAGCCTTGCAAGCTACAGTCCAGGGGTTCGCAAAAATAGGACACAACTGAGAGGCTAAATCTAAACTCTAATATAGTATTATATATATGTATTACTATATATAATATGCCATGCATAATACTATAAATCTACAAATATATTATATATAAGTAACATATACAACTAAACTATATTTATAGAACTAAACATGTTTTCTAAATTTCAGAACAATAAGATAGGATCTATTTAGGAGCAGAGCACATGGAAAAGAAGAAACAATTTAAAGAAAACGTGCAGTGCAAATAAGCAGTGATTAGTTTCTTCATTAGTAATTAGTTAGCTAGAGAATAATGTGGAGAGATTATAACCACTTTTGTTTACAGAATACTATGTGCCAAATGCTATGGAAACCACTAACTTTTCATCTAATCCTCAAAACAGGCTATGAAGTAGGCATTACTATTGTGGATGCAGATGAGAAATCAGAGGCTTATGGAGATGAGATAATTGCTTTAATGACACAACGAATATAAAGAATATATATGAATCTGGGTCTATCTGGTTCCAAAAACAAGTTCTAAACCATCATAACACTACCATTATGCTGTTGTTGTTCAGTTGCCAAGTCATGTATGACTCTGCAACCCCATGGACTGCAGCATGCCAGGCCTCCCTGTCCGTCACCATCTCTCAGAGTTTGCTCAAGTTCATGTCCATTGAATCAGTGATACCATCCAACCATCCTGTCCTCTGTCATCATCTTCTGCCTTCAATCCTCCTCCTAGGAGAAAATGGCAAACCACCCCAGTATTTTTATCATAAGAACCCTATGAACTGTATAAAAAGGCCACTATGTTGTACTTAGAATTAATTTGTTAGACACCCATATTGTATATAGAAGGATCATTTTCACAGTTATCAACAGTAATCATAAAATAAATGCAATATTGGAAATGACAGATTTAATGCAAGTTTTGCTTTAGGGCTCTGAGTTTAAGTTATGTTCTTGCAAAAATCCTTTCCAGTTCTCCAGTCAATCATTTTGATATGTTCATTACTGACTCTTTATAAATAGTATTAAAAAACAGTAAGTTGTAAGTTTTCATTGAATAGATTTACAATGCAATTAAAGAAAGCAATCAAATAAATTACTTTTATGCTTTTAAGTTTAATGCATATGTATGTTTTATGGAAAAGTATAAATTCACAGGCCTTCAAAGTTAGATTTAAATGTGGTTCATTTTTCTCCTGTCCATATGGAATTTCTTTTATCTTAAAGTAGCTCCATATCCTGGCTCAGTAGAGTGAAATAATAGGGTATTATCACCTGTGGCTTCTGGCATCACTCAATCTGACCCCAGGAAGTCATCAGAAATGTCATACCTAACACAAGGCCAGTGGTAGAACTGTAGGTTTTGCTTCCTTCTTCCTATCCTCCATAACCATTTTGTCAACTCTTTCATATCTGTAAAATCAGCCAACTAAAATAAATAGAATTATCCTGATTAATACTATTAATGATTTTGGTGAGTAGCACCCAGAGAACAGAGCTAGGCCTCCTTAGAAAATCACAGCAGGAAATGCATAAAGAAAGCCCTTCACTCATAAGAGAACACGCACAAATATTCAAGGAATTCATTCCAATTAATCTTAATTTCTATAAGAATCTTAAACTTATTATGTTGGAGAGAGGCTGTAGGAATGCAACAGCACATAGGCCTCAGAAGGCTGAAACAATGACTGAGGGTGAGAGATCAGGTTCCCTGCAGAGACTGCTTGGAAAGGTTCAGAGCCAGCTAACCCCAGCGGGCAAAGGGACAGCAATCACTGACCCCTGGCATTTATATTTGGCATTCCTAGTACACACAGATATGATAAATAGGCATAGAAGTGAAAACATTCTATTATACAAGAGAAAGAGGAATATTATCCTCTACAAATTATGATAGGTTTCTTAAAATTATTATTTTAAAACACTTTTTCTAAAGGAGGTTTGTCACAATTTCTCAAAACCCTAGTTTTCTTCATTTGTCTGCTTAGTAGTACTTAATGTCTGGGTGTGGAAAATAATTACCTTTATACTGACTCTTGTCTTGAATAGTAAGATCTTCAGGCTCAGGCACATGAATAACAAAAAAAGAGGTTTTATTTTTTCTTCTTTATAATCAAATCTTACTTAATTTTGCAAATTAATCCTTAACCTTATTCAACAGATGTGGGTCTTAATGACATAAGTTGTTTAAAAAATCAAATTCATCTTTAAAGAATGATGTTTTGCCACTACTAAGGATATCTGATAAAAAGTAGCCTAGCTTGAAAAGATAAATTCACAGACAACACCAAAAAACAATATTTGGGTCCACAGTTTTTGGATCAGCTGTGTTTGATGATTATTTCCTATGCTGAAATGGTGGGAGCTGAAAACTCATACATCTAGAAATTACGCTAAATGATATTCAAAAGAAATGTACCATGAAGACAAAAATAAACAGAATGACCATTAATATTCCTAACTTTAAGGAAAATCAGTGCTATCTATCATACTGTAAGGATGTTTACATTACCAGGGAGTTTTTCAAATAAGCCTTAGAATGAGAGGAGTCCTCTAGGAGAGAACTTTGTTTTCAGTGTTCTCAGAAATCTATCATCTCCAGTTGGTAAACGTCACACTCATTGTTTAGCTGCTACAAATTAATTTGTCTACTTGTCATTTCAGATTGTTTTTTTTATAACCTACAGTTGAAGCATTTAGTGTTGAATTTTCTGGTTAAATAATCATTCCTCTGAAATTTGTATTCTAAATCTCAAGTCTTTGTGTTCTAAAATATATGTGTTTGTGTGAATGTAAGTGTGTGTGTGACAGAGGGACAGAGAAAGTGATGCATATTTGATGTGATAAATATAAGCCTCTGGAAATGCATAAAATTTATCAGTATCCAAATTTTATTTATAAAACTTTTCTTAAAATATATTAAATACTTTTTTGAGAGAACGTTACTTTTCTTTCTTGCAGAAATAACATCATTCTAAGCATGGCTTTCCTGTGCTTCTGATTGTTTAGACTTGAGTCTTGGGTGGGGGTTCCTTCTATTGTGTGTGAATTTCTAAGAGCAGAGGATAACATTTTTGCATAGTTGGGATTTTTTTCATATTGGGTTGAGTTAATCTTGAATTGGTGATGCATAATTTTTATTTTTGCCCTCCAGGACAAACAATGCTCAAATTTGCTGCCATTTTTCACGTGAAATGACTGCATCAACTCTTCATTCTAATGATGTCTCAAGACATTCCAGCTTAGACCTGACTTAAGGGGTTGGGCCTGTAAATGAGCCTAGTTGTCTAAGTAGAGTGGGATAATGCTGTGAGGTGCTATGCTTAGATGCTCAGTCATGCCAGACTCTTTGCAGCCCCATGGACTGCTGGCCAGGCTCCTCTGTCCATGCGATTCTCCAGGCAAGTGGGTTGCCATGCCCTCCTCCAAGGAGAGTGGGATAATGACACTCTTTATTTGGAAGAACAAAACAAAACATCTGAAATACCTAGCCCTTTTCACACATTACCAGGAACAGATACAAGATGAAACAACTGTTACCTCATCACTGCGTCCATACGACTGGGCAATATGGTCAATTAATTCTAATGATGAAACATTTCTTACTCATTTCCTCATTTTTCTGCCCACGTGTGCTACTACTGTAGCTAGGCCTCTAACACTGCCCACCTGGGCTGTCTCAACAGTTACCTCAGTATGTCTCAACCACAACCCTCCCCGTCCAGCTTCCATCATCACCATGGCTGTCGGAAAACCTCCCTAACACACAAATCTGATGGCACTGCTGACTACCACAGATCAAACATTTGCCATGTGCTTTATGCGCATTTTTCAAATTCTTCAAACCACATTTTGTGGCAGAAATTGTTATCCCATCCTACAGCTAATGATAGCAAGGTTTGGAAAGGATGGCTCCACTTCCCAAGATTGCATATCCACTGTGTGGAGAAGCTAGAATTTGGACAGATCTGCCAGTACCCATATTCTATAGTCATTGCCCTATGTCAGGACCCAAATACCCATAGAAGGCGCACTACTTTCCAGCCTCATAAACTGTCACTTAGCTCCCCACAGAGTAAAAGTCAGCAATTATGGTTTCCTGAGCTTGTTATTCTCTCTCTCATGCCTTTGTGACTGCTATATCCTTTCCTCATTGTTGTCTAAATATAACAACATTGAAGACAATAAAGGTTAAAATGGCCGAGTAGTTTCCTAGAGCTAATGTGACAAAGTACCACAACCTGGGCTACATAAAACAAATTTATTTTCCTTCAGTTCTAGAAACAAGTCAAAACTCAGTGTGAGAGGGCCATGCTTCCCCTCTGCCAGCTTTTGGTGGTTGCAAGCAATACTTGGCATTCTTAAGGTTGTATCTGTATAAGTCTATTCTTTCTTCTGTCATCACATGGATGTCTTCCTTCTGCATGTCTGTGTTTTCACATGTTCTCCCCACCTGTCTGTATGTGTATCTATCTCAGAGTCCCTCCTTTTCTCATAAAGATACCAGTCATACTGGAGCACAGGTCCACCCTACTCCAGTATAATCTTACCTTAAGTTACATCTTAATTTCATCTGCAAAGACTCTAATTTCTAAATAAGTTCACATCCACAGATAAAAGGGTTAGGACTTTAACATATGAGGGAAACAGCTCAACTTATAACAAATCATGACAGTAAATAATAATAAAACAATAATAAATCATTGTTGCCACTGGGACTGACAAATCCACATTCACCATCCTCATTCAACTATTAAAATTCAGTTGAAGTATTTCTTACCCTGAGCAACTTTCCTGATACCTCTCTTCATCTCACATTTCGGGCAAATAGATGTTCCCTTTTTTATGCAGCCCTAGATACCTATACACATTTCTACTACAGTATTGAGATTATGTTATAATTGTCTATATACAAATGTCTTTCCCTGTGAATGTGAAATCAGAGTTCTGTCTTATTCACTTCCTTAACCTTAGACACTGTGTCACGGCTAACACATAGCAGATATGCACTAGACAGCTGCTAAAGAAAATTAGTCATCTACCGCATTGTCACATTCATAAATACCATAGTGCTGGTGTCATTCAGTCACTCAGTCAGGTGCGACATTTTGGGACCCCATGGACTTCAGTGTGCCAGACTCCCCTGTCTTTCACTGTCTTCCAATTTGCTCAAATTCATGTCCATTGAGTCAATGATGCCATCCAACCATCTCATCCTCTGTTGTCCCCTTCCCCTCCCACCTTCAATCTTTCCCAGCATCAGGGTCATTTCAAATGAGTCAGTTCTTCACATCAGGTGGCCAAAGTATTGGAGCTTCAGCTTCAGCATCAGTCCTTCCAATGAATATTCAGGACTGATTTCCTTTAGGATGGACGGGTTTGATCTTCTTGCTGGGACACCAAGGGACTCTCAAGAGTCTTCTCCAGCACCACAATTTGAAAGCATCAATTCTTCAGTGCTCAGCCTTCCTTATGGTCCAACTCTCACATCTGTACATAACTACTGGAAAAACCATAGCTTTGTTTTGTCAGTGCCATAGTGCTAATAACAACACCGACAAAAATAGTGCTAACAGGGTAGAATTTATTGAGTACTCAGTATGTGGCTCATCATTGTCTAAGCATGAAGAACTGTGAATGGTCTGAGATTTCTTTTTCTCACTTGCAAACTAATAAGGTAACCACAGTTTCAGAAAAGAATAGACTTCAGGATCACAGACAAGGGACTTTATTATTCATGGCACAGCAGGCAACATGAGCTTCAAGTCTGCATCTGTTCTTCTTACCTCTCTGCACCCACAGCAGCTCTATGTAGGTTGACTCATAGGAATGCTGCCCACACAATGGGTTCATGTCTTAGCTGAGGGACCCAGAGTTTAAAAATTTTTAATCATTTAGAGAGAATTGCTAGCAAACCTGCCAAATGTTTGTCCTAGAGGAATATAATTTCTTTAAAAGATAATAATCCTGGCCTCTGCCCTGATGGGAGATATTACCTCTGTCTCTCAAAGCTCTTTCTCCTACAAACATCCTTGAAAAGATAGTCCAGGACAAAACTTAATATAAGGCATGCAGAAAAGCCATGGAGAATTATCTTCCAATAATAAGTGTTTTATCTCCATTAGCTCACCTACTCTTCAACCTGATTGTATCTCCTTTTATAGCTAAGCAAACTAATGTTATTGCTTTGTAATAGTTAGGAAGTGGAATGATACCTAGTGATTGGATGAGTTTCCTTTGCCTGCTGCTTGTTTTTAGGTTTTCAGAAAACTTATATCTCACCATTTTGATTTAATAAGTGTTTGCTATGTGCCGGAAACCATTCATATGATTTTATCCTCTTTAAAACAGCTCTAGGAGCTTCCCTGGCAGTCCAGTGGTTAAGATTTCACACTTCCATTGCAGGGGGCTTGGGTTCAATCCCTGGTCAGGGGAAACTAAGATCCTGAATGCTGTACCTTGCAGTCAAATGTAATTAACAATTCTAACATATGAGAATTATAGGAATAAAAACTCTGCTTTCCTCATTGAGATGACGTATTGTTGTTTTTCAGCTGCTCAGTCATGTCCAACTCTTTGCAACCCCATGGACTGCAGCACGCCAGGCTTCCCTGTCCTTTGCTGTCTCCTTACATGGCATGGCTCATAGTTTCATTGAGTTAGACAAGCTTATCCACCTTTACGATGTCTTACCCCATCTCATCTGAATGGAGCATCTCATCTGATAACCCCCTGATTACTGTTCTGAGTCCCTTAAATTCTTGGCTCCACACACTGCCCTGCAGATCCCAGCATAAAAATGGTTCTCCAGAAATCTGGTTATATAATCCCTCATTATAACCCGCTCATACCCTTTGGGCATTTCCAGAAAGACAGAGATAGCACACACAGCCTGAATGTTGAAATCCCTTCCCCAGCCCCCAGGCCCCTTAGAAAACAGTCTCTAATGCAGTGATTCTCAAACTGCTGGGTACAGCCTCAGTGTGGTTTAAGATAAATCCCTTGTGTCAGAAACAACATCTTAATGAAATAGACTGAAACAGAATAGAACAAATAAAATAGAAAATATTAGACTACATCTCACCTGAGAAAGGTAAATAAAGTGTGTGTTGTGTGTGTGTGTGTGTATGCGTGTGTGTGTGTGTGTGTATGCATGCACCCGCTAGGTCCCAGTGTAAACTTTCAAAGATTTAAAAGCCACTTCTTCTGTAAAATTCCATATATAGAAATCTACATACTGGTAAAGCCTCTTCACTATAGAATCTAAATGTCTGAACTAAATATTAAAAAAAAAAAACACTCTACCCTCTTTTTGATTTTTTTTAGCTGAAGGTAGGCAACTTGCCTTCAAATTATCACCAACTATATTATCCTATCGAAAAAGCAAGAGAGTTCCAGAAAAATATCTATTTCTGCTTTATTGACTATGCCAAAGCCTTTGACTGCGTGGATCACAATAAACTGTGGAAAATTCTGAAAGAGATGGGAATACCAGACCACTTGATGTTTCTCTTCAGAAACCTATATGCAGGTCAGGAAGCAACAGTTAGAACTGAATATGGAACAACAGACTGCTTCCAATAGGAAAAAGAGTAGGTCAAAGCTGTATATTGTCACCCTGCTTATTTAACTTCTATGCAGAGTACATCATGAGAAACGCCGGGCTGTAAGAAGCACAGGCTCGAATCAAGATTGCCAGGGGAAATATCAATAACCTCAGATATGCAGATGACACCACCCTTATGACAGAAAGTGAAGAGGAACTAAAAAGCCTCTTGATGAAAGTGAAAGAGGAGAGTCAAAAAGTTGGCTTAAAGCTCAACATTCAGAAAACTAAGATCATGGCATCCGGTACCATCACTTCATGGGAAATAGATGGGGAAATAGTGGAAACAGTGACAGACTTTGCTTTTTGGGGCTCCAAAATCACTGCAGATGGTGATTGCAGCCATGAAATTAAAAGGCATTTACTCCTTGGAAGGAAAGTTATGACCAACCTAGATAGCATATTGAAAAGCAGAGACATTACTTTGCCAACAAAGGTCTGTCTAGTCAAGGCTATGGTTT
>NW_011495045.1:8827790-8851734 GCF_000754665.1 Bison bison bison | reverse complement strand
GGACTGTGAAGAAAGCTGAGCGCTGAAGAACTGATGCTTTCAAATTGTGGTGTTGGAGAAGACTCTTGGGAGTCCCTTGGACTGCAAGGAGATCCAACCAGTCCATCCTAAAGGAAATCAACTCTGAATATTCATTGGAAGGACTGATGCTGAAGCTGAAACTCCAATAATTTGGCCACCTGATTCAAAGAAGTGACTCATTTGAAAAGACCCTGATGCTGTGAAAGATTGAAGGTGGTAGGACAAGGGGACAACAGAGGATGAGATGGTTGGATGGCATCACTGACTCAATGGACATGACTTTGAGTAAACTCCAAGGAGGCCTGGAGTGCTGCAGTCTATGGGGTTACAAAAAGTCGGACATGACTGAGTGGCTGAATTGAACTGAACTGAACTCATATTATCATAGGGCTTCCCTGGTCATTCAGTGGTAAAAAATCCACCTGCCAATGCAGGAGACATGGATTCAAACCCTGGGTCAGGAAGATCCCTTGAAGAAGGAAATGACAACCCACTCCAGTGTTCTTGGCTAGGGAATCCCATGGAAAGATAAGCCTGGTGGGCTACAGTCCTTGGGGTCACAAGAAGAGTCAGACATGACTTAGTGACTAAGCAGCAACAATATTACCATAACTTATGTTTTTTTTCCAATATTGTTGCCAGGTGGAGAATATTCCAGTAGATAGAAAGTCTACTTTATAGCTTTTGCAATCAAGGTGCTACAACGTTAAAGAGCTTGTTTCCAGGTTCTCGTACAAGTAATCTGGCTCAAGCATTATGGCAGTCTTATTTAGTGTAAGAATTAATGTTAATCTTAGTAAACCTACTCTCTTTTACTAGACATAAACACCTAAAAATTTTATGCTAATAAAAAGTTACTTTCTTAGGATAAACATGTCTCTTTAGATTGTTCACGCACTGTCCCCTTTTTAACTAATTGCCTTGTAATTCCCTCACATGCTGGGACTCATCCTTTAAGAAAATGTCCTTACTTTTTATCAGCAATCAATTAAGAGTCATTAATTAGTCTATCACTTATCTGATTTATTTAATGCCAATATTCTCTTTGATGGACTATTAATATTGTCTGAATATACAGCAGAGTTAGATTTTATTAATTTAAATGGAAAGAAAGAGAAACTTATGGAATTGAAATGACTTTCAAAGTCATAGACTTTCACCCCATGTCAAAGCCAGTTCATTAGCAAACATATCTCCATTTGTAGCCTTAATTTCCCTTTGCGATGTAATCTAATTTATCACAGGTACTGGGGAGTAGAACATGCACATTTTAGTAGAATATGCACATCTACCTACACACTAGGAATAACAGGTAACTGTTATGTGTAGGACACTAGAGAAATGCATATAGACAAAAAGAGCCATAGAGATAGAAAGAAAAGGATGATGGATCAAGAGATAGACATAGGGATAGATAGAGCTGTAACTGGCGTAAGCCCATTCACTAACCTCAGGTACAAGTAAAATCTTAGTCTCACTAAAAGTTTCAGTCTCCTACGTGCCAGAATTAACAAAATGTTCCAAAACTCTCTTTCATTTTACCTCTCAGTTTGCCAAGAATTATTCAACAGCTCAGTTTGAAACTCAGTTTGAAAGGTATATTCTTTCTTTCAAATCCAGCTGGTAAAAGATTAAATCAGGCAGGAGTTGTTTCCATTTCAATTACTGCCAGAACAGTGCAAAGCAGATACAGACTAAATAAAAATATATCTAAATTATAACTTTATCCATTAATGAAATTTGAAAGTGAGAGTTGCTCAGTTGTGTCTGACCCTTTGTGACCCCATGGACTATACAATCCATGGAATTCTCCAGGCCAGAATACTGGAGTGGGTAGCCTTTCCCTTCTCTGGGATCTTCCCAACCCAGGGATCAAACCCAGGTCTCCCACATTGCAGGCTGATTCTTTACCAGCTGAGCCACCAGGGAAGCCCAGTGATATTTAAAGAATAATTAAAAGTCTCTCAAAACAAGCAAAAATATCAGGTCGAGTTCCAGGCAAATCATTTCCCAATCTGCAAATCAATATTTAAAAGTGGGAAAAAAAAGAAAAAGAAGGGATAGTCCCTTAACTCATTTTATGAGAGGACAATAACCTTGACACCAAAACTTCACTAGGAAAACACAAAATGTCAATTCCATTTACAAGCATAGCTTAAAAAAATTAAATAAAATATTATTAATCAAAATCAAGAAATGTAAAATATAAGTGATCAATTTTTATTTAATCTCTAGGATGCAAGAAGAGATGAGATCTAGATACTATATCTGTATGAGTCAGAATAAAATTTTAATAAAATTCAGAAAATATGTTTCTTTTCTAAAAGAAACAAGTTAAAAAATTCCCAGGCCAAAAGGGGATAGAATGGGACATTTTAGGCCCAATGAAGAGACTTTAAAAGAAGCTACATCAAATGGTACATTTAATGGAGAAATTTTACTTTAATTCCCTTTAAGTGAAGAACAAGAAAGGAATGCCCACTGTAACATCCACTTTTAAAATCACATGAGGGACAAGGGAGAAAAAATATTAGGATTTGGTATGGGGAAAAAGATTAATTTTCTACAAACTTTTAAAGAATTTATTACTATTTATTTTTTAAGAGAGTTTAAAGTTCATTATAGTCTAGTTTTACAGGTCTTCTAAAGAATTACACGGCCTGCACCACAAGAAAAATTGATCTTTATGGTTATTCTGGTGCTAGCCATGTAACTCCTTAGAAGAGAGCATTTCTTTCCCGATCTTGTAAGGGGCCACAGTAACCCACCACTTGTCTTGTACCTGCAGACATCTTTGGTTCAATGTCAGTAAATCATTCCCCTTAAAGACAGACATCAGTGCAGAACAGACTGGTCAGATGACCTGGGGAGATTCTGGACCACACCTAACTGAAATTCTCAGCTTAAATATTTACTATTGGCGTGCTACGATTCATGGGGTTGCAAAGAGTCGGACACGACTGAGCAACTGATCTGATCTGATCTGATCTGATGTTACTAACTATATTAGTTGTATTTCACCAAAATCACATACATACTGGCCTTCCCCTTTACCTCTTCAGAACATTTCTCAAAACTCTCTGAGAGACTGCCTTCCCCATTACAATCCTCAATTTGGTTCAAATAAAAGTTTCTATTTCTTTATTAGATTGACTATTGGTTAATTTTTTTGTTGACAATGGTAACCTTCTTAATGAGGCTTTCTCAGCCAATCCTAGCTACAGACCCACACACTTCACATAGTATCACTGTGTCATTTCCCCCTGCTTTATTTTGGCTTTCCTTAGTGCTTACCTAATGTTTTATTCATTTATTATTCATTTGCTTATTAAAATCATTACTTTATGGGTTTGTATATATTTATTAATAATAGAGGTAATATACACAAGAATAATAAATATCAAATTCTGGATAACTTCACTAACTAAAGAAGGAAATGGGATCAGAAAGGAATAAACAGGAGATTTCAAATATGTCTTAAGGTTAAAAAAAAAGAATCTGAAGCAACTCTGGAACAATATTAATATTTTTCAAAATTATGAAATGGATACTCAAATGTTTCTTGTATTATTTTATAAAAATTTTCCAGGGAGGAAAATCCATCTATCCCCAACCCTATCATCTCATTCATGTTTTACACCTGGGCTCCTAAGGTTGTGGGGTTTCCCCAGTGATTCAGTAATAAAGATTCTGTTTGCTAATGTAGGAGATGTGTGTTCAATCCCTGGGTTGGGAAGATCCCCTGAAGAAAGCAATGGCAATCCATCCAATATTCTTGCCTGGGAAATCCCACGGACAGAGCAACCTGGTGGGCTACAATACATGGGGTCACAAGAGTGGGATATGACTTAGTGACTAAACAACCTAAGATTGTGTTTCATCACACTATGAACTCTGCTCTCCTTGCCACTGTTCCTAGATAGATTTGACATCCAATCTGGGTCACATGCAGGGCTGGACCAGCTCTCCTCACCCTCCATTATTCTTGACACTGATTCCTACTACAGCCATCATGGTGAGTTTCTTTAGGTAACATCCAGTGTTCTCTGCCTTCAAAAGATCTAGGTAAAGACCAGCTTCACCCATGAATATAGTGCAACTCTATCATGGAAGGCAACAATTTCTATACCTCCCTGTGTACTGCAAAGCTTGTCAGGAGTTGTGCAAAATTTTTTTCGTATCCTTCTTAGAATGCTTTCTACCAAGACTATTAAGGAGACATCTTTATATGGAAACAATAACAACAGCAACGACAAAGTTTTCACCACCCTAAATTTGTATCACAAAGCTAAGTCACTTCAATGATTCTGAACAAATGCAGTCTACTCCAAAATGACCCAATGTTTACCCAAAACCAGGAAGTTACTGACTACTTAAATAATGCATTGATTGCTCAGAGTGACTAATTGGGTTCCAATCAATATGCTTCATTCATATTTAAATGCTCTTCTAAGAACCTGAGTGTGGATATGATGATATTCTCTCTACTTTTCAAGTCATCTGCAATTTAAAAGAGGAGATTTTCACTGTGGCTTTTTTTTTTTTTTTAAGGCATTTTAACAAGAATTTAAAACTTTAAGTGAATTCTGCTTCCACAGCTCAATTTCAGGCATCAGTGAGCAGGAGGAGATTTGCCCCCTCATTCTCTTTTTCTTTAAGGTTTTGGCTTTGCTTACATCTAAATCTAAAGACATTCTTTTACTAATATAATTTATTTCACAATTAATTTAAATTCCTTCACCTCAACATATTTCATTTATACCTAAATAATATTTATTTTCATATAAAAAATAGGTACCTAGTATTTGAATGTTGTAATAATTTTAAGAAGCCATTAATCTTTTTATACAATACTGTTCAAAATGCAAAATAGTAATGGTTTAATATGCACTTACATAATTTCATAGAAAGCTACTCCTTTCTTCCTTGCCTTTCTGGGTTGAGAAAGGATGTCAAGATGTAAAATAATTTTTAGGTATTGCATTTACTGTTATGATCATGGATGGTATCGTGAGATATAATTTAGCCTAACATTATGAAAGCAAATATTTTAGTTGTGGTTTACTTCATAAGTCCATATAATTAAGTCTACAATAACTAGTCCTACAAGAAGATAGTGTGCACATTTATTTTTGAGAAGGCAAAAAGAGCCTTGTCTTTTGAAGATGAATATAAATAATGTGCTCTCTCCAGTGTAGCGTCTTTCCACAAATACTTCAAATCCCACTGTGATGGTGCCACATTTTATTTTACCCATGAAAGAAGGGAAGCAGATAAACTGTCTTCATCCTTGTTTTTAAGATCTTAAGAATTAGACACAGAAAGTTTTTGGCAGAAGTGAAAACTTTGTTATTCTCCAAACAAACTCCTTGAGAGTTTCTTGAATAATTCTAATACAGTTTCTGCCACACGCCCATCATGATAAGATGTGTTTGGCAGATGACAGCAAGATATATTCTAAGTGCATAAATGTTCACATGAGAAATGTTTGTATCTAAGAATCATGTGGTTTTATTACAGCAACACCAGTGTTCAACCCTAAATGCAAATGTGGTTTAATAATGTTTATCTTTAATCCATTCCATAAACTGTTTTCAAATGCCAGCTGAATGTGAAGCACTAATTAGATGTTGAGGAAACAAAAGAATAATAAAAATAGTTTCTTGACTGAACAAATCTCAGTTTCATGAAGGAGCAACTTAAAAAGGAGAATATCATACATAATAGTGGATAAAGTTGTATTTTTTCCATAATGCTTTGATGATGCAGTGAATTATTATTCATAAGTATGCACTGTCTTTCCAGTTAGGAAAGGGAAATCATAATTCCCCTATCCAATGGATACTATGTGAGGCCTTAAGATTTGATTGGCCTGTGGAATGTGAGGTTAAGTCATACATATCACACAGTGGTAGAACTCTTAAAAGCCAGTGCATGGTTTATCAAATTCTCTTTCTTCCTGTCTTTCTTCACTGTTTCTAGCAGAAACAGTGACTATGACTGTCACTGTTTCTGCTAGAAATTGCAATATCATCCTGGATCTTGAAGTAAAAACTACTTAAGAGTCAAAGCTGACCAAGAATGAACATGTAATGTAGTGAGGAATAAATCTTTGTTAATAAGTCACTTCCCTGCTGATTCAGATGGTAAAGAATCTGCCTGTAATGCAGGAGATTCCTAAAGAAGGGAATGGCTACCCAGCCCAGTATTCTTGCCTAGAGAATTTCATGGACAGAGGAGCCTGGTCGGCTACAGTCCACGGAGTCACAAAGACTAAGAGTTTCACAGTAGTAGTAGTAGTATAGTTGCTAAGTCATGTCTGACTCTTGCAACCCCATAGACTGTAGCCCACCAGGCTCCTCTGTCCATGGGATTCTCCAGGAAAGAATACTGGAGTGGGTTGCCATTTCCTTCTCCAGCAGATCTTCCTGACCCAGGTCTCCTGCATTGCATGCAGATTCTTTACCAACTGAGTTATGAGGGAAGCACACTTTCACAGTAAGTGACTAAAACTTGGAGAGTCTTGCTTACTGCATCATAACCTATCCTATCTTGGAGGTATACTGCATGTTTCAAGGAAATGCTCTAACAAGCCCAGGTGAAGTAAAATGAAAAATTCTGAAGTCATAGATGGAACCATAGATGGATCCACAGCTTCACTAAGAGGACTACACTACTCCACTTGAGACTCAAGGAATTCATTTACTGTTAGAAAAATGGGCCAATACTATTGATATTGGAAGTGGAAAGAAGAGGGCATAGGAGATAAGAAAAAAACAATATTAGGCAAAACACTACCTAACTGTGAGATGACTGTGGGCTACTATACTTACCAGAAACTATCATAACTCAGAGCAAGGACTTTGTTTTACTGCTGTTAACTAGCATGTATAACTATACCAGTGAGGACTAGGCTATTTATATATAGTTACTCTGTAACAGACTATTTCTACTATAGAATGAGATACAAAATTGATGTGGAAGACAGAAAAAAAAATGAGGATGAGATGATAAACCTTCAGTGTCCCATTATCTCTACTTGCCCACACAATTACCACATTCCTGCCCACTGACTGATTACTGTGATTTGTCTTAGAAAGTGCCTCATTGAAGTTTATGAATTGGTTTGTATCCCCATTTAGGGCTCAAAGAAGGTAAAAAATAGTCAAATAGATGATATTATATAACCATGAATTCAGTTAGTATGACTCTAGGGTGATGTCTGGGCACATTTTTGGGCTCTCCAAATGATGATAGACTACAGTCAGAATTTAGAGCTATTGCAATAGAGAAGTAGAAACCTACTTCCAGAAGATATAGATAGATAGGTAGATAGATAGATATCAATGTAACCCTTTAGAGATAGTAACCTATTTACTAATTTTTATCCTTTTAAGACCCCTAGTGATGGAAATTTTAGGATGAAAAGTGGAGGATCAAAGGTGATGATCTGTAGTGTAGTCTGCAAATAGTACGGAACAGAGAGCAGTAAAATACCACAGAGAGCACTTGCTCAATCATTCCATAAGACAGATGTGGGCTATTTTAGAGTTCCCAGTCTTGGAGAAGAGGAAGACATTTAAATTCATAGAGGTGGCCTCTTTCTTTTCCTAAAGAGCAAACTGACAAAGTTCAGAACTGACAAAATATTTATGTCAAACTATATTTTATTATTTCATATATTTCATCACTTAACATGTGAATCTCAGGGAATAGTGTGGATAATTTGATGCTGGAATTTACCTGATTAAACCAAGAAAAATTTGTTTCAAAATCATCACTTAATTCCTTACATTGTCTTTCAAGAACACTATTTATTTAATCTTTGATATATTTCAAAGGAGTTGACTTTAATCATATCTGAAAAATTCCTAACTCCATTCCAAGTAAATACTAAATTATGTTAGAACTATGTTTGAGGACTTAATTATGAATAGTAAAATATTTCAATGTCTGTAACTTCTCTGATGATATTACATTTAAATTCTACAGATTTTTAAAGGAATAACTTTTAAAGACACAAATAATTTGTAGAATAAGGATGAGAAGCAGGAAATCACACAGATGAACAGTATTATTTGGATATTTTCTGATACAGACAGCTGTTGGTTACTCAGAGTAACTAGATATTCTCTCAGAATATCTGAAAAAGCTGAGTAGAGAATGGAAAGGTGTTAGGGAATCAACTTGGTGATCTTTCTCAATTTGAAGTCAGTAATTTAGAGTTTATGCTTTAACTTCCCTTCTCCTGTCCCCTTTAAGGTTTGCTAATCAAGGATAATTAGTCAGATTATAGCTCCTTACTGGGGAGATAAATGAACAGAAGAAGGACACAGCTGCAAAACTGGGATGAACAGTACTTCTCAAAATTTGTGTGCACAAATCACTGCAGGATTTTATTAAAAGCAAATTCTGAGTCAGCAGGTCTGGGGTTAGGCCTGAGATTCAGCATTTCTGGCAAACTCCTATCTGATACCTATGCAGTCAGTCTTGGCATCACACTTTTAGGTATCAAGATTGATGCTGATATAGTTCTATTCTAATGCTGTTTTATCTGCAACTTATTAATTAATTAATTATGCATTATAGTTTTTCTGGAACTAACAAAATAATTTCTTTACAGGTGATAATACAATGAAAATAATACAAATCTCTTTATTTAGGTTACTTAATCTACAATTTCAATTAAATGGAGTGAAAGTTGGAAAATGAAGTGCAGAAAAATATATTTTCTCAAATAACCACCTGAGGAAAACTAGGGAGCAGAAAACAATAAAATGAGCATCCCTTTGTCAAATGATAGTTTGTTCTTTATTAGGTCACATAACATTTTCATTTAAAATATCTAGAATAATTTATGTAATAAAAAGTCAGTTTGACTCTAGCTAGCTAGCTGGCTTGAGACCACATGACTAAATTTTCATGTCTCTTATCTCTGTGAATAAATTGGATAAAATTACTTTTATGACCTCAGTATTCTGAAATTGTATAAGAATTTTTATACCTTTATTTAGCATTAATACAAATACTCATCAGTAGATCAGATACAACTTTAACCTCAAATCCTAAATCATGAAAAGCAAAGGAGTATAGAAATCTGATATCCTAGTAAGAGAGATAGGATGAGGCCCTCTACTTTTAGCTCTTCTACTTCCTGGCTAAGGAACTCCACTTTGCTTTAGTTTGTCATTTAATAAAAAGAGAAATAAAGCAAAACTTTACCTCCTAAGGTTGTTTTAAAGACCAGATAGCTTATGTAAGACATTTAAAGCCATGTCTGTGAATTAGCAAGCCATTTATTAAATGTAAAAATCATCAAAAATAAAAACGTAAATGAAATTGCAGAGGAATCTGTCCCAGGTGGCACAGTGGGAAAAATCTACCTGACAATGCAAGAGAGATGCAGACCCATCCCTGAGTCAGGAAGAGCCACTGGAGGATGTCATGGCAACCCACTCCAGTATTCTTGCCAGAGAATCCCATGGACAGAGGAGCCTGGCGAGCTCCAGTCCACAGGATCACAAAGAGCAAATGAGTGACTGAGTGCTAAGCGCTGAACTATAACACTAACAAAAATAAGCATAGCAGTTTCTAACTATAATTATTAAAAATATTCTGCAAGTTTCAGCTCTCACAAAAGCTTCAAAGTAACAACTCCAAATTTCAATGCCATCTGTAATTTAAGCATGACAGCTATAATGGGTAAACAATAACTGTCAAGCTTCCAAGTTGTGGTGGCTGTTGTTTTTACCACTAGTCAAAGTCAACTACAATAATCTCCTAAAAGAAAAGAGATGTTCTTATCAGAAGCACAAATTTTAAACTTTTTAGTAGAGTATTTTTTTTTCTGGAATAATTTGGAACTGTTAAAAAAATTCAACTGAATAAATCTGAAGATTTAATTAGCTTTATAATTTAGCAACTCCAAAGAGCTATAAAAAATGGAAGGTGTTTTGTAAACAGAAGGCTATGGGACAAGGAAGTAAAAAAAGAGTAAATTAGTTCAAGTAAGGTCTTCTCTTCCTTAGAGGGAGGCAAGAGGTCTTATCAAGAAGATTACCTCAAGAGTGTAGATCAGGAAATTCTAGGCTGGTTGGTTTAAAATTAGTCTGCTTTTTAAAGGTCTCTCTCTCTCTCTCTCTCTCTCTCTCTATATATATATATATATATATATGTATATTTAATTTACCTTTGGAATATTCAATAAAGCCCACGTGCTCACTTGTGCTTTTGGCCAAAGTGAAGTAATATGGACAAGATGTACCCCCCTGACTGAAAGAAAATTTAAAATTATAGAAAACCATTGAGTTTTCAAGACATTGGAGATATTCAGTACACAAGTAAAGACAGTGATCCCTGAGAGACAAAAAGCAAATGAGGTGAGACTTACGATTGCCCTACCTTACCTTGAGAAAGAAAGACTTATTGGGTTTTGGTGCCAGGAGAGGAAACACAGGAAACACTTAATGATCTCCTGGATTTGAGCAGACTAAGCAGGAAAGGGAAAGGGCTAGAGGTCCAGGTGCTGGAGAGGGGAAAGAAGAGCTTCATGGAGAGCTTCAGAACTTTGCAGAATTACTCAGTTGAGTTTATAGCCAAATACTGATCAGCACAAGCATGTGAGAAAAGTATCTAAAACCAATGAAAGAAACACTCAAAAGGATTAAAAGGATAGTCACTGGGAACTTACACAAAACCAGGAACCTTTTCCCAACAGCCAGAGTGGAAAAGCCTAGTTTTTCATGAGAAATTAGCTAAAGGACCCAGAAGAGTTTTTATCTCATCGGTAGAGCAAAATTAACCCTAGACCAAATGCCGCTAACAAATTAAACACAAAACTCACTCACGTGTTCAAATGGTTAAAATAATACAATCACTTCTGAGAATGCAGTCAGGAGCATCAATAAGAACAAATAAATATCCAGCACTTAATAAGATAAAAGAAAAGAATGAAAAAGTTGGCTTAAAACTCAACAGTCAGAAAACTAAGATCATGGCATCCAGTCCCATTACTTCATGGTAAGTAGATATGGAAACAGTGACAGACTTTATGTTTTTAGTTTCCAAAATCACTGCAGATGGTGACTGCAGCCATGAAATTAAATGACGCTTGCTCCTTGGAAGGAAGCTCCAATACGTTGGCTACTTGACGCAAAGAACTGACTCATTTGAAAAGACCCTGATGCTGAGAATGATTGAAGGCAGGAGAAGGGAACAACAGAGAATGAGACAGTTGGATGGCATCACTGACTCAATGGACATGAGTTTGAGTAATCTCCGGGAGTTGGTGATGGACAGGGAGGCTGGGGTTGCAGAGAGTCGGCCATGACTAAATGACTGAACTGAACTGAACTGAAAAGGTAAAATGCATAACATTTAGCACCCAAGTTGAAATGCAAAGAGACATGAAAATACAATCCATAAGGAAGAAAATAAATCAATTAGTAGAAACCATTCCAGAAGTATCAGATTTTGAATTAGCAGTCAAGAACTTGAAAATAGTTATTATAACTGTATTTAATGTACACCAAAAACTAAGGGAAAGAGTAGAACTAGGAAGATCAAAATGACAAAAATCAGAACATGTAAAGCATATCAAGTGTCAGCAAGGAAGTGGAATAACCAGAATACACATACACTGCTGACAGGAATATAAAGAGTGACAACCATTTTAGAAAATATGTGGCAGGTTCATAAAACATTTACCTACCATATGAAACTAGTCTTCTACCATATGACCCAGTCATTCCATTCCCAGGTATTTACCCAAAATGAAAGTGAACTCGCTCAGTCATGTCTGACTCTTTGCGACCCCATGGACTATAGCCTACCAGGCTCCTAAGTCCATGGGATTTTCCCAGGCAAGAATACTGGAGTGGGTTGCCATTTCCTTCTCCAAGGGATCTTCCTGACTCAGGGATCAAACCTGGGTCTCCTGCATTGCAGTCAGACACTTTACCGTCTGAGCTACCAGGGAAACCAAAATGAAAGCACACATCAATACAAAGACTAGTGCACAAAAATGTTCATAGTAGAATTATTTGTAGTGGCCAAAAAACTGAAAAATAAAAATTCTACCAACAGTTGAATGAATAATGAAATTGTAGTATACCTAAATAATGGGGTTGTTGTTGCTGTTGTTCAGTCACTGTCAAGTCCAACTCTTTGCGACCCCATGAACTAACTGCAACATGCCAGGCTTCTCTGTTCATCATTATCTCCCTGAGTTTGCTCAAACTCATATCCATTGAGTTGGTGTCACTATCCAACCGTCTCAGCCTCTGTCTCCCCCTTCTCCTCTTGCTCTCAATCTTTTCCAATGAATCAGGATCTTTTCCATCAGGATCTTTTCCAATGAATCAGGTCTTGGCATCAGGTGGCCAAAGTATTGCAGCTGCAGCTTCATCTGTCCTTCCAATGAATATTCAAGGTTGATTTCCTTTAGGATTGACTGGTTTGATCTCCTTTCTGTCCAAGGGACTCTCAAGAGTCTTCTCCAGCAGCACAGTTCAAAAATGTCAGTTCTTCAGTGCTCAGCCTTCTTTATGGTCCAACTCTTGCATCCATACAGGACTACTGGAAAAACCATAACTTTGACTATATGGACCTTTGTCAGCAAAATGATGTCTCGGCTTTTTAAAACACTGTGTAGGTTTGACATAGCAATTCTTCCAAGGAGTATGCACTTTTAAATTTTGTGGCTGCAATCACTGTCTACATTGATTTTGGGGCCCATGAAGATGAAATCTGACAGTGTTTCCATATTTTCCCCATCTATTTGCCATGAACTGATAGGACTGGATGCCATGATCTTAGTTTCTTGAATGTTGAGTTTTAAGCTTTTTCAGTCTCTTCTTTCACCTTTATCAAGACTCTCTTTAAGTTTCTCTTCGCTTTCTGCCATTAGAGTGCTATCATACGCATATCTGAGGTTGTTGATATTTATCCCGGCAATCTTGATTCCAGCTTGTGATTCATACAGGCCAGATTTCACATGATGCACTCGGCATATAAGTTAAATAAGCAGAGTGACAATATGCAGCCTTGATGTACTCCTTTCCCAATTTGGAACCAGTCTGTTTTCCATGTCCAGTTCTAATTGTTTCTTCTTGACCTGCATACAGATTTCTCGGGAGGCAGTTAAGGTGGTCTGCTATTTCCATCTCTTTAAGAATTTCCCACAGTTTGTTGTGATCCACACAAAGGCTTTGGCATAGTCAATAAAGCAGAAGTAGATGTTTTCCTAGAATGTTCATTCATGTGTCCACTATTTATTTTAACCTCTACTATATATCAGATGTCATACTCTTCTAGATGCATGAGTACTATCCTTTAAAAAGGCAAATGTTCCTAACCTTGTTAAATTAATTACAGCATGGAAGGCTCACAATTAAAATAAATATAGTAAATTAATAATGTCCTTTGTTAGAAGGTACAAAATTAAAGTAAGTTTAAAGAGATCAGTGGTATGGGTCAAGGCTGTTACAATTTTAAATAAGGATTCAGAGTAAGCCTCTTTGAGGTGATGATATTTGGCAAACTCTATAGGAAAAAGGAAGAGCTGCAAAGCCAAGGCCCAGAACTTAATCACAAAGGTAGCCGAGCTCCACAGAAAGTGAAACTCCCAGCTTTGATATATCTGCCTTGACAAGGCCAGGGACTTGATGAAAATGGAGCCCTGACATATACAAATGGAATGTGTGGAATATGCGGGTTGATAAACTAAAAATCTCAACTCCCTATATTCTTCTGAATCTGGTATGACTACATTAATGGCCCACTCCTCCCTATTAGGGCTTCCTCCACCTCTTGAAGGCTATCAAGGTCATCTACACTGCAAGACAATATGCAGTCCCCTCAGGATTTGCTCCCATCTCCCTTCCTGCTTACTGAGTCATTAGCCAGATTAAATTCATACAATCCTGTTAAAGGTAAGCTGAGCCTACTAAGGCAGGACAGAGAGTACAGTGATCCCTTTGTATCCACCAGGGATTGCTTCCAGGAAAAACTCACAGATACCAAAATCCACAGATGCTCAATTCAGTTCAGTTCAGTTCAGTCACTCAGTCGTGTTCAACTCTTTGCGACCCCATGAACTGCAGCACACCAGGCCTCCCTGTCCATCACCAACTTCCGGAGTTCACCCAAACCTATGTTCATTGAGTCGGTGATGTCACCCAACCATCTCCTCTGTCGTCCCCTTCTCCACTTGCCCTCAATCTTTCCCAGCATCAGAGTCTTTTCAAATGAGTCAGCTCTTTGCATCAGGTGGCCAAAGTATTAGAGTTTCAGCTTCAACATCAGTCCTTTCAATGAACACCCAGGACTGATCTCCTTTAGGATGGACTGGTTGGATCTCCTTGCAGCCCAAAGGACTCACAAGAGTCTTCTCCAACACCACAGTTCAAAAGCATCAATTCTTCAGCGCTCAGCTTTCTTTATAGTCCAACTCTCACATCCATACGTGACCACTGGAAAAACCATAGCCTTGACTAGACGGACCTTTGTTGACAAAGTAATATCTCTGCTTTTTAATACAGATGCTCAAGTCCCTTATATAATACGGTTTAATATTTGCATGTAACCAATGCACATCCTCCCCTATACTTTGAGTCATCTCTGAATTATTTATAAATACCAAATACAATGTGAATATGATGTAAACAGTTGTGCAGTACAACAAATTCAAGCTTTGGTTTTTGGAACATCCTGGAATTTTTTTTTTAGTCTAATATTTTCCATCCATGGTTGATTGAATCTTCCAGTGTGGAGCTTGAAAATACAGAAGGCTGACTGTTGACCCTAAAGGAACTGTAGGATGGAAAAATATGTCCTGAAGGAGTTGGAAGACTGTTTGGGATTGGATTTTGAGAGTGCTAAAGCAATGGCAAACAGTGAACATAAATTTGATAAAATAACTTACTAATATGGATATTTTTCCGAGAGATGTGATTTAATATTCTAAAAGGTCCCCACAATGTAAACACTTCTAGAATGGTCTAGAGCATGATAAAAGCAATGTCTGATACATCGTGAGATAGAATTGCCATAACTACAAGGAAGACAGTGAAAGAAGAATTTAAAAGATTCACAGAGGAGGAAATTTGGGGATAGGGGTGTGGGAGGTAGTCCTCTGTAATGCTGGAAACCCCTGCAGATGACTATGATCCAAGGGAAGACCTTGAGGATCACAAAAACAAGAAAAGTTGCATCCTTAGAAGAGACACCAATATCTCTAAGAGGTCTGGTGGTAGCTCTCCTTTGTAGCTGGGACTGACAGTTGGCAACTCCATTATAGAATCAAGATCTCTAATAATGAAAGGGATTAAAAGACACAAAAGCAATACTGGATGGATGGCAGTGACTGATGGATAGAAATCTGGTAGACAGCAAGGAAGCCTTATCTGAAAAGAATTATTAGAGACAGTCTTTAGAGCAAGGCAATCCAGGAACAAAATTCTAAGGCTGCTATTTATTCATTTGGGTCATAAGAAATCAAGGATGAATGACCAAGAGGCCAAAGGAAGCAACATTCATAAAAGACATCATTCCTTGACCAATTTTCAGACCTAGAGTCTGTCAACTTGCCAAGAAAAAAGTAACATGGCAAACATTACAGTAATTATCCCCTCTAACTTCTAAGAAACTCATCTCATTTACTTGAGTACCTTCAGACAGAGGAAAGGGTAAGATATTCAGAGGACAGCTGAACATAGAATCCGAGTTAGCAGTGATACTCAGCAGCATGACCGGCCTGACAGAGTGAGACCATATGGGCCAGGTAATGAGTGCAGCCCTGGGGCAGAAGTGGGGCCAGCTACATATTTTTGAAGCTCAGTGTGAATGAATATGCAGTTTCTAGTCAAAAAATTATTAAGAATTTAAAGATGAAAAAAGTGGAACAATAAACCAAGCATGAAGCACTTCTAAGCATAAGATTCTATGAAACTGCACAGGAGAGACCCCCAGGAAGCCAGCCCTGGGCCCAGATCTTACTCACAGGAGGCTCATTTTTGTCCATAGGCCCTCTTAGCTGTAATTTCCCTCTTCCCCACATATAGGATTGGAATGAATATTCTTGGCGGTTGGCATACCTCCCCTATCAGGTTTTAACTCATGGGGTGAATTCTGTAATGCACTACATACATTTCCTTTAAGAAAGAATAATTCTTCTGTTAAGAATGGTGTCAGAACAAAGACAGAAATATAGATCAACAATATGGAACAAAATAGAAAGCCCAGAGATAAATCCACTCACCTATGGACAACTTATCTTTGACAAAGGAGGCAAGAATATACAATGGAGAAAAGACAATCTCTTTAACAAGTGGTGCTGGGAAATCTGGTCAACCACTTGTAAAAGAATGAAACTAGAACACTTTCTAACACCATACACAAAAATAAACTCAAAATGGATTAAAGACCTAAATGTAAGACCAGGAACTATAAAACTCCTAGAGGAAAACATAGGCAAAACACTCTCTGACATACATCACAGCAGGATCCTCTATGACCCACCTCCCAGAACATTGGAAATAAAAGCAAAAATAAACAAATGGGACCTGATTAAAATTAAAAGCTTCTGCACAACAAAGGAAACTATAAGCAAGGTGAAAAGACAGCCTTCAGAATGGGAGAAAATAATAGCAAATGAAGCAACTGACAAAGAATTAATCTCAAAAATATACAAGCAACACCTGAAGCTCAATTCCAGATAAATAAACAACACAATCAAAAAATGGGCCAAAGACCTAAACAGACATTTCTCCAAAGAAGACATACAGATGGCTAATAAACACATGAAAAGATGCTCAACATCACTCATTATGCAAATCAAAACCACAATGAGGTACCATTTCACACCAGTCAGAATGGCTGCTATCCAAAAGTCTACAAGCAATAAATGCTGGAGAGGGTGTGGAGAAAAGGAAATCTTCTTACGCTGTTGGTGGGAATGCAAAGTAGTACAGCCACTATGGAGAACACTGTGGAGATTCCTTAAAAAACTGGAAATAGAACTGTCATACGACCCAGAAATCCCACTACTGGGCATACACACCGAGGAAACCAGAATTGAAAGAGACACATGTACCCCAATGTTCATCGCAGTACTGTTCATAATAGCCAGAACATGGAAGCAACCTAGATGTCCATCAGCAGATGAATGGATAAGAAAGCTGTGGTACATATACACAATGGAATACTACTCAGCTATTAAAAAAGAATACATTTGATTCAGTTCTAATGAGGTGGATGAAACTGGAAACTATTATACAGACTGAAGTAAGCCAGAAAGAAAAACACCAATACAGTACACTAACGCATATATATGGAATTTAGAAAGATGGTAACGATAACCCTGTATGCGAGACAGCAAAAGAGACACAGATGTATAGAACAGTCTTTTGGACTCTGTGGGAGAGGGAGAGGATGGGATGATTTGGGAGAATGGCATTGAACCATGTATAATATATAAGAAATGAATCTCCAGTCCATGTTTGATGCAGGATACAGGATGCTTGGGGCTGGTGCACTGGGATGACCCACAGGGAAAGGATAGGGAGGGAGGTGGGAGGGGGCAGCAGGATGGGGAACACGTGTACACCCATGGTGGATTCATGTGGATGTATGGCAAAACCAATACAATATTGTAAAGTAATTAGCCTCCAATTAAAATAAATAAATTTATATTAAAAAAAATAGTGCCAGAAGCCAGCTCTCAGCTGCTCATCTTTAGGCCTTGATTCAGCTGGAGAAATTTGCAAAACTAATTTTTTTGCAAATTTGTTTGGGAGCAGCTTCCATCACATTACTGATCAATGCAAGGTAAGAGAAGTCCAGTTGCCTCACCCCAAATCAGAATGAGCCATCCCAACACCACAGCTCACCATGGAGTTGGCTGAAACAAAAGCCTTCCTTGGGACTGTAGCTCAACTTTTTCCTCTGCTCATTTCAGCCTCCTTCCCTTCCATAAGCATTGATCCAAAGATCACTCCCAAGTACAGGTTCAATACATAAATTTCCCTTGTGCACACATGCAAGTATCAATAGCATGCTGGTTGATTAGTGTTCTGTTAGTGCAAGATTGAAGTCAAAGGGGAGAAAGAAATGAACCAAGTTTTGGATAGAGAGATTAATCATAAACTCAATAAGGGATTTTGGTTTTAAGGAGACTCCTTTTCAGTTTCAGGTGTACAACATAGAGAATATTTTTTATAGATTATATGTATGTGTTTGTGTTTAAATTGTGGGTCTTTAAACATACAAGTGGGCTTCCCAAGTGGCACTGGTTGTGGAGAACCTGCATGTCAAAGCAGGAGGTGCAAGAGATTGGGGGGCGGGGGGTTATCCTTGGGTCGGAAAGACACCTGGAGGAGAGCACAACAACCCACTCCAGTATTTTTGCCTGGAGAATCTCATGGACAGAGGAGCCTGGCAGGCTACAATCCATAGTGTCACAAAGAGTCAGACATGACTGGAGTGACTTAGCATGCATAAACAGCACGCACATAAATTCCCATTCCAATCCTGTTTTCCAAAGATCCCAACCTATGACAGTATTCTGACAACTATAGCCAAGACACAGTGAGAAGTTCAAAGGGAACCACTCACCTGAAGGGTCCAGCAGTCTGCACAAAAAACAACAACAAACATTTCATATAGTTCTTTATTAAAATGGAACCTTGGGAGAATGGCATTGAAACATGTATAATATCGTATAAGAAACGAATTGCCAGTCCAGGTTTGATGCAGGATACTGGATGCTTGAGGCTGGTACACTGGGATGACCCAGAGGGATGGTACCTTGAGGGAGGAGGGAGGGGGGTTCAGGATTGGGAACACGTGTACACCCATGGCGGATTCAAGTGGATGTATGGTAAAACCAATACAATATTGTAAAGTATTAGCCTCTAATTAAAATAAATAAATTTAAATTTAAAATAAATAAATAAAATGGAATCTTGGAGGAAGACTATTTAAGGATGCACATGTATGGAAATGATGCATAACCTTGCACAGAAATCTCTGCAGATAAGTTAAGGTACAGGCACTTTTGAAAAAAAGCAAAGATAGGCCAAATACAATACAAAAGCATTATCACATGGAAAATGTAAGTGAAGATAAGAGACTTAAAGATTAAATAGAGGAAACACATGTATCATTTGAAGAATAGTTCCAGAGAAGGAAAAAAGAATACATGGAGAAGAGACAATGATTAAACAAACAGTAAAATAAACTTTGGGGATTCACAGCTTGCACTAGTAGTAAAGAATCCACCTGCCAATTCAGGAGACACAGGAGACACAAATTTGATCCCTGGGTCAGGAAGATCCCCTGGAGGAGAGAATGGCAACTCACTCCAGTATTCTTGCCTGGAAAATTCTGTGGACAGAGGAGCCTGGAGGGCTACAGTCCATGGGGTCACAGAGTCAGACATGACTGAGCACCCACACACCACAGACTAAACTTTCTCTAAGCCAAATAAAGCTGGCTCATGAAAATTCCTCATCAAATTCCAAGTAGTGCTGATGAGAAAAGATTTTATAAAAAAGGCATATTCTGGCAAAAAATTGTTGAACTCTGAAAATTATGACAAAATTCTACAAGTTTCTAGATAGAAAGAACTAGTCTTTGACAATTAAAAAGAATCACCTCTGTCCAACCTCTTATCAGAGAAATGGATTAAAGCTCAGATTACTGAGAAAAAAAGAGGATAACCTGCAAAATCTTTAATCAGACTAGATATGATTTCCTAGCAGAGAAAAAGATATTTGTAGACAGCCAAGGATTCAGAGTTTATCATCTACATTAATCATTTGAGAATGCATGCGTGCGTGGTCAGTCACTTCAGTCGTGTCCGACTCGGCGACCACATGGACTCTAGCCCTCCAGGCTCCTCTGTCTATGGGGATTCTCCAGGCAAGAATACTGGAGTGCGTTGCCATTCCCTCCTCTGGGGTCATTTGAGAATAATAGCTAAGAAATGCATTATAATTGAAGTGCAGGTTTATCAGAGTTGAGAATTCAAGATAGGGAAAATAAAGAGAAAACACAGGTTAGTAATAATCCTGTCGATATATAGAAAGAAGTACAGATAGATACAAAGGATACATTATACAAAGGATATTGATATTATACAAAGGATAATGATAAACCAAGAATGTGGAATACAAGTTCCTGATTAAAAAAAAAAATCTTAAAATAGAAAGAATATATTCCAAGAGTCATTATACAATTTGTGAGAAACTAAAATATTTAACTGCCTTAGTAAAACCTAGGAGTAGCACAAGGGTCAGAGGGGGAAAAGGCAAAGTAATTATGAATGTCCCAACAAAATAGGGCTATGTGGTAGAAAGGAAAGTTATATGCACATAAAAATAATTCAGGCACAGAAGACACTTGCCTAGGTGATTTTTCATAATCTATACTTGCTATAAAAAGATATGATTAGTGTCACAGTTTGCCAGAATATAAATGGCAACATTTGCAAATATTTAAAATAATGATCACCAAATTCCATAAGAAAGAGAATAGAATAGACTCTAAAATCTAAAAAAATCCAAGAGAACTCCAAAAGAAAATAAATTATAAATAGCTGTTGTTTTTCCCTTCAGTTACAAAAATTATCTCTCTCCACTTAAATTAAAATGTATTTTACCTTGAATTTCAACTCTCGTTGATAAATTTTACTAAATAATTAAGAAAACAAATGGATTGAATGATTGAGTAGATGAATCATAAAATACATATACTGAATTCCCAATTATAAATATCACAGAAAAGAAGCAACATCTTTGTAATAAAAAATTTACTCTTAGAATCTCTGTTTTAGGGTACTTATTTTTCAGAATTTCTTTTGTCTTTTCTCTTTGCTAGTGTTGTCTACATGAAGTGAGTTCAAATTTCTTTGAAATCGTTAATCAACCAGTAAAAAAGAAAATGTCCCATATATGCATATGAAAGCATTTTTTCCAAGCTTTTTTTATTGTGTCACGTATGTAAATGGGAAGATGTGTGTGTTTATGTGCAAAATCCTTGATTTAGCTTATAAAAAATGTTTTAGTAGTCTTACCGATTCTAGTTGTTTTTTTTTTTTTTAATTTCTCTTCCAAACTACAGATAAACTAATTTGTAAGAAAAAATGGTTGTTGTTTTTTTTTCATTGAAATTTTTTAACCAAAACCACAACTGAAGGAAAGTATTTGCAACATAATCAACCAAAACTAGAATCTAGAATATTTAAACTTCTGTAAAGCAATGGGAAAGATAACAAATAATAGTATACTACTAATACACAAGAGTATTATAGTAAAGTAATGCTCAAAATTCTCCAAGCCAGGCTTCAGCTATACGTGAACCGTGAACTTCCTGATGTTTAAGCTGGTTTTAGAAAAGGCAGAGGAACCAGATCAAATTGCCAACATCCTCTGGGTCATCAAAAAAGCAAGAGAGTTCCAGAAAAACATCTATTTCTGCTTTATTGACTATGCCACAGCCTTTGACTGTGAGGATCACAATAAACTGTGGAAAATTCTAAAAGAGATGGGAATACCAGACCACCTGATCTGCCTCTTGAGAAATGTGTATGCAGGTCAGGAAGCAATAGTAGGAACTGGACATGGAACAAGAGACTGGTTCCAAATAGGAAAAGGAGTATGTCAAGGCTGTATATTGTCACCTTGGTTATTTAACTTCTATGCAGAGTACATCATGAGAAATGCTGGACTGGAAGAAACACAAGCTGGAATCAAGATTGCCGGGAGAAATATCAATAACCTCAGATAGGCAGATGACAGCACCCTTATGGCAGAAAGTGAAGAGGAACTAAAATGCCTCTTGATGAAAGTGAAAGAGGAGAGTGCAAAAGTTGGCTTAAAGCTCAGCATTCAGAAAACTAAGATCGTGGCATCTGGTCCCATCACTTCATGGGAAATAGATGGGGAAACAGTGGAAACAGTGTCAGACTTTATTGTTTTGGACTCCAAAATCACTGCAGATGGTGACTGCAGCCATGAAATTAAAAGACGCTTACTCCTTGGAAGAAAAGTTACGACCAACCTAGATAGCATATTCAAAAGCAGAGACATTACTTTGCCAATTAAGGTCCATCTAGTCAAGGCTATGGTTTTCCCAGTGGTCATGTATGGATGTGAGAGTTGGACTGTGAAGAAAGCTGAGCACTGAAGAATTGATGCTTTTGAACTGTGGTGTTGGAGAAGACTCTTGAGAGTCCCTTGGACTGCAAGGAGATCCAACCAGTCCATTCTGAAGGAGATCAGCCCTGGGATTTCTTTGGAGGGAATGATGCTGAGGTTGAAATTCCAGTACTTTGGCCGCCTCATGAGAAGTGTTGACTCATTGGAAAAGACTCTGATGCTGGGAGGGATTGGGGGCAGGAGGAGAAGGGAACGACAGAGGATGAGATGGCTGGATGGCATCACTGACTCGATGGACGTGAGTCTGAGTGAACTCTGGGAGTTGGTGATAGACAGGGAGGCCTGGCGTGCTGCGACTCATGGGGTCGCAAAGAGTCAGATATGACTGAGCGACTGAACTGAACTGAACTGAACTGAAAATGAAAGAACAAACAAATTGTAGACATAACATAGACAAATATCTTGACATGTTAAATAGGAAAACAGGTCCTTAAAGTTTATTCATACTTGGTATATTATACGTAAATTTAATATCAGAACAAATGGTAGTGTAAATATATGTAGATAGAACTGTTTTTGTTCAGTTGCTCAGTTGTGTCTGACTCTTTGAGACCCCATGGACATGTGCCCCCAAAATGGGAAGTACAGGGACTGGCTGGGGAAATGGGCCTCTGGTTTTACCTATAATTGTTTTTAGTGACAGATCTGAAACAAATTTGACAAAATATGTGTATCTTTAAAATCTAGAAGACAGGTATTGTGCTGTGTGTGCTAAGTTGCCTCAGTCATGTCTGACTCTAAGAAATACTATGGACTTTAGCCCACCAGGCTTCCCTGTCCGCGGGATTCTCCAGGCAAGAATACTGGAGTGGGTTGCCATGCTCTCATCCAGGGCAACTTCCCAACCCAGAGATCAAGTCCACGTTGTTTATGTCTCCTGCATTGGCAGGAGGGTTCTTTACCACTAGTACCACCAAGTATTAGGGCTAATGAAAATATTTTCAAGGCAAATTGGAAGTGGTCAGACAAGAGATGGCAAGAGTGAATGCCAACATTCTAGGAATCAGAGAACTCAAATGGACTGGAATGGGTGAATTTAACTCAGATGACCATTATATCTACTACTGTGGGCAAGAATCCCTCAGAAGAAATGGAGTAGCCATCATGGTCAACAAAAGAGTCTGAAATGCAGTACTTGGATGCAATCTCAAAAACGACAGAATGATCTCTGTTCGTTTCCAAGGCAAACCATTCAATATCACAGTAATCCAAGTCTATGCCCCAACCAGTAACGCTGATGAAGCTGAAGTTGAACAGTTTTATGAAGACCTACAAGACCTTTTAGAACTAACACCCAAAAAAGATGTCCTTTTCATTATAGGGGACTGGAATGCAAAAGTAGGAAGTCAAGAAACACCTGGAGTAACAGGCAAATTTGGCCTTGGAATAAGGAATGAAGCAGGGCAAAGAGTAATAGAGTTTTGCCAAGAAAATGCACTGGTCATAGCAAACACCCTCTTTCAACAACACAAGAGAAGACTCTATACATGAACATCACCAGATGGTCAACACCGAAATCAGATTGATTATGTTCTTTGAAGCCAAAGATGGAGAAGCTCTATACAGTCAACAAAAACAAGACCGGGAGCTGACTGTGGCTCATATAATGAACTCCTTATTACCAAATTCAGACTTAGATTGAAGAAAGTAGGGAAAACCTCTAGACCATTCAGGTATGACCTAAATCAAATCCCTTATGATTATAC
>NW_011495045.1:8819503-8827690 GCF_000754665.1 Bison bison bison | reverse complement strand
ATGAACTATGGAATGAGGTTCGTGACATTGTACAGGAGACAGGGATCAAGACCATTCCCATGGAAAAGAAATGCAGAAAAGCAAAATGGCTGTCTGGGGAGGCCTTACAAATAGCTGTGAAAGAAGAGAAGCGAAAAGCAAAGGAGAAAAGAAAAATACAAGCATCTGAATGCAGAGTTCCAAAGACTAGCAAGAAGAGATAAGAAAGCCTTTCTCAGCAATCAATGCAAAGAAATAGAGGAAAACAACAGAATGGGAAAGACTAGAGATCTCTTCAAGAAAATTAGAGATACCAAGAGAACGCTTCATGCAAAGACGGGCTCAATAAAGGACAGAAATGATATGGACCTAACAGAAGCAGAAGATATTAAGAAGAGGTGGCAAGAATATACAGAAGAACTGTACAAAAAAAGATCTTCATGACCCAGATAATCACGATGGTGTGATCACTCACCTAGAGCCAGACATCCTGGAATGTGAAGTCCAGTGGGCCTTAGAAAGCATCACTACGAACAAAGCTAGTGGAGGTGATTTCCAGTTGAGCTATTTCAAATCCTGAAAGATGATGCTGTGAAAGTGCTGCACTCAATATGCCAGCAGATTTGGAAAACTCAGCAGTGGCCACAGGACTGGAAAAGGTCAGTTTTCATTCCAATCCCAAAGAAAGGCAATGCCAAAGAATGCTCAAACTACCACACAATTGCACTCATCTCACATGCTAGTAAAGTAATGCTCAAAATTCTCCAAGCCAGGCTTTAGCAATACGTGAACCGTGAACTTCCTGATGTTCAAGCTGGTTTTAGAAAAGGCAGAGGGACCAGAGTTCAAATTGCCAACATCTGCTGGATCATGAAAAAAGCAAGAGAGTTCCAGAAAAACATCTATTTCTGCTTTATTGACTATGCCAAAGCCTTTGACTGTGTGGATCACAATAAACTGTGGAAAATTCTGAAAGAGATGGGAATACCAGACCAACTGACCTGCCTCTTGAGAAATGTGTATGCAGGTCAGGAAGCAACAGTAGGAACTGGACATGGAACAACAGACTGGTTCCAAATAGGAAAAGGAGTACGTCAAGGCTGTATATTGTCACCCTGCTTATTTAACTTTTATGCAGAGTACATCATGAGAAATGCTGGACTGAAAGAAACACAAGCTGGAATCAAGATTGCCGGGAGAAATACCAATAACCTCAGATATGCAGATGACAGCACCTTTATGGCAGAAAGTGAAGAGGAACTAAAAAGCCTTTTGATGAAAGTGAAAGTGGAGAGTGAAAAATTGGCTTACAGCTCAACATTCAGAAAACGAAGATCATGGCATCTGGTCCCATCACTTCATGGGAAATAGATGAGGAAACAGTGGAAACAGTGTCAGACTTTATTTTTGGGGGCTCCAAAATCACTGCAGATGGTGACTGCAGCCATGAAATTAAAAGACGCTTACTCTTTGGAAGGAAAGTTATGACCAACCTAGATAGCATATTCAAAAGCAGAGACATTACTTTGTCAACAAGGTCTGTCTAGTCAAGGCTATGGTTTTTCCAGTGGTCATGTATGGATGTGAGAGTTGGACTGTGAAGAAAGCTGAGCACCGAAGAATTGATGCTTTTGAACTGTGGTGTTGGAGAAGACTCTTGAGAGTCCCTTGGACTGCAAGGAGATCCAACCAGTCCATTCTGAAGGAAATCAGCCCTGGGATTTCTTTGGAGGGAATGATGCTAAAACTGAACCTCCAGTACTTTGGCCACCTCATGCGAAGAGTTGACTCATTGGAAAAGACTCTGATGCTGGGAGGGATTGGGGGCAAGAGGAGAAGGGGACGACAGAGGATGAGATGGCTGGATGGCATCACTGACTCGATGGACGTGAGTCTGAGTGAACTCTGGGAGTTGGTGATGGACAGGGAGGCCTGGCGTGCTGCGATTCATGGGGTCTCAAAGAGTCAGACACAACTGAATGACTGAACTGAACTGAAAATATTTTCACCATGTTTAAATCATATGGCTTTTCCACTTTGTGGCATGAGATACCACATTGCTTTGAGTTATTTTAAGAAGCAAGCAAAAATAGATTATTAATGACAAAAATGTGGTCCTTATATCTATCACTTTTTGTGTCTCAAACATTGGATCTATAATTTCATCTTCAATAAAAAGTGTATCTTTGTTCTAAAGATAAGTTCTTACATCTTTTATGAGAATATTTTTTAAAAATGAAATGAGAAAAATAACTGATTCTCTTTAAAAAAGAATATGGCAATATAAAGAATTAAATATGAACATTTTTCTACTTAAAATCACAGTGCATACTGTTTGGCTAATTAGAAACAGCCAAACATTTTGGTTGTTTCATTCTCACTTCCATTCTCCAACTTTTTCCCCTTCTTTCTATCGCAATAGAAACTGCATTTCCCAGAAACCCTTGTTTACTAATAAGATTAGAAGGCAGGATGAAATGAGAAGCCAGAGTATTTTACCCCACAGTCTCTCTCCATAAGTGTCTACCTCCACTGGCATCTCCAGTGTTTTACAAAGTGTAAAACTCCAGTGAGTTTTCTCTGTGGCCTTATTGCCACCAAACAGTCCTTCACAGCACGGACTGAGGTCTTGCTGTACAGGCCCGCTGTACTTCGAGCTTCTGCTCGATGCTTTCTTTTGGAATTCACTAATAAGGCCTTCTTGTTTTGTCTTTCCAGCCTACTGATGATACTAATTTATTGCTATTACTAATTGTCTCATCATCTTTATTTTGGCTTTTCAGCTCTGCTCTCAGCTATGTAAATATGCTCTGTGTTAAATTTTGTTTGAAATCCAAGGGTAGTTCTTTGACTTGATTCTCACTGATGAATTAGGATTGCCAAAAACAAAAATAAAAAAGCTCAGCTTGTAAGACGTCCTTGGTGGTCCAGTGGTTTATGTCTCCAAGCTTCCAAAGCAGGGACTTCTGGTTCAATCACTAGCCAGGGAACTAAGATCCCACATGCCGTGAGATGCAGCCAACCTCCCCCAACCCCTCAAAATTCAGCTTGCGTTGCTATTATTAGACCCTTCACAAACAAGTATAAAATACATGGACAATATAACACAGAACTCTTTTTTGGGGAGCTCCTTCATTTTCTGCATTTATACCTAAGTGTGAAGTTTGTTAATTCATTCCTTCTCTCATCTATATGTTTATTCAACAACATATTTAATGAGCATCACCGTGTTGGTAAATTATTGTAAGGGCTGAGGAAATAGTTGTCAATAAAATTAACTTGGTGATTTTCAAGTGGCAATCTTCCTAAGGTGTTTCAAAATAATTGTTGTTTAGTCACTGTGTAAGGCCCAAGTCTTTTGCAACCCCAGGGACTGGGCCCTGCCAGCCTCCTCTGTCCATGGAATTCTCCAGGCAAGAATACTGGAGTGGGTTGCCATTCCCTTCTCCGCGTGATCTTCCTTAATGCAGGGTTTGTCTCCTGCCCTGGCAGGCAGATTCTCTAGCAGTGAGCCACCAGGGAAGGCCCAGTTTAAAATAATAAAATGATAGAATTCTCTGGTGGCAAACTGCATGAGATCAAATTATCAGTAGCTCTCTACTTGTCATAGACTCTGGCTCCTTCCATCTGCATATGCCTTACACTCCATTGTAATAGTATTTGAAGATGGAGTCTTTGGGAAGTAATTAGGGTCCAGTTAGACATGAGGACAAAAGTACCTTATAAGAAGAAGTGAAATGACTCTCTCTCTCTCTTTTTCTGTTCTTTCTGCATGCAAAGCCATGTGAGAGGATTACAAGAAGGCAATAGTGTGCAAGCCCGGAAAAGAGCTCTCACCGAGAACCAATATGATGGCATTTTGATCTTGGACTTCCCAGCCTCCAGAACTGTGTGAGAAATCAATTTCAGCTTTTTTCACTACTGGATTATAGTATTTTGTTATGGCAGCCAAACAGACTAATACACTATCCATTTAGTGAAGTTTAGCAAAAAAGATTTATATTTTATTAAGATTTCAAATTCAACATCACCTTTTGTATTTGGAGTAGATATCTAGAGTTTTTCATTTTTATCTAAGAAATTATCTTTTAATATAGTATATTTCAGTAGATGACAGAAAAATTGTTTCATTGAAAGTACAAGTTAAATTATCACACTTATTGGCCTAGAAGAGAGTTCCAGTTTAGTCAACAGGACTCCAACCTTTTGATATCACGACCCCCATACAACAACATTCTTGTTCCTTTAATAGAACAACCCCTGCTTCATCCCCTTTAGTAGGTAAATGAGGCCTCAAAGCCAGAATTAGCCATGCTAATTTAAAGCTGCTGGAGTAAACAAGAGATAATCACATATTTGTCAAGAACGTTGATTTTTATTCATTGTCTTTGCTTGCTTGTGTGATATTGGGTTGGATTTTGTTTTTTGGTATACTTTGGCATTTTTATTAGTACTGCTAGCCATACAACTAGCATCAGTTGGGTTTTAAACAAAGTCAGAGTTTGCAGCTTTGAATATTATCTCTCTGATATTTGTTTATGACACTGTTATTGTGTATTTCCGCACTCTATACGCACTTTATTTCTTTGGTCCCCATGTGTCAATTTCAAAAAAGAATTCATGTAGTAGCTCAGAATACATAAGATATTTGACAAGACATGCATCCTGTTTTAATGCCCTAGTGATATAAAGAAAATTTTTGACGTGGGAATGCTTTTAAAGTGCCTTTAAGTTTTAGGATTTCATTATATACAATTTTATGAGGGAAAAACCAAAGCAATAAAAAAAAAAGAAAAAGTCCCTCATGACATAGCTGTCTAGTTGAGAAAATACTTTTGGAGTAGTTATGCCCAATGCGTTGCTGTGCTCAGTTTGTTTTTCTTCCTTTCTGGTATTTTTATGTATTCAATACATATTTTACTTCAATTTACTTTCAACATATTACTGGTGAATAAAAAATTAATCCAATAAAATTACAACCCTCAAAAAGTATACAATAATGAGGATGACTAGATATGAATAAATAATTACAATATAGTATTATATGAACAAAAATGTTATATAAAAGACAAAGCAGTGGTGCAGAATAAAATGATGAAGTTTGCATGCAGAAGGTGAGGAGAGGGAGATCTATACTAACACTGAAGTCTCCACAGAAAAAATAAGTAAGATCTTTGTGCCAGAACTTTACCAGAAATAGTATAAGTATGTCAGGCACCCAAAGAACATAATATGCCTGGGCCATGAAAGTAGTTTTCTATTGTTGGAGCAAAATGGAGGAAAGAATGATAAGGCAGGAAAAAGTTCAAGGAGGAGGGTTCTTCAACTTCTGTAGTGTTATTTTTGCCTTTTCCCATCAAGATTCTTTTTATTTCAAGCAATAAAACACATAAGATTAATATGAAGGGAATTTTATTTTTTTCATGTAACAGAAACATTCAGAGAGAGCATTGGGAAAAGATTCTGGATACTCCATTCAGGTGATTTAGTTACATTAATATTTAGCGGTCATAAAATTGCTGGAGGGTTATAGTGATGCACTAAGGGATTTAAGAGGATTGATTGCCTTCTCCCTATGGCTTCCTGTGACCATGTTGGACCTGGAAACAATAAGGATACCATTGCTTCAACAAAAACATAGTCACTAGTGAGGAAACCAGCGATCCATTGACGTGCTCATTTCATAATATAGGGTTAATTTATTTCTCAAGAAAATTTTGGATGGCATTACCAGAAGGACAGCTTGTTAGGCAGGCAAAAAACACAAGACCACTCAGAAGCTAACTGCTTGATGTGTGTAGGAGGATATAAATGCCTTAAGGAAAGGGAAAATGTCCAGAAACTTCTTAACCTTCCATATCACTCCGAAGAAAGCTGAGTTAGAATGCGTAAGTGACTTTATTAAGACCAACCAACTAGCTTCTTCCTTTCCTACAGAATTTTTTTCCTGAATCTTAAAGGACTAATTTTCTATATTACACATTTTATTGCTGATATTTGGAGCCTATACATTTGCTAAACAATTGAATGTGCAAAAGTACTGTCATTAATTAGGTTATAATCACTTAGAAGATAAGCTTTGCTTTCTATCCTTTCCCACTGCCAGCTAACTTCTACTACAAAGTCATTAATTTATTCAATTATTCTCTTACTTATCAAATACTGATAGCATACATATCATGAATCAGACAATGTGCTAATTACCTCAGATACAAAGATAAATATGACACTATCCCTTACTATAGAGTTCAGATTAACTGTTTTACACCATCACTTACCACAAGTTCATCCTAAGGAAGAGGCAGATTACATGTTACTGCAATCAAAGAAATACTACAGTTAGTATATGGAAAAAGTAGACAATGAAATAAATGTTATTCTATAGTGGATGAAGAAGTTCTCAGGGGAGCCTCACAAATGAGATAATTGCTTAGACTAAGTCATATAATATAAACTGGATTTTACTTAAGAGAGGAGGCAAAACAATTCGCTTCAGTATTTATCTACCTCTCTCTCTTGCTCTCTCTATTGTGGGTTAGCTGATGAAATTTGTTTTAGATCTTCTTATTTTTCTTAACTTTTGAAAGATTTTATTATTGGTATAAGGAGATAGCTTGGAATTATTTTCTTTCAGCATTATTAAAATATTATTCCATGATATGCTGATTCAGATTTCCATCAGCATATGGAATTTTTGTTAAGAAGTCATGTGTAAGTTTTTCTGTTGCTTTTTTAGAAACAATGCAGTGTTCCCCCTTTAACTACTTTTAAGATTTGTCTTTGTATGTGGTTTTCATCAGTGTTGATATAATTGTCTAAACATGCTTTGTTTGTATTTATCCTGAATGAGCCCAGAAAGCTTCTCAAATCAGTTTTAGAAACATGTCAGTCATTATTGATTGCTTCAAATATTGCATTCTCTCTCCTTTTCTAAAGTCACAGCTAGTAAGAAGTAAAGATTTGATCATCATCAAGAAAACATGGCTTTGTTAGTTATGTATTTAATCTCTGTGCTATAATAACAAGTATTTTAGCTAAAATATAAGATGAGCTTCTCTACTTTTACTGTTGTTCAAAAAAATCAATTACTTACTGCATATAAACAAAGAAACCAAACGCAGTATGGAAACTATGAACTACTGTTCAGAAGGATCATGGAAATATGGAATCTAGAATATGGACCCTCACCACTATGAGCTTTGGTTTTATTACCAATAAGGGGAAGGAAATGTCTTAGTTCAAAATAAGCTGGAAAAGTAGAATTGAGAGCTCAATGATAGAGACATTATATTATACTAAGTGAAAATGTAAAATAATAAAAGAAGAAATTAAAAAAGAAAATAAAACATACTGAAAGAACAAGAGCCATGAACAGAACACAGATTCAAGAAAAACAATTCTAGAAGTAAAGAATACTGACATTGCAATTTAAAGCTAGGGATATAGTTAAACATCAAGCCTAGATACAGAGAGACAAGAAAAGATTAATTTAATGATATAGAATGCTGCATATATAAGAGAATGTTTAAATGGAGAAAGTCTAATATATGAATTTAAAAGAAGTTTCTGAAAAAGGAACAAAAGATAAAAGACAGCATGAGAAGCTGTTTTTCATACAGTTGGCAAGCTTATTATAAATCAGATAAGACTAATTTTTAAAGTAGAATAATAAGAAAGAGAGGAGTAATAAAAGAGGTATAGAAAAAGAAGAAAACAGAGGAGAAAAGAAAACGAGAGGAGTTTTCCTTAAGACTTACTCAAGGAAATAGAAACTCACTTTAGGTCTGTAGTAATTAAAAGAGTGTGATATTGATGCATGAACAGAAAAATAATGGGGTAGAATAAAGTACGTGGGAAGAGATCCACATATATGACATTAGCATATGAGTGATGTGAAATTATAAACCAGTGAAGAGGTAGACATATTATTCACATGAATAAAAATGCAATTAGATCCTCATCTAGTTCCTGATCATGCACAAAAATTCAGCCCAGTTAAGTTGATGTATAGAATTTTAGGGCGTTTCAAACTGAACTTACATATTTTTTTAATTGATAAAAAAATATATTGTCATTTTTTGCTCTATAAGCATTATTTTAATCTAGTCTGGATAACTTTATTAGTTTTTTTTTTTTTTTTTTAGCTTTTTAAAAAAAATTTTATTTTAATTGGAGGCTAATTACTTTACAATATTGTGGCGGTTTTTT
>NW_011495045.1:8819270-8819403 GCF_000754665.1 Bison bison bison | reverse complement strand
TTCAATGCTATTCTCTCAAATCATCCCACCCTTACCTTCTCCCACAGAGTCCAAAAGTCTGTTCTTTACATCTGTGTCTCTTTTGCTGTCTCACATATAGGGTCATCATTACCATCTTTCTAAATTCCATACC
>NW_011495045.1:8818121-8819071 GCF_000754665.1 Bison bison bison | reverse complement strand
TCTCAAAAATATACAAACAACTCCTACAGCTCAACTCCAGAAAAATAAATGACCCAATCAAAAAATGGGCCAAAGAACTAAATAGACATTTCTCCAAAGAAGACATACAGATGGCTAACAAACACATGAAAAGATGCTCAACATCACTCATTATCAGAGAAATGCAAATCAAAACCACTATGAGGTACCATTTCACGCCAGCCAGAATGGCTGCGATCCAAAAGTCTACAAGCAATAAATGCTGGAGAGGGTGTGGAGAAAAGGGAACTCTCTTACACTGTTGGTGGGAATGCAAACTAGTATAGCCACTATGGAGAACAGTGTGGAGATTCCTTAAAAAACTGGAAATAGAACTGCCTTATGATCCAGCAATCCCACTGCTGGGCATACACACTGAGGAAACCAGAAGGGAAAGAGACACGTGTACCCCAATGTTCATCGCAGCACTGTTTATAATAGCCAGGACATGGAAGCAACCTAGATGCCCATCAGCAGATGAATGGATAAGAAAGCTGTGGTACATATACACAATGGAGTGTTACTCAGCCATTAAAAAGAATACATTTGAATCAGTTCTAATGAGATGGATGAAACTGGAACCTATTATACAGAGTGAAGTAAGCCAGAAAGAAAAACACCAATACAGTATACTAACGCATATATATGGAATTTAGAAAGATGGTAACAAAAACCCTGTGTACGAGACAGCAAAAGAGACACTGACGTGTAGATCAGTCTTATGGACTCTGTGGGAGAGGGAGAGGGTGGGGAGATTTGGGAGAATGGCATTGAAACATGTATAATATCATGTATGAAATGAATCGCCAGTCCAGGTTCAATGTACGATACTGGATGCTTGGGGCTGGTGCACTGGGACGACCCATAGGGAGGGTATGGGGAGGGAGGAGGGAGGAGGGTTCAAGATGGGGAACACAGGTATACCTGTGGCA
>NW_011495045.1:8817722-8818021 GCF_000754665.1 Bison bison bison | reverse complement strand
ACGATATTGTAAAGTTTAAAAATAAAATAAAATTTAAAAAATAGCATAATAGGCTCCAGTTTCATTCACCTTATTAGAGCTGATTCAAATGCATTCTTTTTAATAGCTGAGTAATATTCCATTGTGTGTATGTACCACCATATACTATGTTATCCATTCATCTGCTGATGGACATCTAGGTTGCTTCCATATCCTGGCTATTGTAAACAGTGCTGCGATGAACATTGGGGTACACGTGTCTCTTTCAATTCTGGTTTCCTTGGTGTGTATGCCCAGCAGTGGGATTGCTGGGTCGTATG
>NW_011495045.1:8816597-8817622 GCF_000754665.1 Bison bison bison | reverse complement strand
CACTGTTCTCCATAGTGGCTATACTAGTTTGCTTTCCCACCAACAGTGTAAAAGGGTTCCTTTTTCTCCACACCCTCTCCATCATTAATTGTTTGTAGGCTTTTGGATCACAGCCATTCTGACCGGCATGAGATGGTACCTCATTGTGGCTTTGATTTGCATCTCCCTGATAATGAGTGATGTTGAGCATCTTTTCATGTGTTTGTTAGCCATCTGTATGTCTTCTCTGGAGAAATGTCTGCTTAGTTCTCTGGCCCATTTTTTTATTAGGTTGCTTATTTTTCTGGAATTGAGCTGCAGGAGTTGCTTGTATATTTTTGAGATTAATTCTCAGTTGTTTCTTTTTTTTAATTTAATTTTATTTTTAAACTTTACAATATTGTATTAGTTTTGCCAAATATCGAAATGAATCCACCACAGGTATACCTGTGTTCCCCATCCTGAACCCTCCTCCCTCCTCCCTCCCCATACCCTCCCTCTGGGTCCTCCCAATGCACCAGCCCCAAGCATCCAGTATCATGCATCGAACCTGGACTGGTGACTCGTTTCATACATGATATTATACATGTTTCAATGCCATTCTCCCAAATCTCCCCACCCTCTCCCTCTCCCACAGAGTCCATAAGACTGATCTATACATCAGTGTCTCTTTTGCTGTCTCGTACACAGGGTTATTGTAACCATCTTTCTAAATTCCATATATATGCGTTAGTATACTGTAATGGTGTTTTTCCTTCTGGTTACTTCACTCTGTATAATAGGCTCCAGTTTCATCCACCTCATTAGAACTGATTCAAATGTATTCTTTTTAATGGCTGAGTTATACTCCATTGTGTATATGTACCACAGCTTTCTTATCCATTCATCTGCTGATGGGCATCTAGATTGCTTCCATGTCCTGGCTATTATAAACAGTGCTTCGATGAACATTGGGGGTACATGTGTCTCTTTCCCTTCTGGTTTCCTCAGTGTGTATGCCCAGCAGTGGGATTGCTGGATCATAAGGCAGTTCTATTTCCAGTTTT
>NW_011495045.1:8789930-8816497 GCF_000754665.1 Bison bison bison | reverse complement strand
ATATATATGCATTAGTATACTGTATTGGTGTTTTTCCTTCTGGCTTACTTCACTCTGTATAATAGGCTCCAGTTTCATCCACCTCATTAGAACTGATTCAAATGAATCTTTTTAATGGCTGAGTAATACTCCATTGTGTATATGTACCACAGCTTTCTTATCCATTCATCTGCTGATGGACATCTAGGTTGCTTCCATGTCCTGGCTATTATAAACAGTGCTTCGATGAACATTGGGGGTACATGTGTCTCTTTCCCTTCTGGTTTCCTCAGTGTGTATGCCCAGCAGTGGGATTGCTGGATCATAAGGCAGTTCTATTTCCAGTTTTTTAAGGAATCTCCACACTGTTCTCCATAGTGGCTGTACTAGTTTGCATTCCCACCAACAGTGTAAGAGGGATAACTTTAATTCATTTTTCTTAGAAATATATTTTTCTATACATGCTTACTTTTCTTTTTCTTATGAACTAATTCTTTATTAAAAATGCACTTTCTAAAATTATTGAGCTTTAACTATTGAGTAACATTTAATCCACAATTCAATATTTTAAACATCAACTAAGGGTAAGGTACTCTTGCCTGGAAAATCCCATGGACGGAGGGGCCTGGTGGGCTGCAGTCCATGGGGTCACTAAGAGTTGGACACGACTGAGCAACTTCACTTTTACTTTTCATTTTCATGCATTGGAGAAGGCAATGGCAACCCACTCCAGTGTTCTTGCCTGGAGAATCCTAGGGACAGGGCAGCCTGGTGGGCTGCCATTTTTGGGGTCACACAGAGTCGGACACGACTGAATCGACTTAGCAGCAGCAGCAGCAGTAGCAGCAGTAGTAGTAGTAGTAGTAAGGGTAAGGTACATACATTGATTATGATTACAAAACCCTTAAAGTTTTTCAATAATTCATTGGTTAATACTTTTGTTTCCAAAATTTCCTCTATTCCTTTTACCATCTGTCATTCTAAAAATACATTTTATAAATATATTCTTTAAACATACCATTATATCTTCATATAAATATCTCTATTTCTTCCTCCCTCTCCCTCTCAAAAGATATTCTTCACAGTCTTCTTCTGAGCTTCTATGCTATTTTCAAATGTCATGTGTTTTGTGAACTATTTGTTTTATGGCTGTGAACTCACTCCCCTAAAACTTAGCAGCTTAAAACAACTATCATTTAATTATTACTTAAAATATTACAGGTGAGATATGTGAACGGGGAACGGTGGGTTTGAGCGACCTCAGCTCGGCATGACATCCGCTTGGCAGCACAGGCTATGTGGTTTGCCAGTCCAGTGCGTGATGAAAATGTGGGACTTTGCTTATAAACTAGCAAGGATTCGAGTTGGTGACGGCAGAGCACTAAAAAAAGCACAGGACGTTTCAAGGAATGGGGCCTTCCAAGCAACTGTTCAGGTGGCGCGCCATCCAGCGGCACGCCCCACTACTGAAGCGGAACATCCAACATGGCCTCCGCACTCACAGGCCAGTGGATTAAGTAGAATAGTTGGAAAGACTTAAGTAAAAGCACTCATTTAGGGTCATGTGTTTGGGGCCTGTTCTCACTGTTGGCTGGGTTTCTTGGTTCTCCTTTATGTAGTCTTAGGACTTTTCTCTTTCCACATGGCTTAGCCACATAGGCCGTTACTTTGGTTTAGGCTTCTCATAGCTTGGAAGCTGGATTCCAAGAGAAAGAAAAGTGAAAGCTGCCTGTCTTAGACCGAGAAGTCGACTGCATTCTATGGGGTGAAGCTAGTCATAAGGCCAGCAAAGATTCAAGGAGGCCGTAAACAAGCTTTATCCCTTGATGTGAGAAACAAAATGTGATGTGAAAGAGAAGGAAATGTGGGGACTATCAGGTTAAGTGTATAACGTTAGAGATGAGAGGTACTGTAAAAACAGGAGACAGAAAGCTTGGCATTTGAACCCAGGATTGTTTCATTTCAAAGTTCACACTCTTTATACTGTTATCCCAAGGATTAGGTTGGATTTTATTCTAAGAATATATCAAAATAAAAGGGCTGGACTTTCCTGGTAGATAAGAATCCACCTGCCCGTACAGAGGAGATGGGTTCAAATCCCTGATCCAGAAGATTCCACATGCCGCAGAGCACCAAGCTGGTGAGCCACAACTACTGAAGGCCCTATGCCTAGAGCCTGTATTCCACAACAGAATTCACCGCAGTGAGAAGCCTGAGCCCCACAAGGAGGAATAGTCCCAGCTGGCGGCAGTAGGAGAAAGCCCGCATGCAGGAACAAAGATCCAGCACAACCAAAACTAAATGGATAATCTCATAACTACGGGCACTTTTCTTTTCTTTGTTGTTTGTTTTTGTTTTTTAGAATCGTGGCATACAAGCTACACACACCAGGCTTAGTTATCGTTCACTAAGCCGAAAGTTTAACTATAATTATAAAAATGCATCCATAACTTAAGAAAGACACGGCATTTTTTCACTAATTTCTGAACTAAAAGTGAGAAAAGTATATTACTTTCATACTATTAAATGATTTCTATAAAACTCAAATGACATAATATTTCTAATTATTTTTATCCTGTTGAATAATACAACTTAGAAAACCATAGCTAAATTAAAAAGAAGGAAAATTGTATAAAAATTTAAGAAATGCAGATAATTTTCAACAATTAACTAATTTTTATTTCCATTACTGAGACTAACCACTCACTATTAATATATTATGAATATTCTTCATTAATTTTTTATCACTGTTGAATACAGTATATTAATTTAAAAAGCTTAGAAACATCTCTATTATTTTATTCATCAGCACCTTCTCCCTACCTTAAATTATAATTTTTCTCTATCATTATATTTGTTTGCAATCTTCTTACTAGTCTGTTACATCGAAGATTTGGCCAAATGTTACTTTCTTCAATAAATATATTACAAAGAAAGGAACTATTTACCTGTACTAGAACTAGAGTAAATTATGGTTTTAGAGTCAAATTATTTGGTAGTAGATAGGATAAAGAATATGAAACAAGGAAACAGCGTTCTCTGAGGTAGAAGAAGAAAACTGAAAGAAATACACTATATTATATTTTCAAAATAATCCTACCAGATTTTCTTATACACTGTTGTTTCTCAAATAATAGCAATACCATAACTTTCTTGTAAAGAGGAAAAAGGAAGGACTTAGCTATAATTTAAAAATGAGTTTAAAGTAATTAGCTTGCTTATTCCAATTTTTGAAAATAAAATATTAGTTGAAGTTAAATCTATGACATAGCCTTCTTGCCTTCAATAATTCTTTCCTTCTTATTTTGGAATGTGCAGTTAAGTAGAATTCACTGAGTTGTTTCTAAGTGAGCATGAAAGAAAGTGAAGTCGCTCAGTCGTGTCTGACTCTTTGCGACCCCATGGACAGCAGCCTACCAGGCTCCACCATCCATGGGATTTTCCAAGCAAGAATACTGGAGTGGGCTGCCATTTCCTTCTCCGGGGGACCTTCCCAACCTAGGGATCAAATCCGGGTCTCCTGCATTGCAGACAGACGCTTTACCATCTGAGCCACCAGGGAAGCCCAAGTGATCTTGAGAACCTTTTAAAACAGAGCTTCTAACATGGTCTGCCATTGTCTCTAATCTTTTTTAAGTATTTTCCAGGTGGCTCAGTGGTAAAGAATCTACTTACAAATGCAGGAGATATAGGAGACTCGGGTTCAACCCCTGGGTTAAGAAGATCCCATGGAGAAAGATATGGCAACCCTCTCCAGTACTTTTGCCAGAGAATCCCATGAACAGAGGAGCCTGACGGGCTATTGTCCATGGTTGCAAAGTCAGACATGACTGAGCACACAAGTATTTTCCACCACTACTCTTAATAAGCATATAGGCTATCTTTCAGTAAAGCTCTGTGAAAATAATACCTTACAGAGCAATTCTATTTATAAAAGAGAGAGTATTCAGATTTTCCTGTGTAATATTAGTAAGATATGCTATGTGTCAGAGAAGGCAATGACACCCCACTCCAGTACTCTTGCCTGGAAAATCCCACGGATGAAGGAGCGTGGTAGGCTCCATTCCGTGGGGTCGCTAAGAGTCGGGCATGACTGAGCGACTTCACTTTCATGCATTGGAGAAGGAAATGGCAACCCACTCCAGTATTCTTGCCTGGAGAATCCTAGGGACAGAGGAGCCTGGTGGGCTGCCGTCTATGGGGTCTCACAGAGTAGGACACGACTGAAGCGACTTAGCAGCAGCAGCAGCAGCAGCATGCTATGTTTCCCTAAAACATATCCTGTATGTTTTCCAAGGGGAATCATACTCTGTCATAATAACCATTGTATTAAAAGTTCATTATGTAGCAATATCCTAAAGCAACTGTGAATGAGACGTATCATTACATAAAAATTACTTCTCAATTTTGATATCTAGGCTTTATATTCCATATAGCAGATTTCTTGAGTTTTTGTATTGTATAAAATTTGTACACATATGAATCCATGTGACAGAAAATTGTTTAATGTCTTCTTTTCTCCTTTGAAAACTTATTTTTCCATGGCTAAAATGTAATAGGCAACACTTTAATGGTTTTAACTTCCCAATACATTCTTGCTGGCTTTAAAAAATTATTTGTGAATATCCGAAAAAAAAATCACAATTATTTCTAGATGATCTTTAGGAAGTTTGCATAACAGAATATTGAGTAGAATTTTCCTGTCATCCTGTTGTTCTCTAGCTTTAAACTGGAGGTATAAAATGTAGTGTACATTCTAAAATGATTCTCCTACAGCTAGCTGGTCCAGTCCTGGTTAACTCTGAAGCAAAGCAAGGCCCTGTTAACAATCCAGATAGAAAGAGACTATCTGGAAGAGGACTGGGACCCAGAAAAGCAGAATTGTAGTCCTCAGCCTCCTGGGGAGTGCACTGTTTACAGAGAAATGTTCTTTCCATTTCACTGGGAGGGTGGGGCACACTTTCTCCTGTTAAGTGGGACTATCTCCCACAGGCACTGCTGCTGCTAAGTCGCTTCAGTAGTGTCCGACTCTGTGCCACCCCATAGACAGCAGCCCATCAGGCTCCTCTGTCCCTGGGATTCTCGAGGCAAGAACACTGGAGTGGGTTGCCATTTCCTTCTCCAACACATGAAAGTAGAAAGTGAAAGGGAAGTCGCTCAGTCGTGTCCGACTCTTAGCGACCCCATGGACTGCAGCCCACCAGGCTCCTCCATCCATGGGAGTTTCCAGGCAAGAGTACTGGAATGGGTTGCCAGTGCCTTCTCCAAGGCACAGTTACTCTTAACTGTCTGGGAAGTTGGTAGGTACTACAGAGCTTCAAGGCTATTCATGAAGCTCCAAGGCTATCTGCTGTTCCCAGAATCATCCAAATTAAGCCCTTGTTTGGAGTAGGAAAGGTGATGCATTAGCACTTTTCACTACTTGGGTTCCTAGCATCAGTTTTACCAATTACTTTTTTTTTTTTGGCTGCACCATGCATCTTTTGGTATGATCATGGATCACTGTGGATCAAGCCTGGGTCCTGACCGTGAAGACCTTGAGTCCTAACTACTGGTTGTTGTTCGATTGCTAAATCCTGTGCAACTCTTCGTAATCCAATGGATCGCAGCACCTCAGGCTTCCCTGTCCTTCACCATCCCTGAGAGTTTGCTCAAACTCATGTCCATTGAGTCCATGATGCCAGCCAACCATCTCATCCTCTGAATGAGGATCAACTACTGAACTGCCAGGGAATTCCCAGCAATTGCTTTTAATCTGTAAAACCTAGCTTTAGATATTCCAAGTGAAACTTTTCTCTCTCAACAAAGACTCTCACTTGAAAATCAAAAGCATTTTTGCTTTCAAGATACTGTTTGCAAGATGAACTTTAAAGAGTCAACATGTACACACCTATATATATTAATACATGGCCGAGAACAGAAGAAATAATGCGACCAGAGGAATGGGTACAAGCAACCGTGTAAAAACAGTATCTTATTTAATGCCCCAAACTGTTATCCAGAGCTGGTACAACTGATTCATAGAGCTGCAGAACATAACCAAGACTGATATCCAATTGTTTTGACATCAACTCGTGTATTTTTTTTTCTTTTTCTATGTTACTACATTACTTCACTCTCACATGATCTCAGATGTTTTATTTTAGACTTGTCAAGACCAATTCTATAATAATGATGGTTATTACTCATATTTACAACTAGAATTATTGCATTAGTTTAACATTTAAATGTTCTTATCAAGAAAATAAAAATAGTACTACCATATTAACAAAAATCAATTATTAAAATTGAAAGCTAAAGAAGTAGTCCACTCAGTACAGTTGAAAGTCTGAAGACTGTCAGTAAACAAAATAAATAAATGGGAAAATTGGTTCCTCTCATGAATAAAACTAACAATATGTACCAGAAATAGTTAATATTCATAAAGTACTTTTGACCAGGACCAGGCTAATAGAAACTAATTTTATAACTAATACAAAATAAAATATTTTGAAAAAGAACACAAAACTTGTAAAAGTTGCATTAAGACTTTTATTCTCAAGTAAATATTTAAACATTGTTTTACTTTAAATATTTACAATAAAAATGAAATTATTTTGCTATGTTATTTGAAATAATACATTATAATACTCTTGGCTTACTAAAATTGCAGTCTGCTTTTGCTTTTAAATATTATTTGAAGTAGATAATGAGACAAAATTTTTTCAATTATCCAAGTGAAAATTCAAGCATTATACCAGCAGACACACACAAAACCCCCCAGATTCTCACATGATATACTTTGCTTGAAGAAGAAGTTTTAAATGTTAGTATCATAAAAACACATTATACTTTGCCTAAAGGCATCTAAGCGATTTCTGATGTTTGGGCATGCTTTTTCTAAATATCTGTTAGTATTCATTTTAATGTCAAATTGGATTTCGTGATACCGAGTGGGCAACTGAAGTTTTTAAGCTTATAAATTATACCTATTTTTACATTTTATTTCATTCTTTTATATTTAATTTGTGTGTTCTTTCTGTTTCCAATAACTGTAAAATCTATTTTAAAATGATAAAAAAGTCTTCAACATGCTAATCTATGCTTCCCCAAATTTAATGAATTCGAAACTCATATTGGTTAAAACCCTTTTATCTTTAATGAGAGTTATATTCAAATAAAGTCCAATTTAAATAAAGATAACTCTTTCTTGCTTCTTAAAAAGTATTAGTTAAAATGTGTTAAATATCTTCAATTTAACCAACCAGATTTGCTAATCATCCTTCTTTATACTGCTCTGTTCTCTAGAAGAATGACCCACTGGGACTGCATCTGATCGCTCCATTGCCTTCAGATTCGCTAGTGCAATCGAGCGATGGGAAACACCAGCAGGAGATGGGAATGTGGGAGGAGAGTGATGTCAGCACAGTGATACCCCCTGTTCCCTTCCTGACTAGTCACATTTGGCTGTGCCCCTTACCTGAAAGTCACAACTTCTCCATATAGTTATCCTTTCTGGATTCTAGTAACCATTCCTTCGTCTTCCTCTTGCCTCTGTATGTCTAGGTGTGGCAATGGCTTCCTAAAGTATTACTCTATGAGGGTAACTATATTTCTTAAATTTTGCCCACACCTTTAAAAACAGTCTTTTAAGTAAACTCTTCTCAAATAACCTAGCTTGAATGACCTATTTATTCCCGTCCAGGATTCTGACTAATACATACAAGTTCTCATAGAACTTTCTGAAATATCTGTATAGGTTAATGCTCTTGGTACTCATGAAATGTTAAAAGTTTTTATACATAAACTCAAAGGTCAGCTTGCTGCTAATGCATCATAGTAGCATGTAATCTAAATTGCCAATAACTATGCAGTTCTCTTTGAATATCTCATCAGCCCCTATTGTATTATCTAGAGTCTATGCTTTTCAGTAATAACTAGAGTGTTGTTTACTGTTTACCTTCCCTCATGAACTTCTTAATCTTACCCTTTTCTGAAATTCCTTCAACATTGGCCTCACTCCCATTGCTTTGTTTCCAACAGCTGAAATTAAATATTAACTTAAAATAACTAAAAGAGTGGTGTTTCCTATACAAATATAACTCTAAGAATGTAGATTTAATAGATTCATAGACGTTCCTACATCACTCTAATTTTCTATGTACTATTAAAATTATGAAAATATACATTGCAGGCTGTAAAGGTAACTAGACAAAAGCAGTGGCTGCAAGATCTAGATTTTCCATTATATTATGTGGTTTGCTGTTCTCAGGATTCAAGAGAATTTTAAACCCAAATAATGCAGAATTTAGGATACTCAAAAATGCTAAAGAGTCATGACCCCAAACTTACTGAGCTATAAGACCCCATAAATGGTACCTTCTCTCGATAAAATAATCACCTCACTCTAAAGTTTATATTAATATTTATCACTCAGATAGCACAAAATATTAAATTTGATTAAAAAAAGAAACCCAAGTCCCTTAATTGATCCCCCTACTTAAAATTTTACACAGTTTCAATACCTTACCTAAATGGTCCCTGGAGTGCATTTTCTAAAACAAAAGTAGTGTAAGACTCTGAGTAGCTCTCATCACAAAGATTTACAAGGTAAAGGACTGTCACTGAATACTTACTAACCCACTAATCTTTTTGAACTTCCTAGTGTTTATCTTTCGATTTCAAGTTTCTCAGCCTACAATCATGCCATTCTCTCTGCCAAGAATACCTTTTTCCATCTTGCCTGCCTGCTATACACCCAATCACCTTTAAAAACTCAGCTCACTTTGTGACAATGTACCTGATTTCTAAATTGTTAGCACATCCTGCTCCCAATAGTTAAGGAATGTATTTCTATGTTAGTGCCTAACTTGCATTTATTTATTACATGAGTTCCCCTCTATTAGACTGTGAGTTCCTTAAATACAAAGACTGTGCTTATTTATTGTCATTTCTCCTGCACCAGCTCAGTGACTGACATTGGAGATGTTCAGTTCTGAATGCTGCATGAATGATGATGCAACTCCTGGAGCAGGCCTGTCCTCCATTATTCCTGCTTCCTAGCAGTACACTTACAGCAGTTCTTTGAACAGATAGTATTTTAAGATTCAAACCAAACTCAGTCAAATGGTAATATTAGATGAGGTGGAAGAAACACACTTCCTTACAAAGAAAGTATAAAAGAATTCTTACAAAAGAATCCCAATTAATAATTACAAAAAATGTGAAAAAAAGAAGTGTGTAACACTTCTACACACTAAGCACTTCTACACACTAAGAGTGCTAAGTGTGTAGCACTCTTAGAGCACTACAGTACTAACTGCTGCAGGCAAGATTCATCAGTGCATGTTAAAATTACTGGCCAGAAGTTTAAGGAGAAATAGGATATTTACATAATATCCAAATTATTGTTGTTCAGTCCCTAAGTTGTGTCTAATTCTTTGCAAGTGACCCCATGGACTGCAGCACTGCAGACCTCCCTGTCTGTCACTATCTCCCAGAGTTTGCCCAAGTTCATGTCCATTGAGTCGGTGATGCCACTCAACCATCTCATCCTCTGTCTTCCCTTTCTCCTCCTGCCTTCAGTCTTTCTCAGCATCAGGGTCTTTTCCAATGAGTTGGTTGTTTGCATCACGTGGCCAAAGTATTGGAGCTTCAGATTTAACATCAATCCTTCCAATGAATATTCAGGGTTGATTTCCTTTAGGATTGACTGGTTGGATCTCCTTACAGTCCAAGAGACTCTTAGAGTCTTCTCCAGCACCACAATTAGAAAACGTAAATTCTTTTCTGCTCAAAGTATCTCCTCCCAAATAATAATTAATTACAAAGATAAAAAGAGTAACTTTACAGCGGAGAAATCTGGTGGACACTACCTTAACCACGTTTACATCACCAGTGTGAGTTCATGTCAATATCATGTACCTTCTTGATGATATAATGATGACACTTCTGTGGTATCTTCCCAATTACTCATCACCCCAGTCTAACTATAAGGAAACAGCAGACAAACTTGATTTGAGGGACAATCTACAAAATATTAACCTATTACTTTTCAAAATAATTAAGGTCATGAAAGACACAGAAAGAGCAAGCAACTGTCAGAGATCAGGGGAGACCAGGAGATATAAATGCTGTATGGAAATCTGGGACAGAAAAGGCACATTGGTAGAAAAACTGGCAATATCTGAATAAATGCAATTGATCACTTAAAAGATTAAAATAAATATACAACTGGAACTTGATACCTCTTGACCACCAGTTTAAACTTCCAGTTACAAAATAAATAAGTACTGGGAATACAATGTACAGTATAATTTACTGTAGTTAATAATACTGTATTGTATATACTAAAGTTTCTACAAGAGCAGATCTTAAAAAAATTGTAATGGTGTTAGTGATGAATGTTAACAAGACTTACTGTTGTGATCATTTAAAAATACATAGCTGATTCACTTCATTGTACAACAGAAACTAACAAAATATTATAAAGCAATTATATTTCAATAAAAAATAAATTCAGAAAGTTCTAATGAAAAAGAATATATATCTGTATAAAATCATTTTGTAAATTTAGAATTAACTGATGAATAACATATCTAAAAAAAATGTTTAACTTTGTAAATAAATTTCTATTTTAATTGAGGTATACTTGAGTATAGTATTTTCTGCATTCCAGTCCCCTATAATGAAAAGAACATCTTTTTTGGGTGTTAGTCCTAAAAGGTCTTGTAGGTCTTCATAGAACAGTTCAACTTCAGCTTCTTCAGTGTTGGTTGGGGCATAGGCTTGGATTACGTGATACTGGATGGTTTGCCTTGGAAAAGAACAGAGATCATTCTGTCGTTTTTGAGACTGCATCCAAGTACTGCATTTCGGACTCTTTTGTTGACTATGATGGCTACTCCATTTCTCCTAGGGAATTCCTGCCCACAGTAGTAGATATAACGGTCATCTGAGTTAAATTCACCCATTCCAGTCCATTTTAGTTCACTGATTCCTAGAATGTTGATGTTCACTCTTGCCATCTCTTGTTTGACCACTTCCAATTTGCCTTGATTCATGGACCTGACATTCCAGGTTCCTATGCAATATTGCTCTTTGTAGCATCGGCCCTTGCTTCTATCACCAGTCACATCTACAGCTGGGTATTGTTTTTGCTTTGGCTCCATCTTTTCATTCTTTCTGGAGTTATTTCAACACTGATCTCCAGTAGCATATTGGGCACCTACTGACCCGGGGAGTTCCTCTTTCAGTATCCTATCATTTTGCCTTTTCATACTGTTCATGGGGTTCTCAAAGCAAGAATACTGAAGTGGTTTGCCATTCCCTTCTCCAGTGGACCACATTCTGTCAGATCTCTCCACCATTTCTGCTTTATTGACTATGCCAAAGCTTTTGACTGTGTGGATGACAATAAACTGTGGAAAAATCTGAAAGAGATGGGAATACCAGACTACCTGACCTGTGTCTTGAGAAACCTATACGCAGGTCAGGAAGCAACAGTTAGAACTGGACATGGAACAACAGACTGGTTCCAAATAGGAAAAAGAGTACATCAAGCCTGTATATTGTCACCCTGCTTATTTAACTTATAAGCAGAGTACATCATGAGAAATGCTGGGCTGGAAAAAGCATAAACTGAAATCAAGATTGCCGGGATTGCATATCAATAACCTCAGATATGCAGATGACACCACCCTCATGGCAGAAAGTGAAGAACTAAAGAGTCTCTTGATAAAGTGAAAGAGGAGAGTGAAAATGTTGGCTTAAAGCTCAACATTCAGAAAACTAAGACCATGGGATCTGGTCCCATCACTTCATGGGAAATAGATGGGGAAACAATGGAAACAGTGACAGACTTTAATTTTGGGGGTCCAAAATCACTGCAAATGGTGATTGCAGCCATGAAATTAAAAGATGCTTACTCCTTAGAAGGAAAGTTGTGACCAACCTAGACAGCATATTAAAAAGCAGAGACATTACTTTTTCAACAAAGGTCCATCTAGTCAAGGCTATGGTTTTTCCAGTAGTCATGTATAGATATGAGAGTTGACTATAAAGAAGCTGAGTGCTGAAGAATTGATGCTTTTGTACTGTGGTATTGGAGAAGACTCTTGACAGTCCCTTGAACTGCAAGGGGATCCAACCAGTCCATCCTAAAGCACATCAGCCCTGAGTATTCATTGGAAGAACTGATGTTGAGGCTGAAACTCCAATACTTTGGCCACCTGATGTGAAGAACTGACTCATTTGAAAAGACCTTGATGCTGAGAAAGTTTGAGGGCAGGAGGAGAAGGGGACGACAGAGGATGAGATGGTTGGATGGCATCACTGACCCAATGGAGATGGGTTTAAGTAAACTCCGGGAGTTGATAATAGACAGGGAGGCCTGGCGTGCTGGGATCCATGGGGCACAAAGTGTTCAACATGACTGAGCAATGAACTGATTGAACTGATCCTTATAGCTTATTTTTTTTTTACATAATAGTTTATATCTCTTAACCATAAAATTTATTTCTTGATAAAAATGTCAGAAATATCTCTTACTTCCTCAAAGAAAACTGTACCGTTATAGTCTGTTTTTCCAGCCAAGGTAACTATTTTCCTTTTATTTTGGCCCATATTGATTCAGTTTCAAGAGAAACTCACATAAACATATCAAAGTTTGAATAACTTTACATGTTTCCGTATACCACTACCATATATTTTATATTTTTTTGCCAGACTATGAGCTTCCCTGGTGGCTCAGTTGGTAAAGAATCCACCTGTAATGCGGGAGACCTGGGTTTGATCCCTGTGTTTGGAAGATCCCCTGGAGGTAGACTATGCTAAATGCATTACATTTATGAACTCTAATAATTTTGACAATTATGTTTCAGAAGTGAGGAATCTAATTTAAAGCAAGAGAAGTTCCAAGATTCCATAGCCAATGTGGCATCACACATATTTGAACTCATGACTATTACTTCAAAGTTCATGCTTTAAAACTCTATGCTATGCTTTTTCCTTCAAAAATCAGCAGCCTCAAAATTTACAGTTATAAGCAATATTGAAACTTAATTTGGTAAATAGAGTTGAACCTGCGAAAGCTCCCTTCAAATTTTAAACACTCTCTCATGAGGTTAAATTAATTCTACCTTTCACTTACACTTCACTAATTCTTCCCTAAGCCCATGGTAGAGTGCACAGAATTTTCAATAAAAACAATTTCATTTCCTTAAGTATTTTATTATCTTCTTAACTTTTATAATGTATAGATTTTCACACAGAACATTGTATTTATAGATAGTGGTGTTCATCTTAAAGTCTTTAGCAATTTATTTTGTGGAAAATAGATGATCCTTACCTACACTATCAGTATATGTGAAATATGTGTGATTTTGAAATTGCTTCTGGAGAGCTTCATTTTTGAAAGTGAACAATGGGCTTGCACAATTACACCACTGAAAACCATCCAATTTCCACTAAACTGATAGCACTTTATCTGTGTGTGTTCTCAGGCTGCCAGGCTAGAGAGATTGTTGACATGGAATCAACATGACAAATCTGTGTTCTAGCAATTCATACCATAGATTGCCTTTTGCAGAAGAGCCATGGTTAATATTATTTTATCCCTGTAATGAAAAAGAGACTCAGTGTTTTGTTGCTAGATTGTGATAGGAGCCAATGTCCCTTTGCATTTTAAAGGATGATGACATTTCCCCAAATCACATTTTGTCAAGATCAAGTGTTTAGGTGCCGTCACTTGCGTTACATTTTTGTCAGGCCCTGCTCACCCAGTCTGGGTAAATTCTGATATAAAACTTTGAAAGTCATTTAAGAAATTAGCATTCTCATGAAAGAACACAAATCATAATTTTCAAATAAAAGGTTTTCTTGTGCCCAAAATCACTTTTAGACAGTCTAGAATGTATTATTTGTTTCCAACCTAATTAAAAGAAAAATAACCTAATTCTTTTTGCAGTAAGATTTGTTTGTTCTATTTCTTGTATTTTAAGTATGTGAGTCTTCAAGTGGACAAAATATCTTCTGAATTCTGCAGCTTTTCGTGAAAATAAAGCTACTTTGAGCAAACGTTTCTGGCCTACAAATGCTGAAGCAGGAGAGCATATCTCAAGAGACCAGCCCTGGTCATTAGGCCAAGCCTCTCCATAAAGCTGCTACAAGTTTTTCTCTTTTGATCATGACCGGCTTCCTCATAAGGCACTCACTACAGTCTCGGGTGCATGTGAACTGGAACTAGAAGTGGAAACCTGACCTGGATCAAGATCTTTGTTTTCCCTCTTTTCTACTGTAAAGTCGGGCTGTGACAATCCCAGTTGTTGTTTGTGTTCTGTAGTTATTGTAGCATAAAAGTCTTTTCATTCTCAGCAGAAAACTAGGACCCAACAAGTGGCAGTTTTATGGGCTAATGGGCTGGAAGGTATGATATGAATGGGTGCAGAAGTCCACTCTTTTCAAGATAGAAATGCATCTTCTGTTTCAGGATCAGAAGGAAAAATTGAATAATGAAGTGATTCGAGTAGGCTAATATATAAGTTTAACACAATTCTAACAGAAGAGTTTAGTGATCAAAGGTAGGAAAGAAGAAGATATGATAAGGAAACTTAACAGAATTATTCCAAAGTTCACTTGGAAAAATAAAGGAGAGAATAATGATGAAACTTTTGAAGAGGAAATAGTTAAGGGAACTTACTGAACACATATTTTAAACAATTATAGGCTGAGGCAATTAATAATGTTTTATTGCAGGAATACACTGAAAGATAAATGGCAAAGGACTGCTGCTAGCCCATATGGTAGTTTTGTGTAAATTAGAAAAACACCGAGAACTCTTCCAAGGAAGCTCTGCAGGTGTTTAGCTAAGAGCGGAGGATGTCTTTATAGTTAGAAAAGATTCCCCTTTCTACAGACTAATAGATGAGCTCCACTGACATGGCTGGAAAGGAACCCTGGTTGGATTTCAGTCTGTATAACACCTTTTTTTTGGTGGGAGTTGGAAGGAGTCTTACTGCATTCTCTTTACTGTTTTATCACACCTGGATGTTCATAAACAGATCCTATTTTATATCTAAATTAATATATGGTAAGGTCAGGAAGCAACAGTTAGAACTGGGCATGGAACAACAGACTGGTTCCAAATAGGAAAAGGAGTAAGTCAAGGCTGTATATTGTCACCCTGCTTATTTAACTTATATGCAGAGTACATTATGAGAAACGCTGGGCTGGAAGAAGCACAAGCTGGAATCAAGATTGCCAGGAGAAATATCAATAACCTCAGATATGCAGATGACACCACCCTTATGGCAGAGAGTGAAGAGGAACTAAAAAGCCTCTTGATGAAAGTGAAAGTGGAGAGTGAAAAAGTTGGCTTAAAGCTCAACATTCAGAAAACGAAGATCATGGCATCTGGTCCCATCACTTCATGGGAAATAGATGGGGAAACAATGGATCAAAAGTGTGACAAACTTTATTTTTTTGGGCTCCAAAATCACTTCAGATGGTGACTGCAGCCATGAAATTACTCCTTGGAAGGAAAGTTATGTCCAACCTAGGTAGCATATTCAAAAGCAGAGACATTACTTTGCCAACAAAGGTCCGTCTACTCCAGGCTATGTTTTTTCCTGTGGTCATGTATGGATGTGAGAGTTGGACTGTGAAGAAGGCTGAGCACCGAAGAATTGATGCTTTTGAACTGTGGTGTTGGAGAAGACTCTTGAGAGTCCCTTGGATTGCAAGGAGATCCAACCAGTCCGTTCTGAAGGAGATGAGCCCTGGGATTTCTTTGGAAGGAATGATGCTAAAGCTGAAATTCCAGTACTTTGGCCACCTCATGAGAAGTTGACTCATTGGAAAAGACTCTGATGCTGGGAGGGATTGGGGGCAAGAGGAGAAGGGGACGACAGAGGATGAGATGGCTGGATGGCATCACTGACTCTATGGACATGAGTCTGAGTGAACTCCGAGAGTTGATGATGGACAGGGCGGCCTGGCGTGCTGCGATTCATGGGGTCACAAAGAGTCGACACGACTGAGCGACTGAACTGAACTGAACTGAAGGATTACTTTGGGCTTCCCTTGTAGCTCAGTTGGGAAAGAATCTCCTGCAATGCAGGAGTTCAATTCCTGGGTAAGGAAGACCACTTGGAGAAGGAAATGGCAACCCACTCCAGTAATCTTGCTGGAAAATCTCATCGACAGAGGAGCCTGGCAGGCTACAGTCCACGGGGTTGCAAGAGTCAGACATGGCTTAGCGAATAAACCACGAAGGATTATTTCTAAGATCACTGGGAAAAGAATGGATCATTCAGTAAATGGTATGTTCCTATGATGCATGTGAAGACTTTTCAAATGGAAATCTGAATATTTGCTCTAAGTAGAATTAGGCACATTCTAATGGTGGTGCCCTGCCAGAGCCTCTGCAGCCCATCTCCTTGCTATCCTGCATCTTCAGTTCCTGGAGCATGCTATAGATCTGATTTTAAATCTTGTTCTATTTCATTTTAATGTTTTTAAAAACTTGGTTCTGACATCTTTGAGATTTTTGTACTTCTAAGATATTTCATAAAGCACTTTGTATCAAAAGTCAGGTTATAAAAATTAGAGAGCAATAGCATGTTTAGAGATCTTAAACATTGGGAGGTAATATAAAGACGAGTAATCTTTAACTCTGTATGTAATGATTCGAAAAAGACAGTTATGGGGATTCATGCATTCCCATTCATTCATCCATGATAGATGTACTTTATGGTTATAATTTTTTCTGTTTTTGGTAACTTCCAAGTCTCATGGAAAGGGAGTATAGAACTCTAAAGAGAAGACTAAGAAATGCCTTCAAGAAATTATTTAAGTGGCTAATGCAGGAGGAGGCTGGTGTAGTAGATAATCCCTATTCAGAAGGAAGATATCTCTGAGAACCTGGGAATTATATAAAAGTCCAACTATGTAAAAAATTCCAGGCTACTTTCAACATTGAGTAAGGTAAGAAAAGGTTTAGAAGAACTTCTCTTTAAAGATATCAGAGGCAAATGAATAAGAAATAAGTACACGCTATGAAATTTTCCATTAATTTAAATGATGGAGCTTATGTTTGAGTTCTGCAGCCTTATTTGTTCTTATGACCTACTCTTTCAAGTGGAGCCAGAGTATTGAAGACTAAACTAGTGTTTCTCAAAGTGAGGGCCATAGATCCCAGTGATTTGTTGGTGTGTCCTTGGGAGCCTAGAGTTCTGTATTTAATTTTAAAATATTGTGTTAAAAGAATATACCTGCTGCTGCTGCTAAGTTACTTCAGTTGTGTCTGACTCTTGTATGACCCCATAGATGGCAGCCCATCATTATACAAGCATGGATTTGGTCATCTGGTCAACCTCATTATTCCTAAGTATCAATGCTGTGGGCTATCATTTGATTTATTCTTATAATCATTTTAATATTAATTGATCACCTATATGGCATCATTTATTTTTTAGTAGTTGTTTGAAAATTAATTGTTTAAATGTTATTTACAGAAAAGGCAACCAGCATTGTCCTATGATTAATGTTTTAAATGTAATTATTTTACTGCTTGATTGTTATGATATAAAGTGGAAGAGATAGTTGAAAGAAGACTCTGCCTATGAACTAAGTGCCTGGTTGCTGGTCCTAGCTTTAGTACCTCCTAATAACGAGATTTGGGGAAAATCAGTTAAGATTCTTGGACTTCAGTTGCTTGTATTTAAAAGTAAGGGGAGTTTGACTGGACCTGGGTAATCTATAAACTCAGGTTTGTTTTTTTTTTTTTAAATAATTGTGATGTGTCTTTTCTAGTGGAAAAAAACATTAGGGAGAAGAACACTGATAAAGTTAAGGTCTTTGGGGGAAATTTCTAGTACCATCTTCTCCTAGTTATAGTCAAATCTAGTGGGATACAAGAACCAAATATTTATTGAGTACCTTCTCTGTGCCTGACACTAGTCTAATTCCTGTAAATGTGACTGTGACTCTGCGAGTTCTATTATATAATTCCTTTTGGCAGCTGTGATTGCGACCGGTGTCCTAGGGCACAGAATGAGTTAAGCATGGAATCTGGAAAGGAATATGACTAGTTTGATTCTAAGCCCAGGATTCCACTGTAATACAGTATATTTGTTAGTCCTGCAAAAAACTCCTTTTTGTTTCCCCTTTCTCCATCTGTTTTCACGTTCAAATTAAAAAAAAAAAATAGTAAACTAAATTCTTAGTGGCGTCCCCCAAAACTTTGGTAAATGTCCTCTCATCCTCAAAGAATCGCTTAAACGTTAGTGAAAATGGTTTGTTGTGTTTTCCCTTGAACCCCATATAGAAGTCTTGAATTTTGGAGATTAATATCTGAATGGAGAAAATGAGCATGATCTAGTGTTGGAGGCAGTTTTTTTTTTCTTTTGTTTATCTGTTTTTTTAAGGCATAAAGAAGTGCAGAGATTCAGTCTGTTTTTAAAAACTGAGAAAAAAATGAAAAAAAGTGTTGAGGTGCGGTCAGAGTCAGAGCAACAACTGTGTCAATGCTTTCTTGATAAATGCTGCAATGGTCTACTCGTATGTGTGCTTTTTTGACATTTTTTTTTTTTTTAACCTCCCTCTCTCCTTGCTAAGCAGCAAAAGTGTTTTAAAATTGTATTCGGAAACAGAGAGATAAGGGAAGGCTAATAATCGCGATCCGGTTCTTCAGGGAGGAGGTTCAAAAGGAAACGCGGCGGGGGGACGAGGAGCGGGGTGGGTGGAACTGTGTTTTGGCTTCTGTGCCAACTAAGAACCGGGTTAGGTAAGGCCTAGCCTTCTCCACATTCCTCTCCCCCTTGGGTTCTTCGTGCAGATGCCACAGCACCCAGTGGGCCCATAGGAGACAAGCATCAGAGACTGAAGAAAGTCAGCAAGCTGGAACACAGGCGTCCCGTTTGGAAGTGTCCAAGGAGACCGCCCCAAGTGCGCCAGCCGCGTCTGGGAGACTTTCCTTCTGGCCGAGAGGGGGAGCCCCGCGTTCCCAGCCGGGAGCGACCCGGAGTCCCGAGCCTCGAGCCCCAGCCGCCAGCCCGCGCCAGCAACGGCTTCAGCCGATTAGGAAGAGGAGGGAGGGGGCCGCGAGCACGTCGAGGGAGGGGACAGGAGCCGGAGGGTCCCGAGGCCAGCTCGCCGTTGACGTAGAGAAACTTTCCCTCTCGGCCGCGGAGACGGCGCCCCGGCTGCGCCGGAGCGGAGATCGCCCGGCCCGGAGGACGCCCGCGGCTCTCAACGCCCCTGCCCGGAGCCTGACCCGACTGTATCCGTCAGGAAGGTACGGAGAGACCGCGGTTTCATCTGAGGGCTTCCCGGGTAGCCGCGCGTCCCGCCAGGTAGCAGACAGTCTCTTTTAAACTGACACCAAGAGAGGCGGCGGGCGGTGGTCAGCCGCGGCCGGGTGGCGGGGAAGGAAGGGCTAACGCGGCGCTGCGTGCCGCCGCGGGGCAGGTTGCAAAAATTAGGACGGTGAAAAGCTCAGGGAGTCTTTCAGCAAGAAAGGCGGCTGAGACCTGTTGACGAGTGCCGTGGCAGTGCTGCCGGGATGATGACGGAGAGCCTCCGAGGTCGGGGACGCCGCGGTCTCCCGACTCCTGGAGCCCTTTGTGGTAACTTTGGTCCCGGGGGGCCGGGACCGGTGGGCAGGAGCTGGCGGGACGCCGGCAGATCTGAACGGCGGAGAGTGTGCGGACCAGACGGGGCTGAGCAGGCAAGTCATCGCCGGGTCACCGCGAGGCGACCCAGGAGCGAAACTTCTTCCAGCGTAACCTCCCTTTTGTTGGCTCCGGCAGAGTGTGTGGACATGGGGGTGGGGAGGCGCGAAGCTCCGAGGCCGGGCCGCCGATTCTTTAAAGCCCAGGGCTGGGAGGGCCCAAACTCAGGGGCGGCGCCCGCACGGTTACCCTTTGACTGGGTGGGTCAAGTAGTTCCTTCAGGCAGGCTCTACCTTAGAGCGGCGCGCGGCGCTGCGGGTTGATGAAACCCTCGGCTCTCGGTTCCCGCGCCGAGCTCGCTCGCTGGGGTTCACCACCTCGGGGGCTGGCTCCCTGCACTCATCAGGACCCAGCACAATCGGTTCTTCCCCGTGGCTCCTGGGGCCGCAGCTCATAGTTCCCTGTGTGCGGGAGGGAACTCTGGGCAGGCTGGGTTTCTTGGAATGTGTTTACGATGTTGAATGGAACTTGAACAGGAAGCTGGAAGCCGCAGCTGGAACTAGCCTGCCAGGGTAGAGTAAGGGAGACGTAGCTGGTGTTGGGCTTGGCGGGTGCACTTAGTACCTTGGGCAAACCCCGAGTAAGTGCGGGATGTCAGTCAAGGTATCTCTTCCTGTGTCCTCAGTTTTCCCCAACTGCTCCGGCTTTGCTTTCACTGGCAATCAAATTTACATGCACTGTTTCAGTCTGCAAGTTTGACAAAGAGTAATGCAATTAGGAAGGGTTTAATAAATTTATTTTTGGACCCTTTTTTTTTTTTTTTAAATCTTGCATCAGCACTTGAGAATAAAAGTTTTTGGAGAGTTTCCAGTTGTGACTCCCCTTGTTAATTTCTGGGACTACAAGGAGACCCTGATAGGGATGATTTTGTCTTTGATGCCAAATGGGTAATAAGTTGCTAAAAGGAGGGCAGTAATGAGATAGACTGAATGTGAGGAGGTAGGAAACTCAAACAAGGAGTTGGACATTTTTCAGATTTGCAAATCGCCCCCCTTTCTGCCATTCTTTCCCTCCCTCCCCGATATAAACAAGTAGCCTTGCTAGAAAACCCAATTGGGAGAGTGCAGTCGCTGGCGACTACAAGCCTTGCTGGAAACAGCAGACAGGCTAAGGTACTGCCCCATTGGATAACTAAAAGGTCTGCTTGAGCTGTCCAGGAGTATTTTCCAAGTTTTCACGACTGACAAGGAAAGAAGAGAGGAAGCTGGCAGGCAGCCAAACTAGACTGAGCTCAGTAGCCAGGCATAAAAGGGATTGGGGAAGTTGCAGGGGATGATTGGAAAGGAGCTGTTGGTTGTACTTGAGTTTAAACAAGGGGTTTCTTTTGCAGTGAGAACTTTTAGGTGACTAAGATCAATCTTCCTGGCCAAAAAAATAAAATAAACTAAGCATAGACTGCAGTGGGATGTGACAGAGGAGAGTGAAAGAAGTGCTCTAGGAGGAAAGTCTGACCATTGCCCCTATCAGTGGTGCGGGGAATAGCTGGGGATATGATGCTTTTTGTGCTGATCATATTTTGGGGATACCCACATTTTGTTGCTATTTCTCTCCCCAACTTGGACTAGGCTTGCTGCAGCTTCAAGCCCTTGACCTTGACGTTCTTTGTTTTCATAGCCAGTAAGAACGGAAGACTTGGGTTTTGAGCAGATGTTTTTCCACCTAAATCAAATAATTCAATTAGGTATTCTCAAATAGCACAGAATTAGGCCATGAAATTGAAGTGGAAAATGGGTCCAAATGTCTTCCTTGTGTTTGTCAAGAGTGATCTCAGTAATAGATTTTGCTCTTTCACCTGAAGGAGTAGAAGTCAGTGTGATCTCAGTATTTCACACATTGGCCCAATAGGTAAGGCCCTGCTGCTTCCAAGTTTCAGACTAGCTGGGAACTGAAGAATCTTATCTGCAATTAGGACCTTTCTTTTTTGTGTTAAAATTGTTCATGTTTTCTCTATTTTTTTTTTTTTTTTTCAGGAAGGTAGGTCTACTGTTGTGGGTTTGGGTTTGCTGAACAGTAAAAAATGCTGACCTGGTTTGTATTTCCACTGGGTTGGTGAGTTTGAGATTGTGGATATCAGCCTACTGTCTGAGATTGACTTTATGAATCACTCTTGGCGAAGTGTTTTCCCTGTCTATGATTTCAGTTTTTCCACTTGCAAAGTAAAGAAATTTCCTTTACATAGTTAGAAGCTTATAGTGAGCATTAAAGAGATGAATTTATGTTAATATATTTTTAAGCATAAAGGTCATAGGGCTTCTGTCTTGGTTGATTCAGCTGAGATTTATAGGGATAAATTGGAAAATTTATATCTAAATTGCACATGTAATAGTGACATATCTGTGTTTAATTTATAAAAATTACTAGCTTGCATTTTAATCATAGTTGTAGTTTAATCATAAATTTTATTTTTAAAGAATACTGGCTGAGATTTCCTTATGGCAAAAGCTGAGTCATTCTCTCAAACAGAAAAGAACAATCAGCAAATTCATTTACTTTTTATTTTAGTTTATATTTATACTCAAGGACCAATTATTTTTTTTAAACCAGCTCAATTTTGCTTTTATGAGAAATTACTAAACATATTTGCAGAATTTGGCTCCCTTCTCGGAAATAATACTTGAGAGACTGAGATACATTTATGATGTATAAACAAACTTTCTTTTCCCAATAGCCACAATAGTTTCCTTAAAAAATTAGAGGGTAGATTTAGGAGCCATTCATTAATTGATTCAGCCAATATTTGTTGTGTACTTTTTATGTCTGAGGAAACATCAGGCTTGAATTCAAATCCCAGCCCTGAACTTCTCAGCACTGTGATTTGTGAAGGTTATTTTACTTCTTGAACATTTTACCAACATATAATGTATTATCTATATTGCTGTCCATAATGTATGGACTTTTAAACTGTTGATACATGTATAATAATTGTGAGATATTTAATTTTTAGTTTGATATATCAATTAGTAAAATAAACTACTTATTTTTATAGTTGAGTGTATTCTTGGATGTGTAAAAATTATTTTCCAGGTGAACAGGTCCTTGTATTAGAGAAATAAAACAGAATAAATTGGGTAAAGTAAAGGATAAGATCTATTGGTAAAATACTTAATCATAACTTTTATTTTTAGACTTAGTGCCCTGCAGTGCTCTTTGCTTCAGTAGTGTCTGACTCTTTTCGACCCTATGGATTGTAGCTTGCCAGGCTTCTCTGTTCATGGGATTATTTCCACAGCAAGAATACTGGAATGGATTCCCATACCCTCCTCTAGAGGATCTTCCCAACCTAGGGACAGAACATGTGTCTCCTACGTTGCAGGTAGATTCTTTACCGCTCAGCCACTGAGGAAACCTTATCATTAAAAGTGAACCTGTAAAAAGTGGGAGTATAAGGAAAATTTTAGTTGAATTTATGGTCATATTAACATAGCAGATACTTTTCTTGAATAATCACAGGATGAGTGACTGTTCAAGGATGTGATAGGGTAATTTTAATGTAAAATATCCAGTTTTGCTTTTGATTTTAAAGTCTTAAAAGTCTTATTCACCATTGCTGAATATAAGATAATATAAAATTTAAATTCTACTTAGCACAGTACTTTTTGGTTCATTCTGAAAAACTGAAATTTGTTTTCTATAACCTCTGAAGAAGAAAAAAAAATTTATTTTATTTAAATATAATAATGAATTCAAAAGTCGTTACAGGACCTGACTGCTGTGAGCCCTGGTCTCTAAACGCATTAGAGCCTGGTAGATCTAATAGTGTTTGTCTTAATGGATTTAGAGATCAGGAAACTTAAGCTTGTTCCTATGGGAGGTGAAACATATTCAAATTCAAAGAGGAAAAATAGTATAAACTTTAAGCAGAGAAATTGCTTTGCTTCCAGTGAGGATATGAAATTGAAATCAACCTTTTAGTTTTAAAGATAATGGTTCTAAGTCATTATTCCAGAGTTAGGCTTAGAAAACTGTTCTTATACTCTTTTTAGGTTCTGTGATTTGCTAGTTTTGTGTTTGTTTTAAGAAAATGTTTCCAACCACTCTAATGATGCATATAATGCATGATTGTTTTTTCTCAGAAGACAGTTCGTTGACTCAAAAATTGTGCAGGAGAATAACTGCAAATTTTCTGTTTACTGTTAAAGTGCTATAGTTATGGTAAATTTGGAATAAGTTTCATCATTCAATACTGTATACTTAAGGATAGTTTTGGAAAGATTGCTCTAATTTTCTTTCTTAATATGAATGAGTGAATTAATTTATGTAACAATTGTGATTACAAATATTAATATAAATTTTTAAGAGTTTCAAATAACATTGTATATATTTTCAGAGTGTACCTATGAGATAATATCTAGATAGTAATAGCTGTCTTTATTTCATGTTTGTTTCTTGCTATTAGCCTTATATAAATATACCTACATATAATCCTTATCACATGCCTTCTGAAGAGGAGATTCAGATTATAAACTAGAAACTTCCAAGATTTGGATATCCCTCCTCCACATATATGCTTATATGGATATGTGTATATATGTACATAGAATTATAGACCATATATATTCTTTGATATTACTCTATTTGTGCTAGGTATATTTTTCATAGGAGAAAACGACTCCAACTAATTGATATTTTCAGGAAGCAACAGTTAGAACTGGACATGGAACAACAAACTGGTTCCAGATAGGAAAAGGAGTACATCAAGGCTGTATATTGTCACCCTGCTTATTTAACTTATATGCAGAGTACATTATGAGAAATGCTGGACTGGAAGAAGCACAAGCTGGAATCAAGATTGCTGGGAGAAATATCAATAACCTCAGATATGCAGATGACACCACCCTTATGGCAGAAAGTGAAGAGGAACTAAAAAGCCTCTTGATGAAAGTGAAAGTGGAGAGTGAAAAAGTTGGCTTAAAGCTCAACATTCAGAAAACGAAGATCATGGCATCCGGTCCCATCACTTCATGGGAAATAGATGGGGAAACAATGGATCAAAAATGTGACAAACTTTATTTTGGGGGGCTCCAAAATCACTGCAGATGGTGACTGCAGCCATGAAATTAAAAGATGCTTACTCCTTGGAAGGAAAGTTATGACCAACCTAGAGAGCATGTTCAAAAGCAGAGACATTACCTTGCCAAAAAAGGTCCGTCTAGTCAAGGCTATGTTTTTTCCTGTGGTCATGTATGGATGTGAGAGTTGGACTGTGAAGAAGGCTGAGTGCCGAAGAATTGATGCTTTTGAACTGTGGTGTTGGAGAAGACTCTTGAGAATCCCTTGGACTGCAAGGAGATCCAACCAGTCCATTCTGAAGGAGATCAGCCCTGGGATTGCTTTGGAGGGAATGATGCTAAAGCTGAAACTCCAATACTTTGGCCACCTCATGCGAAGATTTGACTCATTGGAAAAGACTCTGATGCTGGGAAGGATTGGGGGCAGGAGGAAAAGGGGACGACAGAGGATGAGATGGCTGGATGACATCACTGACTCGATGGACGTGAGTCTGGGTGAACTCCGGGAGTTGGTGATGGACAGGGAGGCCTGGCGTGCTGCGATTCATGGGGTCACAAAGAGTCGGACACGACTGAGCGACTGAACTTAACTGAACTGAATTAGTTTTATCCATTAATTTAAAATCTTTTCCAGATAAATCTAAAGATACTTGATTTCTGGCCCCAAATTTTAATGGGGTTTTCAGGCTTTTATTTATACCCATAAAGGTTAAGAAAATTAGTGGGAAAGATCTGGTATCCTCATTCTTGGTTAATGGCTCTCATGGTGACCTAATCATCAAATTCTTTTCTACTTTCCTTTAGAATACAGGCAAACGCCCAGTTAACTGCTGTCAGAAGGTAAATCCACTTCTTGAAAGATGACTACTACTGCTAAATTTATAAGGTTCTGTGAAGTGAGAATTGTATGTAAATGTAGTGTTTTCCTTGTATTGTATAGCTTTTTCTTTTGCTTATCCGATGTTATAGTTGACCTATTCCCTGAAACTTCAACCACATGTCCTTGAAGAATTTCAGGGAACTTAAACTTTGACAGATCTAACAACCAAGAGCAGATTGAACGATTTGGGTTCGGTCTTTAATCCATTCTCTTGTAGAAGTGATGATAGCCATTTAAATGACCAAAACACAGCTAGCTGAGAGGTTTGGTAGAAGAAAATATAGAGCACAAGTAACCTACTAAAGGAATCATTCAGGACTGGGTATATAACCTTTTAAAATAGTTATGTAATGTTTCATCAAATGATAAAACTTAGCTCTACTTCTCACTTTGTATTCGAATGAAGAAAGAGTGTGTTTAGACAGCATTTTAGCTGAAAAGCAGACAGAACCATCTGTGCTGTGGTAGCAGATCTCCAATTCGGGTAATTAAAAGTTGATATATCAATATAGTGAAAATGAGTATACTACCCAAAGCAATCTATAGATTCAATGCAATCTTTATCAAGCTACCAACGGTATTTTTCAGAGAATTAGAACAAATAATTTCACAGTTTGTATGCAATTACAAAAAACCTTGAATAGCCAAAGCAGTCTTGAGAAAGAAAAATGGAACTGGAGGAATTAACCTGCCTGACTTCAGGCGATACTACAAGCAACAGTCATCCAGACAGTATGGTACTGGCACAAAGACAGAAATATAGATCATTGGAACAGAATAGAAAGCCCAGAGATAAACCCACGCACCTATGGACACTTTATCTTTGACAAAGGAGGCAAGAATATACAATGGAGAAAAGACAATCTTTAACAAGTGGTGCTGGGAAAACTGGTAACTTGTAAAAGAATGAAACTAGAACATTTTCTAACACCTACACAAAAATAAACTCAAAATGGATTAAAGATCTAAATGTAAGACCAGAAACTGTAA
>NW_011495045.1:8785388-8789830 GCF_000754665.1 Bison bison bison | reverse complement strand
GAAACTAGAACATTTTCTAACACCATACACAAAAATAAACTCAAAATGGATTAAAGATCTAAATGTAAGACCAGAAACTGTAAAACTACTAGAGGAAAACATAGGCAAAACACTCTCTGACATAAATCATAGCAGGAGTCTCTATGACCCACCTCCCACAATATTGGAAATAAAAGCAAAAATAAACAAATGGGGCCTAATTAAACTTAAAAGCTTTTGCACAACGAAGGAAAGTATAAGCAAGGTGAAAAGACAGCCTTCAGAATGGGAGAACATAATAGCAAATGAAGCAACTGACAAAGAATTAATCTCAAAAATATACAAGCAATTCCTGCAGCTCAATTACAGAAAAATAAGCAACCCAAAAAAAAAAAAAAAATGGGCCAAAGAACTAAACAAACATTTCTCCAAAGAAGACATACAAATGGCTAACAAACACATGAAAAGATGCTCAACATCACTCGTTATCAGAGAAATGCAAATCAAAACCACAATGAGGTATCATCTCATGCGGGTCAGAATAGCTGCTATCAAAAAGTCTATAAACAAATGCTGGAGAGGGTGTGGAAAAAAAGGAACCCTCTTACACTGTTGGTGGGAATGCAAACTAGTACACCCACTATGGAGAACAGTGTGGAGATTCCTTAAAAAAACTGGAAATAGAACTGCCATATGACCCAGCAATCCCACTGCTGGGCATACACTCCGAGGAAACCAGAATTGAAAGAGACACATGTACCCCAGTGTTCATTGCAGCACTGTTTATAATAGCCAGGACACAAGCAACCTAGATGTCCATCAGCAGATGAATGGATAAGAAAGCTGTGGTACATATACACAATGGAATATTACTCAGCTATTAAAAAGAATGCATATGAATCAGTTCTAATGAGGTGGATGAAACTGGAGCCTATTATACAGAGTGAAGTAAGTCAGAAAGAAAAAACCAATACAGTATATTAATGCGCATATATGGAATTTAGAAAGATGGTAACAATGACCCTATATGTGAGACAGCAAAAGGGACACAGATGTAAAGAACAGACTGTTGGACTCTGTGGGAGAAGGTGAGGGTGGGATGATTTGGGAGAATAGCATTGAAACATGTATATTATCATATGTGAAATAGATCACCAGTCCAGGTTCAATGCACGAGGCAGGGTGCTCAGGGCTGGTGCACTGGGATGACCCTCAGGGATGGGATGGGGAAGGAGGTGGGAGGGGGATTCAGAATGGGAAACACATGTACACCCATGGCTGGATTCATGTCAATGTATGGCAAAAACCACCAAAATATAGTAAAGTAATTAGCCTCCAGTTTAAAAAAAAAAAAAGTTGATATAACAGAATGAACTTAATTTTAGCCTCTTGGTTTTTCCTATAGCTATTTACAACCAGCAAGAGTACCCATAAAATTATAACAGAAAATAGGTTAATTTACCCAGATCTCCATTTGGGTGAGTTAAAACACAGCTTGGTACGTCTGATAGGAGTTTTATTTAAGAAGACAGAGTACTTTGTAAAGTGTTTTTAAAGTCACTGTGCTTGGTATTCTCATAATCTGTTTAATTTTTGTCTGCCTTTTAAGAACTCCAAAAAAATACAGAATTTTCTCTGATGTTGAATTTCCTACTACTTCCTTGAGGATGTGCATTATTATCATTGTAAAATGTCCTTAAATGTTGATCATCACTGGTAGTACACATAAATGCAGAGAAATTTGGCTTATTATAAAGAACAATTGTATAATGAGTTAATTTCAAAGCAATTTATCTATGCTGGCATATAGTAATTGAGTAAGAAGCTGCTTATGCAGTGTAGTTTAGCAAAATACGATTTGAGAAAATTGTTAAGAGTAACATTTGAATAAATGAATTGTATTCAAAATTACCTAAATGCCATCTCAAATGGCAAAAGTCTACTGAAATATCAGATCTACAAAGTCACAATGCTTTATAATAAGAGTAGATATTGTTTTGAAGTTCTGTGAACTATTATTTCTGTTTTAATACATCATTGTGACTGGATATCTAGGAGAAAGACTTTAAAATTCTTAATGGCAAAAAATTAAGATTTATTATACTGCCAACATTGTCTTTAATTAGTTTTAAAAGAAGAACTACTACTAAATTTATAAGATCTGAATTATCATAGGCTTAATTGCTTAAATTAGGTCGACTAGGACATTTATGATTAATTTGGAAAAATGAAATTTCCTCGAGTTGTGCAGATGAGGCCTTGAAAAACAATGTTATAATAAATCTTTATTTTGGGAGGTTCCAAAATCACTGCATATGGTGACTGCAACCATCAAATTAAAAGACACTTGCTCTGTGGTAGAAAAGCTATGACCAACCTAGACAGCATATTAAAAAGCAGAGACATTTCTTTGGCCACAAAGGTCTATATAGTCAAAGCTATGTTTTTCCAGTAGTCATGTATGGATGTGAGAGTTGGAGCATAAACAATGCTAAACACTGAAGAATTGATCTTTTGGAGAAGACTCTTGAGAGTCCCTTGGACTGCAAGGAGATCAAACCAGTCAATCCTAAAAGAAATCAATTCTGAATATTTTTTTGGAAGGACTGGTGCTGAAGCTGAAGCTCCAATACTTTGGTCACCTGACGTGAAAAGCCAACTCTTTTGAAAGACTCATTCCCTGATGTTGGGAAAGATTGAAGGCAGGAGGAGAAGGGGGATGGCAGAGGATGAGATGGTTGGATGGTATCACTGACTCAATGGACATGAGTTTGAGCAAGCTCTGGGAGATGGTGAAGGATAGGGCGTGGTGAAGCCTGGCGTGCTGCAGTCCATGGGGTCACAAAGAGTCAGACATGACTGACTGAAACAAAAAGAAATCTTTAGGACTTCCTTATTGATGAGATACAGACTTTCTCTTAAATCTTCATAGAAATTTGCAATCTTTGCCCACTCCCTTCTCGTTTTGAAAATGTAACTAGGTTTAAATTATAAGTTAACCAATAAAAGTATTTTCATACAATCTTGTTGAATTTAATGTGTTGAGTACTAGTTTTTTTTGGCAGTTATGTTCTTTTAGTAGTAGGTGATAGAGACCTATATCCAATTAAATAGACTTAAATAGAACTTGCTATTTCCATATAATTCTGTGTTACAGTGGAGAGAATGTTGAAGAAGTAGGGTGTGGAGATTATCCATCAGCATGAGGGAAAGCAGTGTCTGTAAAGAAAGTATGGAGGTGATTCCTGGGCAAAAGATGAGGATGAGTTATTGAGCAATGAATAAGGACAATTCAAGACAGTAAAGACAAGGAGGCCTAAATTAACAGAGCAAATGGTCTCAGAACTTTGGAGATGTTTCGCCTTTTTGTCTTCATGTTGATGACCATAATCATTAGTAATTGCATATGGGAGTTTAAGAACTTTGGATTAATTATCTTAAAAAACAAAAACAAAAACAAAAAACAACCCTGCTATCTTTTTTATTTCTCCAGGTCTAACTGACATGTAATTGGAGTCATAAAGAGTTGAGTGTGTGTTCCATTTCACACTCTGGGGCCAGGGGTGGGGTGGAGTGGGGTGGGGTGGTACATGGACTTGGATATAAAATATTAGCATTATTACTCTAATGAATATCTCACTGAGATTTAGGATATGTTTCAGTTTTGAAGGAAAGGAGTCACACACACAGTCTTAGTGAAAGTCACTTAGTCGTCTCCAACTCTTTGCAGCCCCATGGACTATATAGTCCATGGAATTTTCCAGGCCAGAATACTGGAGTGGGTAACCTTTCCCTTCTCCAGGGGATCTTCCCAACCCAGTGTTCAAACCCAGGTTTCCCACATAGTAGGCAGATTCTTTACCAGCTGAACCACAAGGGAAGCCCACAAACAGTCTTCAGTTTAGTTCAGTTCAGTCACTCAGTCGTGTCCAACTCTTGGTGACCCCATGAGTCACAGCACGCCAGGCCTCCCTGTCCATCATCAACTCCTGGAGTTCACTCAAACTCATGTCCATCGAGTCGGTGATGCCATTCAGCCATCTCATCCTCTGTCATCCCCTTCTCCTCCTGCCCCTAATCCCTCCCAGCATCAGGGTCTTTTCCAATGAGTCAACTCCTTGCATGAGGTGGCCAAAGTACTGGAGTTTCAGCTTCAGCATCAGTCCTTCCAGTGAACACCCAGGACTGATCTCCTTCAGAATGGACTGGTTGGATCTCCTTGCCATCCAAGGGACTCTCAAGAGTCTTCTCCAACACCACAGTTCAAAAGCATCAATTCTTCAGCGCTCAGCTTTCTTCACAGTCTAACTCTCACATCCATACATGACCACAGGAAAAACCATAGCCTTGACTAGATGGACCTCTGTTGGCAAAGTAATGTCTCTGCTTTTGAATATGCTATCTAGGTTGGTCATAACTTTCCTTCCAAGCAGTAAGCATCTTTTAATTTCATGGCTGCAGTC
>NW_011495045.1:8784621-8785288 GCF_000754665.1 Bison bison bison | reverse complement strand
TCCATGAACTGATGGGACCAGATGCCATAATCTTCGTTTTCTGAATGTTGAGCTTTAAGCCAACTTTTTCACTCTCCACTTTCACTTTCCTCAAGAGGCTTTTTAGTTCCTCTTCACTTTCTGCCATAACGGTGGTGTCATCTGCATATCTGAGGTTATTTAGATTTCTCCCGGCAATCTTGATTCCAGCTTGTCCTTCCAGTCCAGCGTTTCTCATGATGTAGTCTGGATAGAAGTTAAATAAGCACGGTGACAATATACAGCCTTGACGTACTCCTTTTCCTATTTGGAACCAGGCTGTTGTTCCATGTCCAGTTCTAACTGTTGCTTCCTGATCTACATATAGGTTTCTCAAGAGGCATGTCAGGTGGTCTGGTATGCTCATCTCTTTCAGAATTTTCCACAGTTTATTGTGATCCATGTAGTCAAAGGCTTTGGCATAGTCAATAAAGCAGAAATAGATGTTTTTCTGGAGCTCTCTTGCTCTTTCCATGATCCAGCGGATGTTGGCAATTTGATCTCTGGTTCCTCTGCCTTTTCTAAAACAAGCTTGAACATCTGGAAGTTCATGGTTCACGTATTGCTGAAGCCTGGCTTGGAGAATTTTGAGCATTACTTTACTAGCGTGTGAGATGAGTGCAATTGTGCGGTAGTTTGAGCATTCTTT
>NW_011495045.1:8781445-8784325 GCF_000754665.1 Bison bison bison | reverse complement strand
CCATTGTGATTATCTTGGTTGTGAAGCTCTTTTTTGTACAATTCTTCTGTATATTCTTGCCACCTCTTCTTAATATCTTCTGCTTCTGTTAGGTCCATACCATTTCTGTCCTGTATTGAGCCCATCTTTGCATGAAATGTTCCCTTGATATCTCTAATTTTCTTGAAGAGATCTCTAGTCTTTCCCATTCTGTTGTTTTCCTCTATTTCTTTGCATTGATCGCTGAAGAAGTGTTTCTTATCTCTCCTTCCTTAGCTACCTGTAAATTTCTAGCAGTTGTACGTATTTAATGTAGTGTCTCATTGCTCTGCACATTTTTGAAATGTTTTTATGTTTATAGCTAACTTAAAATTATAATAGTAATTACACCTGCTTCTAGGAATTATTTTTATATATGGATATATCTATAGTCATGTAGCTATATGTCAAACTATTTTTAATATAATTTAATTACTAAACCATAATAAATCTGTTCTTTTACATAATATATTTTATACATTTAAATAGAGTTTTTGAAAAGGGGTCCATCAATTATTAGATTGCTAAATGGATTCATGCACAATAAAGTTTAAGAACCTCTAGAAACCTATACTGTTTTCTTAAGAACTGGCAGTGGGTTTAGCTGTCATTTAATGAGAAAAAAAGAAACTGAAGTTACTTAACTCAGTTTTGGGCTTTCCAGGTGGCGCTATTGGTAAATAACTTACCTGCCATTACAGGAGACATAAGAGATTCCCTGGATTGGGAAGATCCCCGGAGGAGGGCTTGACAACCCACTCCAGTATTCTTGCCAGGAGAATCCCACGGACAGAAGATTCTGGTGGGCTACAGTCCATATGGTTGCACAGAGTTGGACACGACTGAAGTGACTTAGCACACATGCATGCAACTCAGTTTTATCTAATACTGTGTAGATGTACAGAGGTGTCCTAAATTGTTTTTGAAAGTTACTATCTGACAAATAATGCATATTTTGCAGGTAATTTGCTTTATTCAAGAAGCATGTGTACAGTTTTTGGTTATCTTACTTAGTGACACAGTTCAAAGAAGCATTTCATTTCATTTTAGAATATGTATATTAAAGAACAGATTTAGCTTTCTCACATTATAGCATTAACTACTTTTGGAAGGATTTGGCTGGGAATTTTGTCTTGTACGGGTTTATTTTTCATACGTAAATGTGTTGTCTCCTCAGGTTCATCTTAAATTGCAGGAGAGAGTAAATATGTTTTGCAAGAGAGAATAGATATGTGAGACAGATTTTTGTATCTCCTGTTTAGTAAGAAATAACCAAGCCAGTATTGTTGATTTCCTGTGAATACTAAGGAAAAAATAATTTGTGTATATATGGAAACTTGATTTTTTCTATGCATCACTGAGTTATTTTGTATATTTTGTATATTTGGTTATATGATGTGCATTTGTCATGACCATTGTTGATGAGAAATTTAATGCATGCCTAGAATTTTGGAAAATAAGAATACATACATAAAAGTACAGCAAATTATGGTGTTATGAAGGCTATATATAATTAAAACATCAATGATGTAATTTATTTCTGTATGTTCCCTTTCTTCTGTTTGTTTGGCTTGACAATTTTTTTAAAATTAGTTTCCGGTTTTACTAGTATTTGATTTAATTGAAACTGTTGACTCAGTTTTATTTTTTGAATATATGACAAAAGAAATTTCTTTAACGTTATTAATTTGACATAATACTGTGTAGGGCTTCATGTTTATAAAATTGGTCTGATTTTTGTTGATCTGGACCACCTTAACATTCCAAGGGATGGGTGCAAGGTAATAATTCTGTACTTGAAAATTGACAGTAGCTTCAAGATCACAATGAATGAAAATTATCTTTGTTTTTTTCTTGTTTTTGGCTTCACTTTGTCTTCTCTAATGATAGGGATCAACCATCATTGGCACTTATTTGTATACCTTCCCTGTTGGATCTCCTTGTTCTCTCTGAATGACACTGAATAACTTAAGCCAGGTGTGATTTTCCATGCATGCACGCTCAGTCACGTCCAACTCTTTGCAACCCCGTGGTTGCAAAGCCCACCAGGCTCCTCTGTCCACAGAATTTCCCAGACAATACTGGAGTGAGTTGCCGTTTCCTCCTCCAGAGGATCTTTCTGACCTAAGGATCGAATCCCTGTCTCTTGCATTTCCTGCATTGGTAGGCAGATTGTTTACCACTAGAGCCACCTGGGAAGTCCTACCTGAAGTTACTTCTCCTTTCCATTTCATGCACATCAATTCATAAGAAACATATTTCACTTTTAAGAGTCACATCACAGTCCTTGTTATTTGTTGTTTATTTAAGTGATTTCTTTATTCCTCTTTGTCCATAGAACTCTGGTGTTATTCAGATGTCCACTACTCCCCTCACAACTCAGGGTAATCTCGGATGGCCTCAGCCTGCCGTGGCTTGAAGCAGGGTTTTGGTTCCTGGCCAGAGATTGATGTTGAGTTGTGGCAGTGAAAGCACTGAATCCTAGCCAGTAGACTACTGGTCGTTGACAAGGCCCTGGCCCATCAGCTTTGCAGAAAAGAATTCTCACAAAGATGAAAACTGGTGAAACAAGTAAAAGTTTATTAGGGGAAGAAAGAATACAGTATATGTGGATAGACACATGGGCAGATTCAGGGAGACAACCATGCCCTTGTGACAGTTTAAATCACTTACGTGGGGCATTTCTTCTGGGTTTTCTTTAGTCAATCATTTTGGCTTCCCTGGTTCTGAGCCCATATTTGGTACATATCAGAACCCCTCTTGTGTGTGTGCTCATCTCTTAGCTAGATGGATTCCACTGAAAGACCTATGGGTACCTAGACATCACTTACCTTTTGACCTCCAAGAAACTTTTCAGTTGGG